>NW_028230442.1:14175840-14501896 GCF_043228905.1 Azolla caroliniana
GGGGCGCAACGAAGGCATTCCGAGAGTTTGAGCGACGGCTTGCTCGGCTCCTGGAGCGGGAGCAAGGTATGGTGGGGGTGGACAAAGCCCTGTTGTTCATTAGGTCGATCGACTGAGCGGAACGGGAGGCCATCGGGATTGAGCTCGAAGACGAGGACGAAGTGAATGGCCTTATAGAGGACTGGTCGAAGGTCGGAAGGGTATGCCGACGGCTGGATGACGATCGAGCCGAGAAGGCTAGGAGGAAGGCGCGTGATGGCGCGCCATCACAACGGGAAGAGGTCGAACGGCAAAGAGAGTCGGCAAGGCTCGACTTCAGGGCCAAGATTGCGAAGGCGTATGAAGATCTCGAGGCAATGCTCGAAGAAGAGGAAAGATCAAGGCCGCAAGCCGACGCCGAGGAGACGGACTTGCCCCACGAGATGGCAGAAGATCGGTATGACAATAGCACGGGAGAGGGTGCGGAACAAAACACCCTCTCGACTTGCGGAGATAGAACGGCCGAGGACAAGGCCGATATACCGATCGAAGAATCGAAACATTGGGGCCGGCGGTTTCGGGAACGTCGGCCCGAAACTCTGGACATTGGAGAAGCATGCCCAGGCAGGGCTTGCGTGATCGGGAAGAAAACGGCCACCGACCACAAGGAGCCGGTGGCTACGGACAAGGGTGTAAATAGGATGAGTGATTCTACGCGTCTTCTCATGCTTTCTCCCGAGATGATGGCAGTCGGACCTGAGTGCCCACGTGAGTCCCAAGAGGAGGAAGGCGGCGGCGTGAGACCGAGAATCTCCGGTGAGATGATATGAGGAAGGAATGGACAAGTGCCCTCGGAACCGATTTCGAAGAACTCAACATTCGGGCCCTTACGCCCACGTGAGACCGAGGAGATGGATGACGGTACCGAGGAGTCTTGGCATGATGCCAACGAAGATGGAGGGGAAATGGCCCACGAGAAGGTCGATGAAGGGACCAAGAAATGACTTGACCTGGGACCGAACCGCGTGGCACTCCGATTCGGGTGGGGCACGATCCGGTCGTGGATTGTTCAACCGGGGCTAGAATTGGCATGAAGGTGCCAATACGGGAGAGGGTGCGGAACGAACCACCCTCTTTTACATGGGGAGAAAGACCGACCGGGAAAACGTCGGGAATCAAAAGGAAGGTGATCAAGGGTTCAGAATGAGCCCGGTAGGATCGTCATCAGAGTCGAAACTCTGGACATTGGAGAATCAAGCCCAAGCGGGGCTTGGTTGATCACAGAGCGGATGCTATCCATCCGCTAAAAGGATCGGTGTCCTGGGACGAGTTGTCGGAAGACGTTACGAAATCGGTTACCCACATCTTGTCCGGGGACTTCGGCAGTTTGGCCGACGTGGCAACGTGAGACCGAAAGAGATGGAAGATGGAGGCGGGAACGCAGCTAGGAGAGCAACGACAAGTCCAGGAGAAGTACAAGGGACGAAGAGGAGAGCGAAGACCAGTCCTATGGGTCACCTCACACCGGATCTAGAGACCGACGGTCAGCATCGAATCCAACGTAAGACCAGGATACTGACGGTGGAGGCAGCAGAACGGGACCCGACAATCCAGAGAATGACGAAGGGTCTTGGACAAGAACCGGGTGGAGCGGACTTCTGGATAACCGATCCGGAAGAGGGGAGAGAGCAGGCCTACAAAGAGGCTGGGAACATGGTACGTCAGTACCACGGGAGAGGGTGTGGAGCGTGCCACCCTCTCGACTTGCAGACAAGGACGACCCGGGATAAGGGTAAGAGATACGACGAGCCAGAGGAGGATCCTTCACACCGGTTCTAGAGACCCCGATGGTCGGTCCAAGAGCCGGCGTGAGACCTAGAGTGATGAACGATGCGGGCGAGGGGATGAAGGCAAAGGGCTGCAGATGGGCAGTCTACGGAGATCCTCACACCGATCTGGCGGTTGGCCTGAGAGCCAGCGTGAGTTCTATAGGAGAGATCGGTGGCGACAGGAGAATGTGTTCAATAGAAGAGGTCAGACTACTGCGAGAAGAAAACGGCAAGCGGTGCTGCCGCGACCTTACACACACCGGTTCTAGACACTCCAGCGATCGGCCCGAGAGCTGGCGTGAGACCTAGAGTAAGGAACGGTGGTGGCGGCAAGGTGAGCAACCGAAGGCAGAAGGGGAGGTCCCACGAGATCCTCCCACCGATCCGGTAGTCGGCCTGAGTGCCGGCGTGAGCCCTATAGGAAAGGACGGTGGCGGCAGGTGAATGTGATCGGACGACGAAGGTATAGTGGCAAGGAGGTATCGGGCTGACGAGGCGGCCACAAACCAAAACTGGACCTTCCAGCAAGGTCGATGGAAGGAAGGGGGAAGAAGAAAAGGAAAACCGGTCCTACGGGATCCTAACACCAATCCGGAGACACCTGTAGTTCGAGCCGACATGGCAATGTGAGACCGAGTGAGAAGGGTGGTGGCGGTAGGAAACAGGAACCGGCGATGTAGGAAGTGCAGATGGGCGATCCTACGACGATCCTCACAACCGATCCGGAGACTCCAGCAATCGGCGACGAGAGCCGGCGTGAGACCTAGAGAGAAGGACGGTGGCAGCAGTAGAACGTGATCGAACGATGGAAAGCAGAGCGAAAGGAGCTATGAGGCCGGCAATGTGGCCACGAACCAGATACAGTTCCGACGGGTAGAGTTGGCAAGACAAAGGTCGGAAGCGCTTGGTATGAGAGTCAGTGACCCAACAAAATGGAGGCCCGAGAAGGATTCTTCACACATGCCCGGAGACCCCGACTGTTCGGCCGACGTGGCAATGTGAGACCGAGGGTAATGGAAGATGGCGGCAAGGGGATGAAGGCGGCAACAGGAGAAGCACTGACCAGCCAAGGCATTATGTGAACGAAGGAGGCCATTGTGAGCCGGTACGCGGCAAGGGTGATCTTCCGGTAAGCTGTCGGGGGACACACCGGTTAAGGAGCGGTGTGCCGAGCCGGAAGGGGCGCACTCGAAAGCGGAACGGAAGACGTGCGTGTGGCCATCAAGGGCCAAAGCGAAGCACGAGTACGGGACGGTGTTTGGCAGAGGCGGTGCCAAACAAGGAAGGCAGAAGACGGTACACGGAGGTGCCGGGAACGAGAACATGTGTGCACGTAAACAGACTACGCGGGACGGAGACCGAAAACATGATCAAGGGCTGGATGAGGATCCTCCACGCCCTCTTCAGAGATCTCAGCGGCTCAGTCGGAGTGGCAATGACTATCGTGGTGTGCCAAACCCGAAGATAACAAGCTGGTGGGGGCGAGGGGATGCCAGTAAGCGGAAGGCTCCATACCGGTGGCAGAAGCGCAAGACGAAAGTGGCCAAGCGGACTACTACAGGGTGTTCCTCGGATGTGGAGGACACCAGTATGCGGAGGAGCGGCGATGCACGATCTAGCCGGGCGAGGGCCGACAATGCGTGCATAGGACGAAACCGGGGTTCGGCACGGGTGGAGCCGAACATGGGAAGGGGAATGCGCGGCGTGCGAAGGTGCCGGAGCGGGAACACCGGCGGGGAGATAGGTTGCCGGTTCAGGTGATCTCGCATAGAAGGCCAAAGAGGGAACCAACCAATCGTTGTAGCAACAACTTGCACAACTCATATCAAGAGAAGTCGGATATATCCCACTTTAGGATATTCAGCTCAATCGCGTACGTACATATTCCTGATGAGAAGTGGTAGAAGCTCAATCCTAAGTCGGAGAGATGTATCCTCTTAGAGTACTCGCTCAAACATTTGGGGTATATGTTATTCAACCCCTCTACCAAGAAGGTAGGAGTGAGTAGGGATGTCATATTCGTTGAATCGGCATCCTAGTACATAGTTGAATCAACCCCAACCGATCCAATCGAAACTAATTTCCACATAGACTCGGGGGAGGATGATCGACTAAGGCTCACAATAGAGGAAAGTCCAATCTTATCTAGGTTGAGTGGACCACAGGAGCCCCTGAGTGACCAAAGCACGTCCTGGCCGAGTCTGAAGCAGGACAAAGGAAAGGCCAAAATGCATGAGTACAACGACTCAGATGAAAACGAATTGGATCACTCACCCAATAGTGAGTATGTTGGATTGGATGTGCCAATCATGAGGACATTTGGAGCCGAGAAAGTGCTCAGAAAGACAAGCGAACATCCATGTTGCTCCACCCGAGAGAAGAACATAGTTAGCCGATTCGGTTACAATAATTACATGGCATATCATTATGCATTCATGATGAAGGTGGTGATAGTCCAAGAACCGGAAACTTTTTCTGAAGCCGCGAAGGACCGATGATGGGTCGAAGCAATGAATGAGGAGATGCAAGCACTCTCCAAAAATGAGACATGTGATCTTGTTCCCTCTTCACCCCATCAAAAGTGTAAAAGTTAAGGTGCGGAAGCGTAGACCCAACTGGCTCAGCCGGATAGCAACAGAAAATAGAACCAAAGGTTTAATGGAAGCTTGAAATTACACAAACGGGGGGGAGACAGAGAGAGCAAAATGTAAACTCTATTTCAAAAATAAACTCAATACTCTGTGCATATAATGTGCTCTGTGAACATTTTTATGAAAGATAAGGTGCGGAAGCTAAGACAAAACCGGCTAGTTCGGATAACAACAAAACACAGAACGGAGGTTTAATGGAAAGCTTGAATACACGGGAGAGACATGGAGAGTAGAATAGTAAAAATTCAATTCAAAATAATAACACTCTGTGAATACAAATGTCTTACATAACACTTTTTATACAAGTCCTTAATAGGACTGACATGTACTTCAATGCTCATACGAGCGACTGACACTACCTCCGAGGAATATGCCTACGTACTAAGCTCGGACCGTAGGCTCCAATGGCCTACCGGTTCTCACTATTCTGGAGTACGATCCGGTTCTCCGGTCCGGCTCTAGGTTCCAGATACCGATATATCTGAACACCTATCTGGTTCTCCGTTCCGGATACTGATCCGGCTTTGGCTTACTCAGCCAATCCGAATCTGGTCGACTTTGCCCGCTCAACACCTCCCCTCAAGCTCAACTTGAGATCGGATCACTATGTGTGTCCACCAGTTCTCTCCTCCGGCTCCTCCTAGCATCTTCTCGCCTTGCTCGCATGCTCCTTAACCCGTCTGGTCTTGCACACCTCGACCTTCTCGGTCGACTTGTCTGCTCATAAGGCCCATCTAAGCTCCTTCATTGTTACGACTCCGACGCATCGCGACCCTTCAGTTCCTCTGTGTCAGTGTTGACTTCCACTACCTCCTTGTCCATTTGGCCTTCAGTTGATCCGACTCCTCTTCCGGATCGGGTGACTTCAGTTTGTTCCAGCTCTTGTCTGAATTGGATGCAAGGTTGTTATGTACATTAGGTACGGTACAAATACCATACGTATTTAAAGTATTAATACCCGTATAGTACCTCCCAATTTAAAAATACGTTAAATACGTTTTCTTAATATGTTAAATACTTATAAAATACGTATTTTACGTATAGTACGTTAAATACTTCTAGAATTTGAAAATTATTTACCTTTCTAAAAAATATCTATAATATTGTAAAAAACATCTATGTTTACACAAATTTGTGATGTACAATATAGTTCTACATCCTAAAATGTATATAAGACATTTGAACATTTCACATCCTAAAATACTTGTAGTAATATGGATGTTGACATTCCCTTATTCTATAAATTAGTGTAAGTGTGTATCACGATGTTCTACTTCAAATTGTAATTATTTACAATTATGCCTTCATAGATTGAGGAATCATCTACGGTTATCACACTCATAATAGGTTTCTCTTTTATTTGTTTTCTTCTTCTCTCTTCTTCGATTATCACACTCAAAGTCAGGACAAGTTTATGTCTTCTTTTCTCTCTTCTTCTTCTTCATCTTCTTCATCGTCGTCTCTTCTATTCTTCTTTCTTCCTTCCTTTGGCTTCTTTTTCACTAAAATCTTTTCTTTCTTTTGCTTTTTGTTGGGGTTTTACTTACATTTTCTTTATAAATACGTATTATACCAGTTTTTTTATAAATACGTTGAATACCATATTGGACAAATGTACATGATATTTGACTGAACAACATTGAGGTATAGTACGTACTATACAAATGATGAGGTACTATACGTATTTAAACGTTAAATACGGGTACGTAAACAACCATGATTGGATGTCTACAATTCTTCCTCAATATTCAGGCCCTTTACCACATCGGACTATGTCCGGGTCTTGGCCTTCTCCTTCTGGTCGGCTCTGTCTTTCTTGACTCTCCCATCATCGCCGTTTGTTCCAACTTGTTCAGACGTGCCGACTTCTTCAGTTGACTCGACATCTTCTTCTTCTTGTCTCCCTTGTCTCTCCGGTTCTTTGTCTGGTGCCATTACCTGCTTTCCTAGTAACCGTTCCAGTTTCCTCCTTTCTCCCCCTCAAGTGTGGCATGTCGAGATGCTGAAGACCAAGCATCTCCGAAAAAAGCTGCAACTTGTCCAGGCCGAGAGGTTTGGTGAAGATGTCAGCAGTTTGTCGATCAATCGAAACATACACAAGTTCGGCTTCACCGGAGAGGACACGCTCACAGACAAAATGGTAGTGCACCTCAATGTGCTTGGTCTGGGCGTGAAAAATAGGGTTCCTCGCCAGTTGTATGCTAGTGAGGTTGTCACAGTAGATTGTCATCGAATTAGATACCGCCAACTACAGATCCTTTAGAAGCCTCTTGAGCCATGTTGAGTGGACAAGCTGAACCGGATCTGGATCGGTTGAATAAGCCATAACTAGATCAGAGTCCAGAATGGAGAACTAAATAGGTATCCGGCACAACAGACCGGATTGTAATCGGTAGGCTGTTAGAGGCCTACGAATCTAGCCTAGTACGTAGACATATTTTTAGGAGTCAGTGTCGGTTGCTGGTATGAGCATTGAAGTACTTGTCAGTACTTATGTTAGTCTATGTAAGGACTTGTATAAAAGTGCTCTCTAAGCACATTTTATGTACAGAGCGTTATTATTTTGAATTGAGTTTATATTGTTCTGCTCTCTCTGTCTCTCCCATCTAAGGTTTCCATTAAACCTGTGTCTATATTCTTTAGCTATCTGGACGAGCCAGTTTTGTCTTAGCTTCCGCGATTGTATTCTTTTACATGGTATTAGAGCGTGAGGGTTGAGAACCTTTGCAGCTGACAAGCATTTTCTGAAGACAAACCCTAACACCGGGTAAAGAACACATAGAAGACGCATATGGACTGAGGAATGGCTAGCTTGCTCCCGACAGAGAAGCTCGACAGATCCAACTACGCATCTTGGTAGTACAAGATGCACCAGTACCTGCTTGAGCATGACTACTAGAGTTATGTTGACGGAGCAATGATATGACACCTGATGTGGCACATAGGGACTTCCCGACTTGGGAACAAACGGCAACCAAAGTTATGTACTGTGTTGCGTCCAGTGTCGGTGATAAACTACTGAGCCATATCCGGGATGCCAAGACGTCGAAAGAAGCTTGGGGAAACCTGGAGAAGGTCTTCACCGCAAGCACCACGACCCGGAAGTTACAACTTCGACTAGAGTTGAGCAATGTCTAACAAAAGGACATGTTGGTGGCCAACTATATGGCCCGGATCAAAGCCATTTGTGATTCACATGCCTCTATCAATGTGACCGTTGAGGAAGATGAGATGGTGCAGGTTTGTCTCGCTGGCATAACGTCAAAGTTCGGAGTATTCTGGACAATGGTCTGTACAAAGGAGAATACACCCTTGTTTTTTGACTTACAGTCGATGCTCCTAGTATAGGAGAACCACGCTGTCGTGAAAAATCCGTCACTACGTGCGGATCGTGAGGCGGAACCGCCGGGGTTCTGGACTAGAAGGATTCAAAGTTTGCACTAGCTTTAGCAAGAAAGGATTTAAGATAGATTGAGAGAGATTGATATGGAGAGAGAGAGATTGAGATAAAGATTGAACGTTTGACTTTAGATTTGAGAGACAAGATACATTAAGATAACTTGATTTATTATTATTATTATTAATTTCTTCCCACTTTCTTCATTAGCCCCATCTTGCTTGACCTCCATTCTTTTATAGATCCCCCCATGAATATGATGCATGGGAGGGTGCAAGACATGCATGTAACACATGAAATGCATGCGATGCATGTTTGCCATGTCACTCATCCAAGCTCTCATGTATGAGATTTAACATATGAAAAATACAATAAAAATATAACTTTAAAGTCATGACTTAGCTTAGTGGTAAGTCATGTGGCTCTTATGTAGGAGGTGCAAGGTTCAAATTCTTACTTACACCATTGTAAACACAAAATTTTACAAGGCTTTAGTCTTGTTTTTACAAATGTTTAACTACATATTACATCTTCAGTTGACATCCAATGAACTGATGGAACCGTTGTCGAGATATTACGCAAGTGCGTGTGGAAACGAGGCGGGACCGCGGGGGTCTCGAACCAAAGAGCAAGCGAGGGAGGAGAAAGAGAGAAAACCGGCTACGCAGGACCGAGGATACACAGGGACACGGCCCTTCAGCACAGAGAACGCGAACAGACACCGACACAGACAGATGCGAATGACTAAATATGTATATTAACAAAATGGCTAACACGACTACAACCCTCGATGGGGCACAGGTTGGCTACAACCGAACAGGCCGGCGAACAGATGCCGATGCCTGTTCGCTTCGACGCGCAAAGGGGGCAGCAGGTCGGAGGTGCTGCCGAAAGCACTCGGGCGTTCCTCGAAACAGCGCGAGCCTCCTCGGAACCCTGCACAGAAAAGCTATGGAGCTCAAGAAGGAAGGAAACAGAGAGAGAAGCGTCCAGAAACGGTCCGGCAGCACTTCCTCCTCTCTGCGCGAGATGCCTGCAACAGCTCTTTCCTGCTCCTTATATAGGCCGACGAGCAGGCCGTCATGTCAACTTTATTCCCTGTCCCTTTCGAACAGGGATTCGCTCCGTTCTTCACGCATCCGCGTAGTTACGCCGCCGACTCGTACAGTTCCTTAGCTCGCGCGCGCGACCGAAAAGACTGTTCGCGCGGTCTTTGTCTCCACTTGTGTTAGGGCCCGTTCCTGCCGATTATCCTCCTAATTCGCTTCTATGTACAACTTGGAGCGTGCGCGCGTGAAGAACCGGTTCCCACGCCTTGGTGCGCCGATTCCGCTTATGGACGGTTTTCTTCACGACATCCGCCCCCACCTAACCGCGCATCCTCCGGTATGCGCCAAGAGAGTTGGGACGGAGAAAACCGGCCCGTCTTCATTCCTCGCCCGTTGGTTCTTCCTCGTTTTCGGATCGTTCGTCACTGCTGACTAGGAGTGTCGGGTCTGGCTCGTCGTCGTGTCGCTTCTTGAACGCCTTGATCCGCTTCCCTGCAACCGGTATCGCCATTCTCGTGCCGTCGAGTTCCGCCAGGTGATATGTCCCGTTGTCATTGGCGCTCCGTACCACGTAAGGCCCGAACCACCTTCGTGCGAACTTCCGTGTAGCTCGGTGCTGGTTGTCGAGGCTGCTGTCGTAGACGAGCACCCAGTCACCTTCCTCGATTTTCTTCGGTCGGGGCCGGTGCGTTCGGTCGAACCTGGCTTTGTTCTTTGTCCTCGCCACCCGGAGCTTCTCCGCAGCCAGTTCCACGTCCTCCGGTCTCCGCTCGAGCTGTCGTATACGCGCGGCCAACAACTCCTCCCGGCTCATCTCGTCCCTCCAGTCGACCGTTGCCCACGAGGAGATCGTCTGTTCCATCGGCATGATCGGCTTCTGGCCGAACATGAGCTCCGTCGGCATGTACCCGGTTACCGAACTGTGCGTGGTCCGGTCTGCCCACAAAGCATAAGGTAGCAGCCGCGGCCAGTTACCGACTCGGCCTCCGCATGCCCGAACCAACGCCTTGGCGATCGGCCCGTGTCCGCGCTCCACCTTTCCATTCGCCTCCGGATTGTACGCAGTGGTGAGCGAGAGCTTAACTCCCAGCCGGTCGAACAGCTCCGCGGCTTCTTCGGCGTCCAACTCCCCTCGGTCAGCCACGATCTTCCCGATGCACCCGTACCGGCATATCACGTCCTCGATTAGGAACCGACATACGGCCGCGGTCGTTTTGTTCGGAAGGACCCGGCCTTCCACCTGGTTCGTCAGATCCTCCCGCGCTAGGACCAAGTACCGCATCTGTCCTACCCCCATTGGCATCGTCACCAGATCTACCATCCATTTGAAGTGGATGGTCGGAGGGTACGTAGGGTGAAGCTCGTCCCGGTGTCGGACCACGGAGTGCATCTGACAGCTCTCGCAAGTTGTCACGAATCGATGCACGTCCCGGTACAGTCCCGGCCACCAGTACTTCTCCTTTATCTTCTCGAACGTGGCCCAAGTTCCACGGTGTCCGGCCCAAGGGCTGTCGTGGTAGGCCGTCAGCAGCTCCTCCTGTTCCTCCTTCATCGCCACCACCCGGAGCGGAGCGCCGTCCCTCTTCTTCGGGTGCTTCCATAGATAGCCATCCCGGAGAAAGAACCGGTACGCTTTCTTCCGGATCCGGTTGGCCTCGTCTTTCATCCATGACGCATCCGGCGCCATTGTCCTCAAGAACCCGCCGATCTGCAGCCACTCCCCGTCGTACTTGCTCGCGTCGAAGTCGTTAAGCGCCGGAGTGCTCGTCCCGTCGGTTGTTACGTATGCTGCCTCGAAGAAGTCCACGCCGACCTCTTCGTCCTCCGAAACCATGCCGCCCTTGTCATCGAACCTCGCCCTCGAAAGCATGTCGGCCATGGCGTTGTCTTTCCCGGAAATGTGTCGTATTTCTGGGTCCAGGGACTTGATGTACGCTATCCACCTGAGCATTGCCAGGTCCGGCGTCGCGCATCCGGAAACGATGCCGAGAATCGGCATGCAATCCGTCTCTATGATTACCTCTGTCCCGATCAGATAGTCCTTGTCGGCCTTCACCGCCGAAACGATACCCCAGAGTTCGCGTTTAACCTGGGCGTATCCTCGCTGCCGCTCACTGAGGACCTTCGCGCCGAATCGGATCGGAAACCGATTGCCGTCCTCGTCTTCTTGGTTGACAACCCACCCGATTCCGGTCGGACTCGTGTCAACCGTTATGTACACTGGGGTGCCCTTCCTGTAGACGGCCTTTCGGAGCGCCGGTGCTGCCGAAAGAGCCTCCTTCAGCTTCCGGACCGACTCCGTGTGCTTGTCTAGCCATTCGAATCTTCGCCCTTTCTTCAATAATCCGTACAGCGGCTCCGCGACGTGCGCGTAATGCGGGATCCATATGTGGTAGAAGGCGCATGCTCCCAAGAATCTTCGTACTTCCGTGACCGAGCTGCAATCAGGCTTCATCGCGGAGATGGCTTCTACCTTTGCCGGAGACGGTTTCCGGCCATATGGTCCACATAAATGTCTCCCCCGAGAAGGTGAGCCTCGCATCCTCTAGCTTTTGCAGCACCTTCTCGCAGTCGTCGATGTGCGTCATCACGAATCGCCGGCATCCGTCTGGCCCGATCGTCTCGTCCTTCTCTTCTACCGGGCATCCCTTGATCGGGATGTCGTCTAGAAACGGCATGGTGATGTCCGGGATGCAGTCCCTCAGCACCTTGTTCATTGCATTCACCATGTGGGCCACTGAGTTGGTCCCTCCTTGCGGCAGCGTACACATCCGCACTAGGCCGAGGGGAGTTCGCATCGTCGTAATGTCTCTGCTCTCCACGGCTAGCTGGAACTGGTCGTACCCTGAGTATAGATCACCGACCGAGTAAATCGACCTTCCGGCGAAGGCCTCCGCGAACTCGTCTATGGTCGGTCCGATCCCTGCGTTCCGAATGGTCACTCTGTTGACCGGCTGCAGGTCCTGAATGAAGCGCAACGATCCGTTTTTCTTTGGTACGGTAAACCATCGGTTTGAATATGGGGCGCTCGACGGCTCGAGAATGCCCATATCAACTTTCTGCTTCAACAGCTCCATCAACTTCGGGATGTGAGCTCTCGGAACCGGAATTGGCTTGAGATTCCACGGTACATGCGGCACCGTGAATATCACCATTGGCTCTACGATCGTCGGGTCTACGCACCCGATTTCCTCCGGTGAGAATGCGAAGGCTTTCCCGTGCCTTCCGAGCATTCTCCAAAACCGGTCTTCCTCCACCGGCAGTAGGAACCCGCCCCCACCGATCTTCAGTTCGCGGAGCGTCTCGTTGGTGAAGGTGTGTCCTATGCAGGCCGGATCTCGTAAGCTGGGGTCCGATGCAACCCCTTTGATTCGGGATTCGCTGCCCTCCGGTAAGGGCGCCGCAACTGGCCTCACCTTCCGGTCCACAACCTTGTACTTGGTGCTAACTCGGGCCGTCCGTTCCGACTCGAGCCCTCGACCGAAGTCCGCGATGACTTCGTACATTTCTTCGGAACACGCCGGTATCGTCCGGTCTTCGTTAAGGCCTTCTTCGACTACCTTCCCCAGCATCCCCAAGGTGTCGTCGAAGGAGACTGCCTCCACGGCTCCGTCGATTTCTTCGTCAGGGCCGAGAACTCCGCACGCCCGAAGTCTCCCCTCCGTCTTTGTTTTCTCTCGGCCGGCGATGCCGACCATCGTACATGCTCCGCTGTCGGAGAAGCAAAATTTCCTACCTATTGTACACGGTTTTATCGTACAGATGTGGGGTTTTCCCGGAGCATCCGGACTGTCGCGGCCCCACGCCTTGGCAGTCCTCTCTAAAAATCCTCTCGGTTTTCGGAACCGAGGGAGTCGCGGTTACGTTCGTGGTTCGGCCGTACCGTCAGAAACTGGACCGAATGGCGCCCGTCTTGGCTTTTGACCCTCGCGTAGGCCAAACCATTGTCCAGCACCTTGGTCTCCATTCGTGCCGCCGTGATGTACGGCTCTCCCAGTATGACCGGATGCGAAGACGTCTCCTGCACGAAGAAGTGCTGGTCAATCTCGACGTCGCCGATCTTGACTCGCACATTCGGACAGGCCCCGTGCAGTTCCTCGGTGGCGCGCGTTGCTGCCCTTATTTTCCACCCGTGCTTGGTGTTGATCGGCCATTTGCCCTTCTTATAGAAGTCCATGGACATCAAATTGATCTCCGATCCGTGGTCCACCAAAGCTATCACCGGTTCCTGGACATCGCCGATCTTCACCGGGGTTTCCGTGGTCGCTCGGGCCCAGTGTGGTCTCGAATAGTGGCTTTCCGCCCACTCGTCCCCCAGCGCCATGTCGTCTAGGTGCGTCGTCCGCACTTCCACCGGTTTTTCCGGTTCTGTCTCCGTTGACAGCCTCTTCCGTTGTCGTGCCTTTCGGCTCCGGATCGTTTGCGTGAGTCGGGTGGGAACCACTGGGGTTTTGGACTAGGAGAAAGAAGAATATGAGATGAGGCTAGTAATGGATAGGTATAAAGAGTTATAAGATAAGAATCTCGTGAATCCCACGAGTTTAGTATATTTAGTCAATATTTAGGTAGTAAGAGAGAATTATTTTTAGCAAATTCGTGAATCCCACGAATATTTTAGATTGATTGATCATTATAGAAAAATAATCAACAAAAACTACAATGTGCTCCCCATCCTTATATAGTGATGGGAGAGACTAAGCATAGCTACATGCTTTTTCTAATATGTTCATGCACACTAAATGTGCATGTGATGCTTTTCTAATCCTTGCTTTGATTTGCTAAATATAGTGCTCATGCACGCTAGATGTGCATGAGTCACTTTTTAGTTGCTTGCGTTTTTCTATAAAATATTCACGCACTCTAAATATACATGATTTACCTTTTAATAAAGGTAGGCGCAAATAAAGCACTTATAATTATTAAATCTATTTATAGAACACTAAAGATAAGGTAGCATAATGGTAAAGTTGGGGTTTGGCTACGTGGAGGTACAAGGTTCAAATCTTGCCCTATGCACGTGATAAATATCTTGATATTCTTATTTTATTTATTTATATGTAATTAAATCGGTTATATTATTTTTACTTTTTCACGTAGTGTACGAAATACACTACGACACTCGCCCCCTCCGAACCCGCACATCCTCCGGTATGTGCCGAAGTTGCCGATGCTCGTTGTCTCCCCTTCATCCTCCGTTTGTCCCGCTATGTCAACTTTGTCTCTCCATTTTGAGTAGACCCATTCTTTCCACCCGAACCATTGTCGCCATCCGATCCACCATATTCTTTGTTCTCTCTCGTCATATTCTTGGCCCTTGTCATTCGTGGTAGTGTCTTTTACTGGCCTCTTTGTTGTCTTCATCAACCTTGACTTTTTTCCGGATCGCTCTCGTCCGATCGACTTTCGGTTTGATCGGCTTCCGATCGGATTCGTATTCGGCCGAATCGGAATCGGTTGTTCGCTTTCGATTGAGTCGGTCTCCTTCCGGCCCGGTTTCGATCTATCGGTTTTGGTTTCGGTTGGCTTTCTTTTCCTCGTTTTCACCGGCCTCGACCGGTCCCACCTCCGATTGAGTCGGATTAGCTTCTTTCCGGATCCGTCTCGTCCGATTGGCTTTCGGCTAGGTTGGCTTCCATCCATATTCGCGTTCGGCCAAGTCAGACTCGGTCGATCGGTTTTGACCGAGTCGACCCCTTTTCGGGTCGGCTTTCTTTCGGATCGGAATCCCGTCCGGATCACCTTCCATCCAAACCGGCTTCCGACTTTACCTTTCTTGCTGCCACCTCCCGTCTCTCCGGTCTCACGTTGGTTCTCGGACACAACTGCCGAAGTCTCTAGAATTAGTGGGTAGGAATCCTCGGTATTATCATCCTCCATTGTTTCACCCATAGCCATATTCTCGGCTATCTCTCCATCGTATGCATCGACTTCGACCTTTGTTTTCTCTCCGCCACCTTCCGTCTCTTCGGTCTCACGTTGCCTTTCGAATGCAACCGCCGGAGTCTCTAGAATTAGTGGTGGGGAAGTCTCGATATGGCCATCCGTCGTTGATTCGTCCATAGTCACCTTCAATTCGATGTCATCTTTCATGGTGACCTCCTCAATCAAGTCCTCCTTGCTCTCTTTCACTGCATCAATTATGCAAACATCAATTATGCTTACCCCTTTTTCACCCGATGTTTCGGACACTTGTATTCCGAAATCTTCTTCTACACTTGGGTTATCGGCCTTATCCTTTGTCGTTGTTCTTTCGCAAGACAAGAGGGTAGCTTGTTTTACACCCTCTTCCGTCGGACCATCATGTTGTATTTCGGCCTTCATATCGGCTCCATCGTTTGTCTTCAATCGACCATCCTTCATTGGCCATGTCGTTGACAAGATTCTCATCTTCCTCTCATCATGTCTCCGGCATACCCTTTGGACTTCGGCCCAATCTTCAGTAAGACCATTTGTACCTTCATCGTCTTCGAGTTCAATCCCGATGTCCTTCCTTTCTTTTCGATCGATCGATTTTACGAACATTAGGACTTTATCCTCCCCCACCAATCGTTGTTCCCGCTCCGAGAGTCGAGCAAGACGATGCTCGAACTCTAGGAATGCTTGTGTTGCACTTTGGTGGGTCTTCTCCGATGCCACCCATTCATCGAACTCTCGCCGATCTCGTCCCTTCGGTCTATCGTAATCATATGCCTCTCGTAAAGCTCCTTCAAAGGACCCCCATGTTGGGTTTTGTTGTTGTATCTTGTAGATTCTTTCTTGTAACTCATCCGTGGCTACCCGATTGAAGGATGTCACTTGCAATCCTTCTGGTATCCCACATCGTATCATCTCCGCCTTGTAGTCACGTAGATAGCGTGACACATCGTTTCCGTTGAATTGTCCGTTTCGTTGTACGAGCCGCTTTACTACCGCCGTGATCTCCGACATCGCTCGTTGTTCTTGTAGCATCCGTTCGAACATCATCATCATCATGTTCATCGCCTCTTGTTGATTCTCCATCCCCTTGCCACCCGTCTTCACGTCGGGTTCACCAACTGTGTCGTGCCTTTCGGCTCCGGATCGTTGCGTGAGTCAGGTGGGAACCGCTGGGGTTTTGGACTAGGAGAAAGAAGAATATGAGATGAGGCTAGTAATGGATAGGTATAAAGAGTTATAAGATAAGAATCTCGTGAATCCCACGAGTTTAGTATATTTAGTCAATATTTAGGTAGTAAGAGAGAATTATTTTTAGCAAATTCGTGAATCCCACGAATATTTTAGATTGATTGATCATTATAGAAAAATAATCAACAAAAACTACAACGTGCTCCCCATCCTTATATAGTGATGGGAGAGACTAAGCATAGCTACATGCTTTTTCTAATATGTTCATGCACACTAAATGTGCATGTGATGCTTTTCTAATCCTTGCTTTGATTTGCTAAATATAGTGCTCATGCACGCTAGATGTGCATGAGTCACTTTTTAGTTGCTTGCGTTTTTCTATAAAATATTCACGCACTCTAAATATACATGATTTACCTTTTAATAAAGGTAGGCGCAAATAAAGCACTTATAATTATTAAATCTATTTATAGAACACTAAAGATAAGGTAGCATAATGGTAAAGTTGGGGTTTGGCTACGTGGAGGTACAAGGTTCAAATCTTGCCCTATGCACGTGATAAATATCTTGATATTCTTATTTTATTTATTTATATGTAATTAAATCGGTTATATTATTTTTACTTTTTCACGTAGTGTACGAAATACACTACGACACCGTTTCACCAAGTCCACGATGGAGTCGTGGAACTCCTTCTTGGCGATTCCCAGCACCTCTCGTAACGACAACTCCACCTTGCTGTCGAGGATCCGTTCCTCTAGGACCTTTCGTAAGTCCGTGGTCCTTTCTATCTCCGTCCCCAGACGGTACCCGCCCTTCTGGGGTTTACCTTGCGTACCGGCACCGCCGGCTTCGTCCCGTCGTGGCCCGGACCGGGTCTCGTATCGTTGTGAGGGCCCGGTCGTCCCGGGTTTCCCCACCCGCTTCTCTTCTACCAGAGCCTCGTAGTTCTGGCAAGCGGCTTCCACGAAGCCCGTCTTTTCCTCGACCGGGTCGCTCCACCCGGTCATCTCCCGTACCCGTTTCTCCGCACGGTCCGATTCCTCCCTTTTAAGCCTTGCACCGGCAAGGCCTTCCAGCATCGTCGGCCAGAATCCGGCTTTGCTTTCCCTTCGGGCCTCGCCGCCCCCGACTCGAATGCCGGCCGACGCCGAGTAGTGGACGGTTTCCGCGTGTCGGGCCGCCGCCTCTTCCATCAACCTTTTCATACCACCTCGCCCGTCGTTTCGGCTCAGGGCCCTTCGGGTGTCGCTGGCATGCACCCGTCCTTCCCACAGGTACACCACCCTGTTCCTCAGCGCCTCCGCGAAGTCGCCACAGTCCTTCCGAATGTGGCCGACTTCATCGCACCACATGCACCTGTTTCCTGCCGCCGGCCGTCGGTCACGAGCCGGTTCGCCACCTTCCCTTCGGGCTTGCGCGATTTGGAGGTCCTTTATCGCCCTCGTCAATTCCTCCAGCGCCGCTCCTCCGGTTGAGCCTCTGACTACGCCGGTCGAAGCCGAACCGGTTTCCAACCACTCTCGGGTCTCTTCCTTTCGCACCTGTGGCGCTGGTTCGAGCTTCCTTGCTGCGACCGAGCCCGACCCGGTTGCCCCGTTATCCGCCCATTCTCGCCGTTTGTCGAAACGGCCACAGACTTTCTTGACAGCCGCCCAGTCGGTAGTGAGCCCGTCTTCGGTTTCAAGCAAGAGGCCCACTTGCTCCCGATCCCGCTCGTCGACCGACTTGACAAACAGCAAGACCCGGCTCGTGTCCAGGATGGTTCGGTCGAGCGCCGAAAGGCGCGCAAAGTTTTCCTCGAACTCCCGGAGGAGTGCCGACGCGTTTCTTCCCTTCCCCGGGGACTCCACCCATTCCATGAACCTTCGCTTCAAAAGCCGGAGCGCGTCGTCCAGCCCGTATCTCTCTAGGAGCCGACCTTCGAACTCCTCCCAGGTACGGCTCTCCGCCCGCACCTCGAGCACCTCCGCATGGATGCTCGGCATCGCCACTCGGGGAAATCCGGCAAGACGCCTTTCTTCCGGAATGTCCCGCATCAGCATCTCTGCACCGTAGGACGCCAAATACCTCGTGGCATCCTTCCCATCGAACCGGCTGATCGTGCCGACGACCGCCTCAATAGCTTTGTCGAGGGCACCGGTGCCCTCGCGCGCGTTTACAATCCGATCCACGGCCGAAGCCATGGCCTCTGCAAGATCCGACCCCCTCATCTTCTGCTCTTCTGCCGCCTCCTTCACGTCGGGTTCACCAAAGATGTCGAGATATTACGCAAGTGCGTGTGGAAACGAGGCGGGACCGCGGGGGTCTCGAACCAAAGAGCAAGCGAGGGAGGAGAAAGAGAGAAAACCGGCTACGCAGGACCGGGGATACACAGGGACACGGCCCTTCAGCACGGAGAACGCGAACAGACACCGACACAGACAGATGCGAATGACTAAATATGTATATTAACAAAATGGCTAACACGACTACAACCCTCGATGGGGCACAGGTTGGCTACAACCGAACAGGCCGGCAAACAGATGCCGATGCCTGTTCGCTTCGACGCGCAAAGGGGGCAGCAGGTCGGAGGTGCTGCCGGAAGCACTCGGGCGTTCCTCGAAACAGCGCGAGCCTCCTCAGAACCCTACACAGAAAAGCTATGGAGCTCAAGAAGGAAGGAAACAGAGAGAGAAGCGTCCAGAAACGGTCCGGCAGCACTTCCTCCTCTCTGCGCGAGATGCCTGCAACAGCTCTTTCCTGCTCCTTATATAGGCCGACGAGCAGGCCGTCATGTCAACTTTATTCCCTGTCCCTTTCGAACAGGGATCCGCTCCGTTCTTCACGCATCCGCGTAGTTACGCCGCCGACTCGTACAGTTCCTTAGCTCGCGCGCGCGACCGAAAAGACTGTTCGCGCGGTCTTTGTCTCCACTTGTGTTAGGGCCCGTTCCTGCCGATTATCCTCCTAATTTGCTTCTATGTACAACTTGGAGCGTGCGCGCGTGAAGAACCGGTTCCCACGCCTTGGTGCGCCGATTCTGCTTATGGACGGTTTTCTTCACGACACCGTTAGACAATTTTGTTCGTTTCACACCGAAAATCTTCAAGATACCGTGCCTTGCGATCAACCTATTCAACCGACCCGACACTGGAAACCGGCAAGAAAAGACATTGTCGTGATGTTTCTAACACGCAGTGTGAAACCACCCTCGAAAAGAAGCCAAATATCAATTTAAATAAACTAGTATTGTGAAGTCAACTTTATTGGTAGGCAAAATACTTTTTCATTTTGCCAAAGATAATTCCTTATAAATAAAAGGTCAAAGGATTGAACCTTACAATAAATAATGATGAATATTAAGTTAGAGGCGGTTTTCAAAAGTAGAGAAAAAGATGGAGAGAAAAAAAAAACACGCGTGGATATGATGAGTATGGTAGAGAAATAAGCTCATAATTTCCTCGTCAGATGTCCAAATTAGAAAATAAAATATGCATAAGAAAGCTAACCCAAAGAGCTTTCCAAGAATATCTTGCATGTGAAATTTGGGGCTAGAAAACAGAAATAATGAGGAAAAGAAAAGTTGACTCATATAGACAAGCTTTTTTTTAGGGGAAAAAGGCAATCGATCCTAAACCTATAAATAAGAGCCTATTCTAGTGAAGAAGTGGGGGAGGGAGAAGGAACACGGAAGCTCTAGTCAATTGGAAGGCAAAAGAAGAAGGATCAACAACATCGAGAGGCATCATCAACAAAGAATCACCTTCTTCTATATTCCACTCTCTTCTTTCCTCCACCTCTCATCCCCCATTCCTTTATAAACAAACAATCCTTCATATTCACATCCAACCTATTGTAACATGATTCTTATATTATAAAAGAATCGATTATTTTGATATAAACTAATGCTTTCTTTCATCTACTTGTCTTATGTGTAAATCTTGATTGTGTTGTGCGTGTGAGCTCTAATTCCTTCCAGTCCATAACCCCAACAGTTCCGCCTCACAATCCGCGCATAGTGACAGGTATTTCACAACATAATTAAGTGGTGAACCTGACGCGAAGAGGTGGTAGGAAGGATTCAAGTGCTTGCAATAGAAGATTAGAAGATGGCTTCTTCGACAAACACCCAAGCTGATGAAGTGGCGAAGTTGGTGGCTATTGTCGAGCGAATGATGAGAGCCCGAGATAATGATTCAAGATTAGACAAGGCCATCAATTGGACTGTTGAGATAGCGGGCCAATTTGGTGGAAGAAATATTACAAATATCCTCGCCATATACAAGACAGAGATGCAACAACGAGATGTCATCGAAGAGAAAAGGGGTGTGGAGATCGGTCGGCATTCCGTCATGCCAAACTTGTACAACATATTCAGCACATAGTGTCTTTGTGAGAGCAATATGTGGTCAGGGGTCTGGATCACCTCGATCCCAAGAAAATAATGAAGGTCCCCCAAGTCCTTCATTTCAAATGCGTTCGATAACTAGGACTTCACTCTACCAATTTCAACGAGTCTGGGTTCGGTGATGACTAAATCATCTACATACTGGATGAACAGTGAAGAGTCGGACTTTGAGGCTGCAAACCCCATCTTACACAATTGGTGCATGATCTTCACATTCCAAGCTCGGGGGGCTTGGTTCAGACTGTAAAGCGACTTCTTGAGTTGGCACACTGCCGACTTGTTCATCTCCAATTGGAAACTAGGGGGTTGGATCATATAGACCCGTTCTTCAAGGTCACCTTGAAGAAATGCATTCTTCACGTCCATTTGGTGAAGGTGCCACCCCCTTGCTACAACAACTGCCAGCACCACACGAACCGTCGTCATCTTCGCTACCAAAGTGAAGGTCTCGTCGTAGTCGATTTCGTGGGTCTGTGCGTATCCCTTTGCCACTAACGGAGCCTTGTACTGGTTGACTGAAGCATCGGCATTGTACTTCACCGTATATACCCACTTACAACCGATTGGTTTACACTGTCGAGGAGGGTCAACCAGGTCCCAAGTGTCATTGGCATCGAGTGCCCGCATTTCTTCTTCCATAGAAGCACGCCAATTTGCGTCTTTCGCTACTTCTACATAGCTCTCTGGCTCACACACTTCTGTCATCTTGGTCATGTACACATAGTGATGTGCCATGTACTCATTGTATCCGTACCATTTTACAAGGTTCTTTTGGCAGGTTGACCGACACAACTTTTCGTGAGCCGGTTTGAGGCCTTTCTTGGCCGGTTCAGATTTCGTTTCTAAAGATCCGACTTCGTTCTTCCGAAGTCAGAATCCCTCTGATCTTACTCTACATTGTCAGTGTCGTATTCTGACATCTTTCTCTTCCCCTTCTCTTTGCGCATGAACCGTTGTTGCGTTGTTACGCGCGTGCGTGTCGAAAGGGCGGGACCACGGGGGTCTCGAACGAGGGAGAAAGGGATGCCGAGAAAACCGACTCCGGGCGCGACCCGGACGCAACTGAACACAAGAGAGAGAGAGAGAGAGAAGAGCGAGAGAGAGCATGCACGCGACACCGACTCTTATACACACAGGAAATAAGGAAAAGAAACGCACCCGACACTAGCAGAGACACAAATATGCTCAACCCGTTATATATATGATTACAAGAGTGAGTTACAACTCCGGCTCCGAGCTGGACTGAGGTAGGCTAGGTCACATCAGCAGTTTGCCGCCAAGCCGCCGTCGGGGAGCTCTCGGGCTCGTCGTGCTGAGCGGGGTCTTGCACAGGAGGCCGAGTAGAAGTAAACCCCCACAGAACATACAAGTTCTTCACCGGGCTAAAACCCTAAACGGACACGAAGGGGCTGAAGAAGAAGAGGAAGAAGAAAAAACGAAACCCTAAACGAAATAGGGTGAAGACCAAAGTGGAAACCCTAAGGGAACAAGAATAAGATGAAGAGGAAGAACTCTACCAAACCCTAGACCTAAGTGGTATACCCTCCTAACTCAAAATGGGCAACCCTTCATAAGTGACCCCTCCCTTCCTTTTATAGCCCAAGGAGGGAGGGACCTTACAATGTGGGATAAAATTTCCCCTCTTATTTCTATACATCATTTCCTAGGAAACATGGGCACATGTTGTACACCACCGATTTGCCCATTCCACCCCGGTTTCACACCGTAGCCGGAAATCTTCACGACACCGTCTCCTCGGTTTCTTGTGTGGGGAGAGCACGGTAGAGTCTCCACTATTCTCCGGTTCTTTATCTGACTGGTCATTCCGACATAGCCGCTCAATTGGCCCACTTAGTCGGAATGAGATAAGACTCTCATCTAGAGTACCAAATCCTTCTTCATATTCTACCTGAACCTCTCTAGGTTCACTAGCCTCATCCTCCGGAATCAGGTCTTCGTCGGGAGTTGGAGTCACGAGAGAGTACCATGATTCCGACTCATCAAACTCAACATCTTGACTGAGATAAGACTCTCATCTAGAATACCAAATCCTTCTTCATATTCTACCTGAACCTCTCCAGGTTCACTAGCCTCATCCTCCGGAATCGGGTCTTCGTCGGGAGTTGGAGTCGCGAGAGAGTACCATGATGCCGACTCATCAAACTCGACATCTTGACTTATTCGGACCTGTTTAGTCCGGGGGTTATAACACTTATACCCCTTCTGTTCATGCGAGTGGCCGATGAGTATGCACTTCTCCAACTTCGGATCTAGCTTCCTCCACTTCTCATCCGGTACATGCACATATGCTATGCTACCGAATATCCGAAGGTGTCTCAAATTCGGCTTCTGCCCGAAATATAGCTCATGTGATGACACCTTATCTCTGATCCGGTTTTGGATGTAGACGATAGTCCGAACCGCCTCATCCCAGTAGAACTTGGGCATACTCTTCTCCTCTAGCATTGCGCTTCCATCGACAATCGATCGGTTCTTCATTTCGGCCACACCATTTTGTTCCGGTGTGTATCGACAGCTAAATTCTCTCCGAATTCCTTTCTGTTGCAGATAACTGTTGAATTGGCTGGAAAAATATTCTTTTCCACCATCCGACCGCAGGCACTTAATCTTTCTCTCTGTTTCCCATTGAACGAAGCTTTGAAGGTTCCGGAAACATTCGAAAACTTCGCTTTTCCTCTCGATGAGGTAGATCCAAGTGTGCCCGCTGTAGTCGTCGATGAAGGAGACAAAGTACTGACTCCCGCCAAGACTAACTCTCTATGCCAGTCCCCATACATCTGAATGGATTAAGTTGAGCTTGTTACGGCTCCGGTTTTGTTCGGTGGGGAATGGAAGCCGGTGTCGCTTCCCGAGTTGGCAGGCTTCACATATTTGGGCCTTGTGGCCACTAAATGTCAGCAAACCGAAAACAACTTGTTTCGATTGCAGGTCCTGAAGCCTTCGGTAATTGACGTGACTGATCCACTTGTGCCAAAGATCGATGTTCCGATTTGATCTTTTGTTCTTTTGCAAACATAGAGGAGCCTACGTTGTTGATGTCGAGGATGAACATCCTCCCGTTGCGACGCCCTTGCGCGATTATTCGGCCTTCTTCTTCAATGAAGCACCTGAGGTGCGTAAACCGCACCTGCATTCCCTGGTCGATGATTTGTCTGACTGACACAGGTTCTTTATGATTGTCAGAACGGGTAGTATGTTCATCAACTTTAACTTTTGTCCAACATGGCTTAAAAGGGACTTCTCCGACATGCACAATTGGGTGAGGGGTGTCGTCTCTGATTTCGACAATTCCCAGTTGTTCCGGTTTCTCTACAAATGAGAACCACTCTTCATGGCTCATCATGTGATTAGATGCTCCAAAATCAACGTACCACACTTCATCCAATCCGGAAGTGGTCTTCTTCATCGAGTTCGCCTTATGCTTCATCATGAAGGTTGGCCCCTTTACCGGTCTTCCCGGTTCCGGATCTTTCCAATCCTTCTGCGTAGTGCGAGCTTTGCTGGTTTCCTTGTTCAGACTTGTCGGATCCGGATTTGTTTGAATTGGTGCACTTTTTCCAACACTCGCTTTCTCTGTGGCCTTTCTTGCCACAAAACCAACATTCCGTGTCGGCCTTCCCATGTCGGTTTCCGGCACCGTTTTGACTCCCCCTGCTCGTAGAGGGTTCGGAACTACTGTCGGCACTATCTCAGTGCCTTCGATTCTACTCTTGTCGGACGCCTCCATTGCGTGCCGACCCACCTTGTCCTCCACGCCCACAAGGCTGGTCTGCCTTCGTGTACAACATCCGATTGTCCAGTTGAGTGGTCCTCGACCCACTCGCGTGGTTTTCTTCGACCATCAGCATTGATTGCAGGTCGAAGGACGGTGGCTTCTCTCAGGTGCAGATCGCCGTCCGGATTGGCCCGTACCGTTGTACTAGAACACCAAGGCAGATTTGTACCATTTCTTCTTCGTCCACTATCACATTGATGGACCCAAGCGCGTCACAAATCTCCTTTATTTTGGTGGTCTACTCCATAACCGATGTTGTTCAACCCTTGCCAGATGTTGTTCAGCTCTTGCCAAAACTGCAACTTATGGGTTGCGTTACTTGCAGTGAAAATATTCCAAAGATTTTCCCAAGCCTCCTCCGACATTTTCGCATCCTTGATGTAGTCGAGCATCTAATCATGAACACGAGACGCGAGGCAATAAAGCACTCTACTAGCTCCTTGTTCCCATGCCGGGAAGTCCTTGTGTGCCGGCTCCGGTGCTACCTCCTTAGCTCCTTCCGCATAGCTCCAATATCCATGCCCCAACAAGTACTGGTGCATTTTATACGACCAGGACACATAGTTGCTCCGGTCAAATTTTTCTGTGGGAAGCGAACTTGCCATACCTTTTTCCATCTCGATCCTCTACTGTTCTTCATCGAGTGTTAGGGTTTGTCTTTGAAAGCATTGTCGTGTGGTTTTTCACACACGATATGAAAACTAGTAAAATAATTATTTACGATTAGCTTAATATATGGATATAGAAAGATAGATGTGCTCAAGAGCTTCATAGCGTATTTTACTACGCATAAAACAAATAAACAAGTATCAAGTTATGTGAGTGTGAAGTTTTAAGAAAAGAAAAGAAAAGACAAAACTGTGAGATATCCCACATAGATAGGACAACATTGGAACCCATAATATATAAGGGAAACCAAAACATATTCATTCTACCAATGTGTGGAGCATAGAATGTTCAAGGTGACTTGGGCTACATTATGTGGTGTGCACGCTTCGGGCGTACGCGTGTGTGCATGGCTATGTGGATGTTTTCGGATGTATGCACGCATGAACGTCTTTGGATGTATGCGCGTGTGCAAGTTTCGGGCGTACGCGTGGACGTTTCGGACGGACGCGTATGTGCAGACGAGCCCGCGCACGCGTGTGTGCGCACGCGCGCAAGCGTGGATGCGTACACTACGGCGCGGTCGAGACTTTTGCGCGCGGATTCGTACACAGTGCGGGTTGGATGTGCGCGCGCGTGGATGCGTACACTACGGTGCGGTCGGGACGCGCGCATGCGTGGATGCGTACACTACGGCGCGGTCGGGATGGGCGCGGTCAAGACGGGCGCATAGGGTTTAGGGCGCGCAAGCGTGGATGGGTACACTACGGCGCGGTCGAGACTTTTGCGCGCGGATTCGTACACAGTGCGGGTTGGATGTGCGCGCGCGTGGATGCGTACACTACGGCGCGGTCGGGACGTGCGCATGCGTGGATGCATACACTACGGCGCGGTCGGGACGCACGCATGCGTGGATGTGTACACTACTACGCGGTTGGGACTTCTGCGCGCAAACGCGTCTATGGTTTGGTTGCGAAGCACGTACGGATTGCGCACGTGTGTGCACATGCGTGGATGCGTACACTACGGCGCGGTCGAGACTTTTGCGAGCGGATGCGTACATGATGTGGGTTGGACGTGCGCGCACGTGGATGCTTACACTACGGCGCAGTCAAGACATTTGCGAGCGGATGCGTACACAATGTGGGTTGGACGCGCGCGCACGTGGATGCGTACACTACGGCGCGGTTGGGACGCGCGCATGCGTGGATGCGTACACTACTACGCGGTCGAGACTTCTGCTTGCGGACGCGTCTACGGTTTGGTTGCGACGCACGTACGGATTGCGCACGGGCTAAACTTTATGGATGATTGTGTCATTTGGCCGAATTATACGAACAATCGCATGCAACCAAAAGCCAAGGCCATGCAACTAAAAGTAAAAGGCATGCATCTAAAAATGGAAGCATGCAACTAAAAGGAGAGGCCAGGCAACTAAAAATAGAGGCCATCCAACTAAAAGTGGGCATGCAAAGTAACATTGGGGAGGAGGATCAACGAGGAGCTCGATATATATCCCATTTTTTCCCTCCTAGTTTTATTTTTTTCCCCTTCTTTCTTCTTCCCTCTCGGATTCGAGAAACAAATTATCTCACATATTGATATCAAACTCCTAGCTTTGTTTACTCGATCTTTCTGGTCAAAAATTATCTCTCGTATTCTTATCGGACCACTCCTTGCATGGTTGTTGGCTCCTTTCTTTGAAAAATTAATCTCTCATTTCCATACCCAACCCATTGTAACACGATTCTCAAATTATAAAGAATCGATTTTCTTTTGCAATAAACTAATGATTTGTCTCTCCCACTTGTCTTATGCTTAAAACTTGCTTTTGTTGTACATGTTGCTCTAAATCCTTCTAGTCCATAACCCCGGCGGTTCTACCTCACGATCCGCACATAGTGACGCATTTTCACGACATAATTAAGTGGTGAACCCGACGTGAAAGAGGCGGTAGGAAGGATATCAAGTGCAACAATGGCTTCAACAAGCGGAACTCAAGGAGAGAAATTAACGAAAGGTATGGTGTCCGTAGTGGAATACATGCTGAAGGTGAGAGATCGAGAAGCTTTAATCGACAAAGCTGTTGATCGTACGGTCGAGATAGCTGGACAATTTGGTGGCAAGAACATCAGGGATTTTCTTGCTACCTATCGGAACAAGATGCAACAAAGGGATGTCAACGATCTCAAACAAATTTCTAGCTTCAAACGCGTGGTGGAACCACGGATCCGTGAGCGCATCATGGAGATCCAAAGCGAGCATGCAACTTGGGCGGAGTTCGAAAAGGCACTTCTCGCCAAATACATGCTTGAAGACGCATCGCGGATGACTCGACATACGCTAATGTCTTGGATCGAGAAGAAAGGGAAGAATATGTGTGTGTCTGGAGTATATGCCGAATTTGACCAGAAGTATAACCGACTTCCGAGTGTTGATCAATGAGTTCTCGATGGAGATAGAGTCCTACTATTCCTGAAGGCAGTGGATGCGAAAGATCGGCGTGAATTGGGTAACTTTTTGGAGGATGAAACACAACCAAATGGCTTGGTAGCGAACTGGGTGGCAGTGAAGAAGACTTGTAGCCGTCTTGATAAGCGTCGACAATGGCAAGAGGAAACTGATATGGAGAATCCACAATCGTGGAGGAGGAATGCACCTGTGACGATTGAGTCTAACAAGCCGATCAACAATTTTGACAAGAAAGTGATAGAGGAATCTATAATCGAAGAGCTCTCCAAGAAGTTTGAAGCGGTATTGCTGGCCAACTTAGGTCGACGCGGGCCGAAGGGAAAAGAAGCGTATAGATGTGTGTGGTGTGACCGTTTCGAACACTCGCGAAGGGAGTGCACTCCCTTGCAAGACGCAATTCGCAAGAATGTTGTCTATTTGGACAGCAACATGATCCACTTGAGTGAGACCCGAAACCCACTACGAGTGAACTTCGGAAGAGGCGGGCTGAAAAAGATTGTGGAAGAGGAAGATGCAAGGCATGTGGAAGCCATGCACTACGCCGCATCGGTGAGAATACGAGTTGGAAGAGAGAACCTAAAGACGATCAAGCCAGGAGTTGGGTTTTGGCCAACGGTATTCGAGTGTGAAAAGAAAGGAAAAATAGATTTGGAGGATCTCAAACATGTTGATCGGAATGTGCAACGAGTAACCGGAATGTCGGATCCAGTCGACGATAACACAAGCTTTGCGGAGGTTATGTGTGACAACTATGAGGCTCTTGTCGAAAAGAAGAGGAAAAGAACCGGTGAAGAAGATGGCACCTCAAAGCGTCACAATACAAGGAATGCAAGGAAAGAAGGACAAGCCCAACCTACGCCACGAAAAGAGATAGGAGAAACAAGCATGAAGCCTGGTGGATCGAGCCAACCTTCTCGGATGGAAGTCGATGAATCTGTGAAGAAAGGAAAGGAACGAGTGGCGTTGACTTACAAGCTGTTGGGATTTCGGTCCCTCCGGATGGGATGTCCGGAGATGAATGACGGCAAGCCCGGTTACGGTTACGGAACCGGATGAAGATACAGGTCCGGTGAGCGCACTCTCCGGATGATGAAGAATACCCGGTATGAAGCCGGATGAAGAGTACCCGGATACGGATCCGGATGATGAAGTACCCGGATACGGATCCGGATGATGAAGACCCCGGCATGAAGCCGGATGACGAAGACCTGGCTACGGAGCCGGATGACGAAGACCTGGCTACGGAGCCGGATGATGAATGTACCCGGAGAGAGATCCGGATGCGGGGACATATTTGTGAATATGTTTGCCAAGGGCCCTTGTGGCTATATTTGTAAATAGCCGGAAAGTCATATGTGTATAAATATGACTTAGGGCAAACAGTTTTAGTTGCTGCTCATTTTCTGTTTTCACTTAGAGGGAGCGAAGTGAGAGCAGCCGAGAGAGAGAGAGAGTGAGAGAAACGAGGAGGTCGTTGCCTCTGTGTATTACCGCCGCCTGTGGCGAGGACAGCGAGCTCAAGGTCGTCGCCTTGCAGCTCGCCATTGTATACTTCTCTGTATAGTGTTGGTTTGGAGTCTTGTACTCCCGTGGTTTTTCCCGTTTAGGGTTTTCCACGTTAATCCCTGTGTTATCGTGTCTCTCTCTGTGTTTCCTATTTTCTACTGCATTGATTCGCGATTTCTCGGTTGTGGCCGGAACGACGAAGGCGAATCGGAGCGTTGATTCGCAACAAAGTGGTATCAGAGCGACGGCAGTGCAGAAAATGGAAGGCGGCAGCAGCGGGCAGCCGGGGATGATGGTGCTGAATGCGCAGAACTACGCCGACTGGAAGATCAAGATGGAGGATCTTCTGATTGTTCGGGACCTGTACGAACCGATTGACAGGTCGGAAATACCGAAGGGGGTACTTGAGACGGAATGGAGGCTTCTGAACCGGAAAGCCGTTGCAACCATTCGGCAATACGTCGATGTAAGTGTTCTGCAACATGTGGCGAACGACACCAACGCATACGAGATGTGGCGGAAGCTGTCGGGCCTCTACGAGAGGAAGAATGCGTTGAACCGGACCTCCCTGATGAGGAAGATAGTGAACCTCAAGTACCGGGACGGCGAGAGCATGGTGGAACACGTAAGCACGTTCATGGGATTCGTGAACCAGCTTGCGGCAATCAAGTTCCCGCTGGAGGATGCAATGCAAGCCATCATTCTGATGTGTACATTGCCGGAAAGTTGGGAGAACTTGGTGGTGACTCTCAGCACCTCCTGCACCGAAGATAACTTGTCTTTACAAACGGTAAAGACAAGTATTTTGAACGAAGAAGCGCGTCGGAGAGATAAAGAACCGGCCTCCGACTCGAAGGCGCTGCTTACCGAATCGGAACGGGGAAGACAATGGAACCGGAGTCCGCAAAGACGGGAGAAGTCGGGGACCCAGTCGCAGTCAAGAGGAAGACCCACATGCTTCCACTGTGGGAAGCCGGGGCACTTCCGGAAGAATTGTCGGCATTACCGAAAAGACAACGGAGCCGACGACACCGATTCGAAGAAGTCACCGGAGCGAAATGGTGCATACCGGGGAGCCACGGACCGGAGAGGTTCGGATCGGCGAGGGCAGGACCGGAAAGGAACGACGGCACTCACGGCAAGTGAAGAGGAGATCATGCTCATTACCGAAGAGAGGGAGCTGAACCTTGCCGGAGAAGAGATGACCTGGGTGGTCGATTCCGGAGCGTCGTTCCACCTGACCCCGGAGAAGAAATACTTCTCATCCTACACAGCCGGTGAGCATGGCTGTGTCCGGATGGGAAATGAAGGTACGTGCCGGATTGCCGGCATAGGAGACGTGTGGCTGATGACATCAACCGGATGCAAGATGCTGCTGAAGGATGTCCGGCACGTTCCGGAGGTTCGATTGAACCTGATTTCGGCCGGGAGTCTAGACGATGAAGGCTACACGGGTAGTATCCGGAACGGTGTCATGAAGTTCAGCAAAGGGAGCCTGATAGTGGCTCGGGCCCGGAAGGTCAACACACTGTACCTTATGAATGCCCGGTTGTGTCCGGAAGAGTTGAACGTGGCAGCCGACACTGCCGGTGAGCTGTGGCACAAGAGACTGTGCCACATGAGTGAGAAGGGGATGAAGAGGCTTGCAGAAGACAACCTCATTCCAGTGAAGCATGTGCACCTGGAGAAGTGCACCGATTGCCTGGCCGGTAAACAGAACCGAACCTCCTTCCACTCAAGGCCACCGACGAGACGTAGTGCACCATTGGAGTTGGTGCACACTGATGTGTGTCAGGTAGAAACGAAGTCACATGGCGGAGCCCAGTACTTCGTAACATTCATAGATGACCACAGCCGGAAGCTGTGGACGGCACCGCTGAAGACAAAGGACCAAGTATTGTCCGTCTTCAAAGAACTCCACGCGAGAGTGGAAAGGGAATCCGGCAAGAAGCTGAAAGCGATACGAGCGGATAACGGAGGGGAATACCGGGGGCAGTTCCAGGAGTACTGTCGCTCGAAGGGAATCCGGCTCGAGTTTACTGTGCCGAAGACGCCGGAACTGAACGGGCTGGCCGAGAGGATGAACCGGACCATAATGGAGAGGGTCCGGAGTATGCTAGCACATGCGAAACTACCCAAGGGATTTTGGGCCGAGGCAATGTCGACGGCGACATACGTGATAAACAGATCACCCTCAGTACCTTTGGACGGGGACACGCCGCAGAAAGTGTGGACCGGTAAGGAAGTGTCCTACCGGCACCTGAAGGTGTTCGGGTGTCTCGCATACGTGCATGTGGCAAAGGACCGGAGAGGAAAGCTAGATCCAAAGACCCGGCCATGCATATTCCTCGGTTACGGCGACGACGAGTTCGGCTACCGAGTATGGGACCCGGTCGACAAGAAGATATTCAGGAGTAGAGATATCATCTTCATGGAGGACAAGACACTCGCCGACTGGGAGTCGGAGAAGAAGATGAAGAGCTCCAAGTCGACCGGTGAGGATCAACTCTACGAGGAGCAGTCCCGACCGGCAAGGGACCGGTTAGCACTCGAGGATCCGGCCGAAGACGGTGAAGAAATAGAACCGGCCGAAGAAGATGAAAATGATACCGGAACCGGCCCCGATCCCGAAATGGATTCGGATGAAGAAGAATCGGAAGAACCGTTTACCGAAGCTCCGGAACGGAGATATCCTCTAAGAGAGAGAAGGGCCCCCCGGAGATTTCCGGAACCAGAGCACGTGCTGCTAACCGACGAAGGGGAGCCGGAGAGCTTTGAAGAAGCAAAGCATGACACCCAGAGCCGCAGGTGGTTGAGTGCCATGCAGGACGAGATGGATTCCCTGCATGAGAACCACACATATGAACTTGTGGAGTTGCCGAAAGGAAAGTGGGCACTTCGAAACAAGTGGGTGTTCAAGCTGAAACCGGAAGATGCCGGAAACCCCCCGAGATACAAAGCCAGGATCGTGGTGAAGGGGCTCCAGCAGAAGAAGGGCGTCGACTTCGACGAGATATTTGCCCCGGTAGTGAAGATGACCTCCATCCGGACGGTGCTGAGCATAGCGGCAAGCATGGACCTCGAGGTAGAACAGATGGACGTGAAGACGGCATTCCTTCACGGTGACCTCGAAGAAGAGACCTACATGCAGCAACCGGAAGGATTCGAGAAGAAAGGGAAGGAGCACTTGGTATGCCGGTTGAAGAAGAGCCTTTACGGACTGAAGCAGGCTCCCTGGCAGTGGTACCGAAAGTTTGACTCCTTCATGACCGATGAAGGGTACCACAAAACGCAGTCTGACCACTGCGTGTTTGTGAAGAAGTTCGACGGAGGAGACTCTCTAATACTCCTCCTGTACGTGGACGACATGTTGATCGTCGGACGGGACCAGGTCAAGATACGGATGCTGAAGAAGGCTCTTCACCGAACCTTCTCAATGAAGGACCTGGGTCCGGCGAGGCAAATACTAGGGATGCACATCATCCGGGACCGGAAGAAGAAGCAGTTGTGGCTGTCACAGGAGAAGTACGTGACAAAGGTGCTTCACCGGTTCAACATGTCGGAAGCAAGACCAGTCGGGTCGACTCTCCCGGCAAACTGCAAGCTGTCCAGCAAGCAAAGCCCCAAGACAAAGGCTGAGAAGGAGGACATGATGAAAGTACCGTATGCCTCTGCCGTCGGGAGCTTGATGTACGCGATGGTGTGTACCCGACCGGACATAGGATATGCAGTCGGAGTGGTGAGCCGGTACATGAGCAATCCCGGCAAAGAGCACTGGAACGCGGTCAAGTGGATACTCCGATACCTGAAGGGCACAGCAAACGTGTGCCTCCGATTCGGCTCCGGTAAACCCGAACTCGACGGCTTCACCGATTCGGATATGTCGGCTGATGCGGATACCAGCCGGTCCACATCAGGGTATGTGATGACGTATGCAGGGGGAGCTGTTTCGTGGCAGTCGAGGCTGCAGAAGACGGTTGCGTTGTCAACCACGGAGGCGGAGTACATGGCGGCTGTTGAAGCCGGCAAGGAAATAATATGGATGAAGGACTTCATTAGAGAGCTCGGTATCCGGCAGGAGGAGTACCGACTCTACTGCGACAGTCAGAGTGCAATCCACCTTGCGAAGAACGCGGCCTATCACTCCCGGACGAAGCACATCCAGCGAAGATATCACTGGATCCGGGAAAGGATAGAAGACAAGGAGTTCGTGCTGACAAAGATCCACACAGACGAGAACGGGTCGGATTTGCTGACCAAGGTGCTCACACCCGACAAGCTGGAAGCATGCCGGAAGAGGATCGGATTGGAGAGACATCCCATGCCGAAGTGAAGGGGGAGTTTGTTGGGATTTCGGTCCCTCCGGATGGGATGTCCGGAGATGAATGACGGCAAGCCCGGTTACGGTTACGGAACCGGATGAAGATACAGGTCCGGTGAGCGCACTCTCCGGATGATGAAGAATACCCGGTATGAAGCCGGATGAAGAGTACCCGGATACGGATCCGGATGATGAAGTACCCGGATACGGATCCGGATGATGAAGACCCCGGCATGAAGCCGGATGACGAAGACCTGGCTACGGAGCCGGATGATGAATGTACCCGGAGAGAGATCCGGATGCGGGGACATATTTGTGAATATGTTTGCCAAGGGCCCTTGTGGCTATATTTGTAAATAGCCGGAAAGTCATATGTGTATAAATATGACTTAGGGCAAACAGTTTTAGTTGCTGCTCATTTTCTGTTTTCACTTAGAGGGAGCGAAGTGAGAGCAGCCGAGAGAGAGAGAGAGTGAGAGAAACGAGGAGGTCGTTGCCTCTGTGTATTACCGCCGCCTGTGGCGAGGACAGCGAGCTCAAGGTCGTCGCCTTGCAGCTCGCCATTGTATACTTCTCTGTATAGTGTTGGTTTGGAGTCTTGTACTCCCGTGGTTTTTCCCGTTTAGGGTTTTCCACGTTAATCCCTGTGTTATCGTGTCTCTCTCTGTGTTTCCTATTTTCTACTGCATTGATTCGCGATTTCTCGGTTGTGGCCGGAACGACGAAGGCGAATCGGAGCGTTGATTCGCAACACAAGCTAAGGTTGGACATAGAACAAACATCCAACTTGCGGAAGGTCCTTGAGGAGAAGGTTTTAGACAATCATGTCGACCTTACTTTGAGAGAGCTACTTGGGATCGCTAAGAAGGAGTTCCACGATACTATCGTGGACTTGATTAAGCGGAAGTGGCAACAATCGGATGAAGAAGAGGTGAAAACAAGTGCCATAACCATGGCAAGATCCGAAGAGGAGGAAGAAGAAGTGATGGCGGACAGCCATTACTCTCGGCCTCATTGGGCAAGAGCGACAACGGAGACGCCGGTGGAGATCGGAGAGAAGAAGGAGACCGTGGTAGCCTTGATTGACCATGGTTTGGAGATCAACCTCATGTCGACCGAATTCTACAAGAAAGGAAGATGGTTGATCAACACAAACCACGGATGGAAGATACGAGCGGCAACGAAGGCCACGGAAGATGTGTATGGAGCTTGCCCCAATGTTCAAGTCACAATCGGAGATGTGGAGATGGATCAACACTTCTTCGTGCAAGACTCGGCTTCACATCCCGTCATCCTAGGACAACCATATATCACGTCGTCCCGGATGGAGACTAAGGTGTTTGATAATGGAGCGGCCTTCGCGCGAGTCAAGAGCCTTGACAATCAAAGATCTGTTCAATTCCTTACAATGCGGGCTAATCACGAAAGGAACCGTGATAGCCTTGGAGGCGAATCCTCGGATTTTTAGAGCGGACTATTGAAGCGTGGGGCACAACCAGTCCAAGCAATCATAAGTCCCCACAAGGAAGCGAAATAAGTGGATCGCAAGGAGAAGCAACATGTGTGACACCTAGTGGCACATGTAAACTAACACTACTCAACAAGAAGGACAAGCGTCGGATACAAGACTTCGAGAAGATGCTGAAAGAAGAAAGCATAATCAAAGAAGAAGAATTCGTGTCTCATAATCTAGAGGAAGCCTCATTTAACGACACCATCGGCGAAATCGAGGAAGTCGTGGACTTGAGCTACCCTCACGATCAAAATGTGATTTCGGTTAACTCTGTCAACATGTACGCTATCATCGAGGCATCTTGATGGAGGAAGCTGAAGTCAACACAAAATATAAAACGGTGGATAAGAAGATCAAGCCAGTTGCGGTTCCGCTACCGGAAGATAGCTGGCAGAAGATGAAGGAAGTTGCTAATGATCCGAGCTTAAGGGATCCAAAGGCAATAGGTCATGTCTTCACCAAAGAGACAAAAGGAAAGCTACAAGTTGGAAGGGAAGATTTCCTTCTCCCCGAAGAGGAGAGAATGTTCCGCGGAATGCTTGAGAGACATGGGAAAGCCTTTGCCTTCTCTCCACAAGAGATTGGATGTGCCGACCTGAAGATGGTAGAGCTGATGGTGATTTTTACGGTGCCGCATGTACCTTGGAACCTCAAGCCGATACCGGTTCCAAGAGCTCACATTCCAAAGTTGATTGAGCTTCTAAAGGAGAAGGTTAGGATGGGAATTCTTGAGCCATCCAATGCTCCCTACTCTAATAGATGGTTTACGGTGCCGAAGAAGAACGGGTCCTTACGCTTTATACAAGTTCTCCAACCGGTCAACAAGGTGATGATCCGAAATTCCGGAATTGGTCCAAGCGTGGATGAATTTGCCGAAGCCTTCGCGGGAATATCGATCTATTCCATTGGTGATCTCTACTCGGGTTATGATCAGTTTCAATTGGCCGTCGATAGTAGAGATATAACGACAATGAGGACGCCGATCGGGTTGGTAAGGATGTGCACCTTACCCCAAGGTGCGACAAATTCCGTAGCCCACATGGTGAATGCCATGAACAAAGTGTTGAGGGATTGTATCCCTGATATCACAATGCCCTTCTTAGACGATATTCCAATCAAAGGATGCTTGGTGGAAGAAAAAGATGAATCGAAAGATGACGATGGTTGCCGAAGATTCGTCATCAATCATATAAAGGATAGCAAGAAGGTGTTGCAAAAGCTTGAGGATGCGAATCTCACATTTTCGGGAGAGAAGTCTGCATTCGGTCAACCAGAAATATTGGTAGTAGGACACTTATGTGGGTCTTATGGCCGGAAGCCATCTCCATTCAAGGTGAACAGTATTCAAGATATGAAAGAAGAATGTGTGTCTCAAACGGAGGTGCGAAGATTCTTGGGAGCATGTGCATTCTATCACATATGGATTCCACATTATGCCCATGTGGTTGAACCATTGTATGGACTATTAAAGAAAAGGAAGAAGTTTGAATGGGAAGATGAGCATACCTACACGATTCGAAAGCTAAAGAAACTATTATTGGAAGCTCCGGCATTGCGCAAAGCTGACTACACTGATGGTACCCCGATATATGTGACGGTGGATACGAGCCCAACCGGAATTGGATGGGTGATAAACCAAGAAGACAAAGAAAAGAATCGGTATGCAATCCGATTCGGTGCGAAGGTGTTAACCAAAAGACAAAGGAAGTATGCTCAAGTAAAGAGAGAGCTATGGGGAATAGTATCCGCGGTTAAAACCGACCGTGACTACCTTATAGGAATAGAGGTCATAATCGAAACTGACTGTCTACCTATTCTTGGAATGATATCCGGTTGTGCTACACTGGATATTGCTATGCTGTGATGGATTGTCTATATCAAGTCCCTCAACCCCGAGATTCGGCATATAAATGGGAAGCATAATGTGGTGGCCGATATGTTGTCATGGGCGAGGTATCAAGGTGAAGAAGATTTGCACTCCGACGAAGAGGATGTTGGCCTAAACTTCTTTACGGTTTCTTGTGCTCGGGTGCTAGTAGTGTTCAAAGTAGAAGATTATGAGGGTGAATTCATTGAAATTGGCAAATACTTAAGCTCTCTTACAAAAGATGAATCATGGTCAAAGGAAGACTTCTACCGAATTAGGAAGAAGGCCTACAAGTTCTTCCTCAAAGAAGGACATCTATGGAAGTTTCCGAAGAAGAAGAATGGAACTCCACTTCAAGTGGTGTGCAAGAAATAGGATCAACAAACACTAATTGCTGAATTTCATGATAGTGTGTGGGCAGGTCATCGTGGTATATGGGCAACATTTACAAAGCTCAAGGAGAAGTATTGGTGGCCGGGTGTTTACAAAGATGTAGCAAGCTATGTTGAAACATGTGAGCAATGCCAATTATACTCGAATATTCAACATAGGGATGAACTTCATCCGACATATCCATTATCAATGCACTTTAATGGTTGGTAGACATAGTGGTTATGCCAATGGGATTGGGGCAAATGAAATACCTCGTGCTAGCAAGAGAGAATCTCACCAACCAAGTAGAAGGACGGGCGCTAAGGAATAAAACAACTTCGGCGGTTTGTAGGTTTCTCCTTGAAGATGTTATTTGTCGATATGGATGTGTCGGCAAAATAGTGGCCGATAGAGGAGAATTAGATGTGAATGAAGCTAAAGAGTTCTTTTCAAGAATAGGCATCAAATTATCACTCACCATGGCATACAACCCGAACGCAAATGGGAAGGTGGAATGAGGACATAGTCCAATTGTAAAAGCTCTAGCAAAGGCTTGCGACGGCAAGATGGGAAATTGGCCACGATTACTACCTTATGCATTGTGGGCAAATAGAACTACACATAGCACGACTACGGGATATATGCTCGCCAAACTCATATTAGGACAAAAACCAATAATGCCTTTTGAGCAAAGTGTTCCTTCGTGGGCGTCTCTGCCATGGCAAGAGGAAATGAGTTGAGAAGACTTGCTAGCCACGAGGATTCAACAATTAGAACGAAGGCCCGAAGATGTCGAGTTGGCAATAGAACGGTTGCGCCAAGCTCAATTCAAGAACAATGAGAATTTTGATAGAAAGCATCGTCTTCGACAAAGAAAAATTGAAGAAGGTCTATGATAGTAGTCTCGATAATCAATATAGCACTACTCGAAAGTTCGCAAAACGATGGTTTGGCCCGTATATGGTCAAGAAAATAGAAAGCAATGCAACCTATTTTTTAGTGGAGTTGGATGGAACTCGACTTGCTTTGCAAATAGCAGGGAAGAAGATCAAGATCTTTAAGAGAAGAGAAGCCCCAAATCTTGAGATCGAAGATCTAGATGATGTATCCTCGAACATCAAGGTTGAAGAAGAGTAATTAAAAAAGAGGAACCTCACCACAATTGGCACATACTGGTGGATGTGCAGGTTTGGTGGGGGTGAATGTCGTGTGGTTTTTCACACACGATATGAAAACTAGTAAAATAATTATTTACGATTAGCTTAATATATGGATATAGAAAGATAGATGTGTTCAAGAGCTTCATAGCGTATTTTACTACGCATAAAACGGATAAACAAGTATCAAGTTCTGTGAGTGTGAAGTTTTAAGAAAAGAAAAGAAAAGACAAAACTGTGAGATATACCACATAGATAGGACAACATTGAAACCCAGAATATATAAGAGAAACCAAAACATATTCATTCTATCAATGTGTGGAGCATATCTAACGTTCGAGGTGACTTGGGTTGCACTATGTGATGTGCATGCTTCGGGTGTAAGCACGTGTGCATGGCTGCGTGGACGTTTTCGAATGTACATGGGCATGGCCTTCTTCGGATATACGTGCGTGTGCAAATTTCGGACGGACACGTATCTGTGCACGCGCGCATGCGTGGATGCGTACACTACGGCGCGGTCGAGACTTTTGCGCGCTGATGCGTACACGATGCGGATTGGACGCGCGCGCGCGTGGATGCGTACACTACGGCGCGGTTGGGAAGCGCGCATGCGTGGATGCGTACACTACTAAACGGTAGGGACTTCTGCTTGCGGACGCGTCTACGGTTTGGTTGCGACGCACGTACGGATTGCGCACGGGCTAAACTTTATGGATGATTGTGTCATTTGGCCGAATTATACGAACAATCACATGCAACCAAAAGCCAAGGCCATGCAACTAAAAGTAAAAGGCATGCATCTAAAAATGGAAGCATGCAACTAAAAGGAGAGGCCATGCAACTAAAAATAAAGGCCATCCAACTAAAAGTGGGCATGCAAATTAACATTAGGGAGGAGGATCAACGAGGAGCTCGATATATGTCCCATTTTTTCCCTACTAGTTTTTTTTTTCCCCCCTTCTTTCTTCTTCCCTCTCCGATTCGAGAAACAAATTATCTCACATATTGATATCAAACTCCTAGCTTTGTTTACTCGATCTTTCTGGTCAAAAATTATCTCTCGTATTCTTATCGGACCACTCCTTGCATGGTTGTTGGCTCCTTTCTTTGAAAAATTAATCTCTCATTTCCATACCCAACCCATTGTAACACGATTCTCAAATTATAAAGAATCGATTTTCTTTTGCAATAAACTAATGATTTGTCTCTCCCACTTGTCTTATGCTTAAAACTTGCTTTTGTTGTACATGTTATTCTAAATCCTTCTAGTCCAGAACCCCGACGGTTCCGTCTCGCGATCTGCACAAAGTGACGGATTTTCACGACAGCATTATCGAGGAAATCCTCGCAGATGCGTAGAAGTTGGGCAAGACCACGGAGGTCTTTAACCAAGGAATCGAGAAGTGAGGAGGTAGAGTCTGTGGTTTATGTGAGCCCTGAGACCGCGGTTTAAATAGAAAGATTAGCAAAATAAGAGAGATAGTGTAAGAGGAACATGCGTAGATACAGGCGCAGACAGATATGCTAAGAATAGCTTGCGTTCGTTAGATAAGCTTCTATTAATCAATATATGTGCGTCATGTTGTGGATGATTACAACCGGATCAGTGCTGGTGTTCGAGCGTAGGCTCTATAGTAGTCAAATACAGAGATGAGTGGCACACATAAGGTCGATCCCCTGGCTGGGAGCACTCAGGCGTCTTACGCGAGCAGGGGAAGCACCTTCCGGTGGCACGTCGTAGGACTCCTTGTCTTCTTTTCTCTCTGTTTCCCTTTCTCCTCTCTCTCAAATTGACATCCCCAAAAATAGTTGAGGGTCGCCCCTTTTATAGCACAAGGAGCGACCATTACAGAGCATTCATGGCCTTATCGCTTTAACTCCCTAAATTCGCTCTCCTCGTAACTCTCCCTACTTAGGCGATGTCTAAATCCCTATTAATGCTTTAACTACCTAGTACACCTCCTTTTTCCTATGCCTAGCCCTTAGACTATCTAATTCACTTAGGGTGTGCACACCAGTGCTCCCGCGTGTTTCACATTCTTTCTACCGATGGCCCAGAATCTTCACGACATCCACCCCCACTAAACTGCACATACGCCGTTATGTGTGAGACAGCGATTTTAGTGAGGGATTCTAGGCCATCTGCTACTCGCCCTCCCCTTTGAACTAGTCCTTTTGGCTCCCGGGTCCGGTTCTGCCTCGCTCCGCCTTTTGAAGGCCTTTATCCGCTTCCTGGCCACCGGAGTTGTCATTCGAGTCCCGTCGAGCTCCGCGAGGTGATAAGTCACATTATTGTTGACACCGATCACTACATATGGCCCAAACCATCGCTTTGCGAACTTACGCGTAGACCTATGTTGGTTTTCGAGGCTGTTGTCGTAGACTAACACCCAATCGCCTTCCTCGATCTTCCTTGGCCGGAGCCGGTGTGTCCGATCGAACCGGGCCTTGATCCGGATTCTCGCTTCTTTCACCCTTGTCGTGGCCTGCTCCACGTCTTCTGGCCTTTGCTCGACTTGCCAGATCCGGGCCGCAAGCAATTCTTCTCAGCTCATTTTGTTGGCCCAATCGATGTCATCCACGAGGCGATCGTCCGCTCTACTGGCATGATGGGTTTCTATCCGAACATTAGTTCCGCCGACATGTACCCTGTCACCGAACTATGGGTAGTCCAGTCTCCCCATAGCGCGTAAGGGAGCAACCTCAGCCAATCGCCAACTCACCCTTCGCATGCACGTACAATGACCGTGGCCCCACTCTATCTTTCCATTTGCCTCCGGGTTGTACGCCGTTGTGAGGGATAGTTTTACGCCTAGCCGATTGAACAGTTCTTCGGCCTCTTCCGCGTCTAGCTCTCCTTGGTCAGCTACGATTTTTCCGACGCACCCATATCGGCATATGACATCTTCTATCAGAAACTTATATACTACCGCGGTGATCTTGTTCATTAGTGCTCGGCCCTCTACCTGGTTTGTTAGGGTTTCTCTGGCTAGCACCAGGTATCGCTTCTGACCCTCTCCCATTGGCATGGTTACTAAGTCTACCATCCATTTAAAATGCACGGCTGGGGGGTAGGTTAGGTGCAGCTCGTCGTGGTGTCGAATGACCGAGTGCATCTGGCAGCTTTCGCACGTGGACACGAAGTCGTGCACGCTCTTATACATACCCGGCCACCAGTATTTCTCCTTTATCTTCTCAAATGTGGCCCATGTGCCCCGGTGTCCAGACCAAGGGCTTTCATGGAACTCTGATATTAGCTTCTCTTGATCATCCCCCCGCTCTATTACCCGGAGCGGCGCGTCGTTTCGCCTTTCCGGGACCCTCCAGATTTTCCCGTTCCGTAAGAAGTACCAGTATGTCCTTTTTGGGAGTTGTCCCGCCTCCTTCCTAGTCATCATAGGGTTCGCCGTCATAGTTTTTAGAAACCTTCCGATTAGAAGCCACTCCCCGTCGTAGTCATCTTCGTCGAACTCGTTAAGGGGCGGAGCGCTTCTCCCTTTTATCCTCATCCTTGCTGATTCGAAGAAGTCTGCGCTGACTTCTTCGTTCTCTGATACCATGATGTCCTTGTCCTTGAACCTTGCTCTAGAAAGCATATTGGCCATGGCGTTGCCTTTACCTAAGATGTGTCGTATCTCTAGGTTCAGGGACTTGATGTATGCAATCCACCTAAGCATGGCCAGGTCGGGAGTTGCGCATCCGGAGACAATACTGAGAATCGGTAGGCAGTCTGTTTCTATAATCAGTTCTATCCCGATTAGATGTTCTTTGTCGACCTTAACCGCCGAAACGATACCCCATAGCTCGCGCTTGACTTGGGCGTATCCTCGTTGTCGCTCGCTCAGTACCTTCACACCAAACCGGATAGGGAAACGCGTGCCATCTTCGTCCTCTTGATTTATGACCCATCCAATCCTGGTCGGGTTGGTGTCCACCGTGATGTAGAACGGAGTTCCCGGTGCGTATACTGCTTTGCGTAAAGCTGGAGCCGTGGTGAGCATTCGTTTTAGCCTCCGGACCGCCTCGGTATGCTCCTTTGTCCATTCGAATTTCCTGCTCTTTTTTAGCAAGCCGTAGAGTGGTTCAGCGACGTGCACGTAATGAGGGATCCATATGTGGTAAAAGGCACATGCTCCTAAGAATCGTCGAACCTCCATGACGGATCCGCACTCCTCCTTCATTGCCGAGATGGCCTCTACCTCAGTCGGCGATGGCTTCCATCCGTACGACCCACATAGATGGCCCACCACTAAGATCTTTGGCTGTCCGAAGGCCGACTTTTCTCTCGAGAAGGTAAGTCGCGCGCCTTCGAGCCTCTGTATTATTTTCTCGCAGTCGGAGATATGGTCGGTGACAAACCTTCGGCACCCGTCCGCACCAATTGATTCATCCTTGGTGTCCTTTGGACACCCCTTGATAGGGATGTCATCCAGGAAAGGCATGGTGATGTCCGGAATGCAGTCCCGCAAGACTCTGTTCATTGCATTTACCATGTGTACCACCCAGTTGGTCCCTCCCTATGGTACGGTAAACATTCGAACTAGGCCGACAGGGGTTCGCATTGTTGTGATGTCCTTGCTTTCCATGGCCAGCTGGAACTGGTCGTACCCCGAGTATATGGGCCTTCGGGCCAAGGCTTCCGCGAACTCATCGATCGACGACCCAACTCCCGTATTGTGGATGGTCACCTTGTTGACTGGTTGTAAGTCCTAGATGAAGCGCAGCGTACCGTTCTTCTTTGGTACCGTAAACCACCGATTAGAGTAAGGGGCATTCGATGGTTTGAGGATGCCCAGCTCCACCATCTGCTTAAGAAGCTCCATCAACATGGGCATGTGAGCTAACGGCAATTGAATCGGTTTGAGGCTCCATGGCACGTGCGGCACGGTAAAGATCACCATTTGTTCGACATTGGTCGGGTCGATGCACCCGATCTCTCTCAGCGAGAATGCGAAGGCTTTCCGTGCCTCTCGAGCATCCTTCTGAACCGGTCCTCTTCCGCCAGCAGTAGGAAGCTACCCCCACCGATCTTCAGTTCTCGTAACGTTTTGTCGGTAAAACGATGTCCTATGCCGGCCGGATCTCGCAAGCTCGAGTCGATAGCGACCCCCTTTATTAGTTCCCAGCTGCCCTCCGGTAAGGGAGCCACGACGGGCTTCACCTTCCGGTCCACAATCTTGTACTTGGTGTCTACTCAAACGGCCCGATGCACCCTGGTTTTTCTTTCGAAGTCTGCAATGACTTCATACATGTCGACCGAGTTGACCGGTATGACTCGGTCTTCGCTTAGGCCTCCTTCGACTACCTTCCCGATTTCTCCAAGGGTGTCATCAAACGAGACCGCCTCCACGACTTCCCCAATTCCTTCGTCGTGACTCAAGGCTCCGCACGCCTTTAAGCGTATCTCGGCCACTGATGCTGGCTATGGTACATCCCTAGTTGTCGGAGAACAAAACTTTCCTCCCTATTTTACAAGAGTGGGGAATTTTCTGGCTATCCGGACTATCGTGGCCCCACGCCTTGATAGCCCTTTCTAAAAATCCGCCCTGTCGTTATTTCCAAGGGTGTACCGGTTCCGCTCGTGATTCTTCCGAACGGTCAAAAATTGGATGGAGTGACGGCCGTCCTAACTTTTTACCCTCGCATAGGCTGAACCATTGTCCAACACTTTCGTCTCCATTCTTGCCGCCGTGATGTATGGTTCGCCGAGGATAACCGGGTGAGAGGACGTCTCTTGCACGAAAAAGTGTTGGTTTATATCGACGTCTCCGACTCTCACCCTAACGTTCGGGCAAGGTCTATATAGTTCTTCCGTGGCTCTTGTAGCCACCCGTATCTTACACCCGTGTTTGGTGTTGATCGGCCAATTCCCCTTTTTGTAGAAGTCCATGGACATCAGGTTAATTTCGGACCCGTGGTCGATTAATGATACCACCAGTTCCTTCACGTCCCCAATACGAACAGGGGTTTTTGTAGTCGCTCTTGCCCAGTGCGGCCTAGTGTAGTGGCTTTCCCCAAGCTCGTCTTCCGCGGCCATCTCGTCGAGGAGTGTCGTCCTTACTTCAACCGGATTCTCGGGTTCCAGTTCCGTCAAGAGACACTTTCTCTTCACGAGGTCCATGATGTTGTCGTGGAATTCCCTTCTCGCTATGCCAAGCACTTCCCTAAGCGTGAGTTCTATGCGACTGTCGAGAACTCGCTCCTCTAAACCCTTCTGTAGGTTCGTTGTTTTCTCGATTTCCGAGCTTAAACGGAAGCTCAGATTCCTGCCCTTCTCCTTGTCCTGGGACCCGGTCGGAGTGGCCTCGTGCCCTTTCGCCATGCTTCAGGTGTCATACCTCCCCGAAGGGCCCTCTCCCTTGGTTTTCCCCGCTCGCCTTTCGTCGATCAGGGCCTCGTAGTTCCTACATGTGGCCTCCACAAAACCGGTGCTCTCCTCAACAGGGTCACTCCAACCGGTAACTTCGCGCACACGCTCTTGCGCGCACTCCACTTCTCCTTTCCACAACCTTCCTCCAGACAAGGTCTCGAGAACAACCGGCCAGAACCAAGGGTTTGAATCAGGTTTCTCCGCCCTTTCGCCTACGTGGATGCCAGCCGAAGCCAAGTAGTGGACGGCTTCAACGTGTTGTGTCGCGGCTTCTTCCATTAGCCTCTTCATGCCACCTCGTCCGAAATTCGCGTCAAGCAATCTTCGCGTGTTGCTCGCATGTATCCTGCCATTCGAGAGATAGACTACATTACTTCTGAGCACTTCATCGAGGTCAACGCAATCTCTCCGAGAATGCCCGGTGGCATCACACCATATGCACCTCTGATTGGCCGGCGGTCGTCAGTCGCGCGGCTGACCCTCGTCGCTTCGTCGGGCCTGGGCGATCTGGAGGTCGCGCACCATCCTTGTCAGTTCTTCTAGTCTTGTGCCACCTGTAGGCCCCGCGACTACGTTTGCCGGGGGTAGGCCTAGTTTGGGCCACCTCCTCGTTTCTTCCATTCGGGTTGGTGTCAGCTCGGCTCTGGTTTCAACAACTGGTTTGGCCGGTGAGGACTCCCTTTCTTTCCAATGTCGGCGTTTGTCAATCCTATTGCATACTTCTTTGACGGTCGCCCAGAAGAGTCGTGAGACCGCGGTTGGTTTCCAGAAGAAGACCCACGCTTTCCCGGACGTGCGAGTCAAACGACGTAACGAAAAACAGGATTTTGCTCGTTTTGAGCACGGTTCGGTCCAATCTAGAGAGCCACGTAAACCGTGACTCGAACTCCTAGAGGAGCGCCGAAGCGTTTTGACCCTTGTCAGGGCTGTTGACCCAATCCATAAAGTCCTTTCTCAATAGTCGGAGTGAGTCATCATAGTTGTATCTTTCGAGAACTTCCTCCGCGAACTCCGCCCAATCACGGCAGCCCGCTTGTATTTCGGTCATCTCTGTATGGATGTCTAGCGTCACGACCCGGGGAAACCTTGTCAGTTGTCTATCCTCGGGTATATTCCTCATCTGCATCTCAGATTTGTAGGCCTCTAAGTAACTCATGGCGTCTTTTCCACTGAACCGGCCTATCTTGTCGACCGTTGCTTCTATGGCCTTGTCGAGGGCACTCGCGCCCTCGCGAGCGCTAACCAGGCGGTCTACCGCCATTGCTTCTACAAGTTCGCTCCCTCTCATTTTCAGATTCCTTTGCCGCCCTTCACGTCGGGTTCCCCAAATATGTCGAGGAAATCCTCGCAGATGTGTAGAAGTTGGATAGAACCACGGGGGTCTTGAACCAAGGAATCAAGAAGTGAGGAGGTAGAGTATGTGGTTTACGTGAGCCCTGAGACCACGGTTTAAACAGAAAGATTAGCAAAATGAGAGAGATAGTGTAAGAGGAACATGCGTAGACACAGGCGCAGACAGATATGCTAAGAATAGCTTGCGTTCGGTATATAAGCTTCTATTAATCAATATATGTGTGTGGTGTTGTGGGTGATTACAACTAGATCAATGCCGGTGTTCGAGCATAGGCTCTACAGTAGTCAGATACAGAGATGAGTGGGCACACAGAAGGTCGATCCCCTGGCTAGGAGCACTCGGGCGTCTGACGTGAGCAGGGGAAGTGCCTTCCGGTGGCACGTCATAGGACTCCTTGTCTTCTTTTCTCTCTATTTCCCTTTCTCCTCTCTCTCAAATTGACATCCCCAAAAACAGTCGAGGGTCGCCCCTTTTATAGCACAAGGAGCAACCGTTACAGAGCATTCATGGCCTTATCGCTTTAACACCCTAAATTCGCTCTCCTCATAACTCTCCCTACTTAGGCGATGTCTAAATCCCTATTAATGCTTTAACTACCTAGTACACCTCTTTTTTCCTATGCCTAGCCCTTACACTATCTAATTCACTAGGGGTGTGCACTAGTGCACACCAATGCTCCCGCGCGTTTCACATTCTTTCTACCGATGGCCCGGAATCTTCACGACATTGTCTGTCGGCTGCAAAGGAGTTTCAACTCTCATGCTCTGATACAATGTGAAAGTTAGCATGCGGAAACTTTGACAAAACCGGTTTAGCCAGGTAGCGACAGAGAATAAACACAAGTTCAATGGAAGCTTGAGAGTACTTAGCATACACGGGAGAGACAGAGAGAGAGCAGAACATAAAACTCAATTAAGAAATAACAATCCTCTGTCCATAGAATGTGCTCAGAGAGCCCTTTTATACAAGTCCATAAAGGACTGACAAAAGTACTAACAGGTACTTCAATGCTCATACGAGCAACTAACACTAACTCCCAAAAATATGCCTACGTACTAGGCTGGATCCGTAGGCCTCTAACGGCCTACCAATTTCAATCCAATCTTGCTCTCTGATCCGGCTCCTAGTTCCGGATATCATCCGAACACCGATCCGGCTCTTGCTTATTCAGCCGATCCGGATCCCGGTTGAGCTTGCTCGCTCAACAGTAAAGTACAATGTCAATGATTTGGTCAACCAGTATAAAGCCTGGTTAATGGCGAAGGGATATGTGCAAACCCACGGAATCGACTATGACGAGACCTTCGCTCCGGTAGAGAAGATGGCAACGGTTCGTGTGGTGATGGTTGTTGTTGTGGCAAGGGGGTGGCATCTTCAACAGATGGATGTGAAAAATGCGTTTCTTCAACGTGGCCTTGAAGAAAAGGTCAGTATGATCCAACCCCCCGGATTTCAGTCAAAGGTGAACAAATCGGCAGTGTGTCAACTCAAGAAGTCACTTTGCGGTCTGAAGCAAGCCCCCCGAGTTTGGAATGCGAAAATGATGCACCGGTTGCGTAAGATGGGTTTTGTGGCCTCCAAAATTCGACTCTTCGTTGTTCATCCGGAAAGGTCCAGACAGTCCGATATGTATACTGCTTTATGTCGATGATCTAGTCATCACCGGACCCGGGCTTGATTAAATCAGCCAAGTGAAGTCCCAACTGTCAGACACATTTGAAATGAAGGACCTAGGGGACCTTCATTATTTCCTTGGGATTGAGGTGATCCGAACCCCCAACGGCATATTGCTCTCACAATGACAGTACGTGTTAAATATGTTGTAGAAGTTCAGCATGACTGAATGCTGACCAATCTCCACACCCCTCGACTGGAACCTGAAACTACGTCCCGACTTTGGACCAGCCTACAACGAGAAACGGTTCTGACAAATAGTAGGAAGCCTTATCTACTTAGCTATCACCCTACCCGACATCAATTATCTGGTCAAAGTGATTAGCCAATTCATGCAGAAACCGACCCTGGAGCACCTTTAGTGCGCACACGGATACTCCGGTATGTTAGCGGCACTAAAGATCGAGGATTGTTCTACCGACACGGTACAACTGTAGAGCTAGTTGGCTATACTAATGTCGACTAGGTAGGAGATGCGATAGATCGTCGATCTACTTCCAGACACATGTTTTCTCCGGGTAGCACGGTTGTTGCATGAAGCAGCAAAAAGCAGCCAACAGTGGCTCTTTCGAGCACTAAGGCTAAGTATCGGGGCGCTACCATTGCCACCTGTGAAGCCATCTGGCTTTAGCGGTTGCTGCAATAGCTCCGCATCGAAGTCTTGACTCTGATCCCGATCTACTGCAACAACATGAGCAACATACAACTAGCCATGGACCCCGTGTTCCATGCTCGGACGAAACACATAGAAGTGCATTATCACTTTGTGCGCGAGTGGGTCCTCAGCGGTGGAGTCGAAGTCCGGTATGTCCAAACGGATCGGCAAGTTGCTGACATCTTCACCAAACCTCTCAGCCTAGAAAAGTTGTAGCATTTTTCAGAGATGCTTGGTCTTTAGCATGTTGACATTCCGCACTTGAGGGGGAGAAAACAGGTGATGGCACCAGACAAAGAGCCGGAGAGGCAAGGGGAGACAAGATGAAAAATCAAATTGAGTCAACTGAAGAAGTCGACACATCCGATAAAGTCGGAACAAGCGGGGATGGTGGTAAAGTTCATAAGGACAAAGCCGACCAGAAGAAGAAGACCACGACACAGACGTGGTCCGATGTCGTGACGGGTCTGAAGATGGAAGACGAGTTGGAGACTACCAACTCGGACAAGAGCTAGAACGATTTAGAGACAACCGATTCAATTCAACAATTTGATTCGGATAAGTCGGATCTACTAAAGGCCAAGCAGACGAGGAGGCAACGGGAGTCGACGTCGATACAGAGGAGATGACGGGTTGACAAGCGCCGAAGTCACAACAGAGAGGGAGCTGAGATGGGCCTGTTGAGCAGACATGCGCAACCAAGGAGGTCGAGGAGCGCAGAACCCAACGGATCGCTGAAGGCAGAACCCGATCGGACGAGGAGTGCGAGTGAGGTAAGAGGACACCAGAAGGAGCCGGATGAAAGAACCGGGTGCCACAGACACTAACACCACGATCTGGCCTCAAGTTCAACTTGAGGGGGAATGTCGAGCGAACAAGCTCAACCGGATCCGGATCGGCTGAACAAGCCTGATCCGGATCGGTGTCCGGATAAGTATCTAGAACAAATGGACCGGATCGGTATCCAGGACCAAGAGCCGGTCCTCAAATGTGGACCAGTAAGCCATTTAGAAGCCTACACTTCTAGACTACTAGGTAGTCATGGTCCTCGTAGATAGTGTCAGTTACACGTTTGAGCATTGAAGTACATAATACTTCTGTCAGTCCTTTGTGGACTTTTAAAAAAAGAGCTCATTGAGCACATCCTATGTAAAAAGTGTTATTATTTTTTAATTGAGTTTTTGTTATTCAGCTCCCTCTATCTCTCCCACTCTCTATCTGTGTCTTGTAAGGTTTCCACTAAACCTTTACTCTTTTTGTTGCTATCCGGTTGAACCGGTTTGTCAAAGCTTCCGCATATTAACTTTTACAATGTCCGACTCGACCTTATGCCCTTTCGCAAACATAGTGGTGCCTACATCATTAGGTTCAAGGATGAACATTCTTCCATCCTAGTGCCCTTGCGCGATGATCCGGCCTTCCTCCTCGATGAAGCATCCATTGTGAGTGAACCGGACCTACCTACCTTGATCTACGATCTGACCGACCGACACCAAGTTCTTGGTGATTGTCGGTACATGCAGGATGTTTCTCATGATTCCCTTCTGCCCGACATGGCTCAAAAGGACATCTCTAATGTGCATGATGGGATGTGGGGTGTTGTCCCCGGGTTCGACTACCCCCGGCTTTTTCGGCTTCTCGAGAAAGGAGAACCACTCTTTGTGGTTCATCATGTGGTTTGAATCTCTAGAGTCCATATACCAAACTTCTTCCGACTTCGAGTCGGATACTCCCATCCGGTTGGCATTATGCTTCATTACGAGGGCTGGTTCCAATCTGGCTCTCTCCGAGCCTCCAACGAAGTGCGATCGATGACGCCTGTCCACGTCTTTCCGGCTTGATCTGGCTTTGTCCAAATCAGCTCTCTTCTTCCAGCACTCGCTTTCTCTGTGACCCTTCCGGCCACAGTACCAGCATTCCGTTTCGGCCTTTCCTTGCCGGTTTCCAATTCTGCTTTGATTCCCCCTATTTCCGGAGGGTCCAGAATTGTTGTCGGCACCATCTTTGTGCCTCCTATTCTACTCTCATCGGCCGCCTGCATTGCACATCGATCCACCTCGACTGCCACCACCACAGGGGTCTCTCTACCTTTGTGTACAACATCTTGGTGTCGGTGTGCATGCTCATCGACGCACCCACTTGGTTCTCCTCTACCTAGGGGACTTTCATTATTTCCTCGGGATCCATACTCCCGACGGCATATTGCTCTCACAACAACACTATGTGTTACCGTACAGGATGTACGGGAGATGTAGAGTGTGATGAGCGAGGATCAAATGCTATAATGTTGTTATTGTGTATGTGTAAATGTGTAAGTGTAATTGTGAGTGTGAGTAGATGTGTATGTGTACACATGCACACGTGTGTGCATGTGGACGGATACGAGGAGGTGTAAGTGAGTGATTAGTGCGAATGGACAAGGGGTTTTATGACTGATTGCCAACCAGTGTCCACACCCCTAGATGAGAACCTGAAGGTTCGTCCGGACTCCAGACCGGCCTACAACGAGAAACTGTTCCGACAAATTGTTAGAAGCCTCATCTATCTTACTATCACCCAACCCGACATCAGCTATCCGGTCGGGATGATAAGTCCGTTTATGCAAAAGCCGACCGTGGAGCACCTTCAGTTCAGGCACCAAATACTCAGGTATGTTAGCGACACTAAGGACCGGGGACTCTTATACCGACATGGCATAACCGAAAAGCTAGTCGGATATACAGATGCCGACTGGGCCAGTGATGCGTCGGATGGACGGTCAACATCCAGATTTATGTTCTCTCTTGGTTGCACAGATGTTGCGTGTAGCAACAAGAAGCAGCTGACAATAGCTCTGTTGAGGATTGAGGCTGAGTATCGGGGTGCTACTGTTGCCACTTGTGAAGCCATCTCATTACGGCGGTTGCTACAAGACCTCCGGATCGAAGTACCAACTAAGATCAAGATCTACTGCGACAACATAAGTAGCATGCAGCTGGCCAAGAACCATGTGTTCCATGCTTGGATGAAGCACATAGAAATGCAATATCACTTTGTGCACGAGCGGGTCCTGAGCTGTGAAGTCGAACTTCGGTATGTTCAGCGAAATCGGCAGGTTGTTGACATCTTCACCAAGGCACTAAGAACAGAGAAGTTATAGCATCTCGACATGCCGCACTTGAGGGGGAGACCTGAAACAGAAACCAGGAAAACAAGCAAAGGCATCAAACAAGTAGTTGGAGAGAAGGAAACCGAAACAGGTGGAGACAAGAAGAAAGAGGAAGCCGAGTCAACTAAAGAAATCGGCACATCTAAACAAGTTGGAACAAGCGACGATGGCGGCAGAGTCAAGAAGGACAGCAAGACCAGGACATGGTTTAATTTGGTGAAGGGCTTTAAGATTGAGGACGAATTGAAGATAGCCAATTCGGATACAAGCTGGAACGAATCGGAGGAGCCGAATCAACTCAAGCCCAAGTGGACAAGAAGGTTGTGTAAGTCAACACCGACATGGAGGAACTAATGGGTTGATAAGCGCCAAAGTCACAACAATGAAGGAGCTGAGATGGGCCTGTTGAACAAACAAGCCGACCGAAAAGGTCAAGGAGCACAAAACCGGACGGGTCGTGGGAAGCGAGACCGAACGGGACGAGGAGCGCGGGCAAGGTGGGAAGACGTTAGGAGGAGCTAGAGGAAAGGATCGGTAGACACTAACACCACGATCCGACCTCAAGTTGAGCTTGAGGGGGGGTGTTGAGTGGACAAGCTCAACTGGATCCGGATCGATATTCAAAACGGAGAACCGGATAGGTATCCAGATCCAGACCAGCTGAATAAGCCGGACCGGATTGTAATTGGTAGGCCGTTAGAGGCTCACGGTCCTAGCCTAGTATGTAGGCATATTTCTTGGAGTTAGTGGCAGTCGCTTGTGCGAGCATTGAAGTACATGTCGGTCATTTTATGAACTTGTATAAAAGTGTTCACTGAGCACATTGTATGTACATAGAGTGATATTTTTGAAATTAAGTTTTGCGGTTCTACTCTCTCTGTCTCTCCCGCTCTCTTTGTGTTCTGTGAAGTTTCCATTATACCTTAGTTCCAGTTTCTGTTGCTATCCGGTAGAGTCAGGTGTGTCTATGAGTTTCCGCATGCTATTCTTTTCAATGAGCAACATCCACCTAGCCCACAACCCAATCTTCCACGCTCGGACCAAGCACATTGAGGTGCACTACCACTTCATCTGAGAACGTGATGGTCGGAGATGTTCATCTACAACACATCAACACGAATCTTCAGACGACTGACATCTTCATGAAGGCCATGGGAGCCGACAAGCTACGACAGTTCACGATGAACCTCAGTCTCTCGATCACCGACCAACCAAGCTTGAGGAGGAGTATGGATAAGGAGCCGTCTGACACAGAGCAAACACATGAGTAAGCCGGCCATCCAAAGCTGAAGCTGGAGCTGACTCAACGCCGACCCGAAGACCAGTCTGAACCATCTTTTCGGCTACTGGAAGTTGTGTTTGAAAGGGCGTGTTGAGAATCAAACTCAACTTCCCTAGTGGGGGAACACACCTTACATACCTTAGTGTGTGAACACTTCACGTCCTAATATAGTAACTAGTGTGTCATACAACCTTAAAGTTCAATGGCACATATTTAGCGTAGTTAAGTCTCCACATGTCTTTAGTAAGTGGTGGTTGTAGAAAGAGAATATAGAGAGATGGTGACTACATAAGCACCTTTCTCCTCCTCCTTGTAACTGTTGGTTGTCTTATTCTTGTTAATACAATTTTCCGGGTTTTTTGTATCTCTCTCTCTCTCTCTCTCTCTCTCTCTCTCTCTCTCTCTCTCTCTCTCTCTCTCTCTCTCTCTCTCTCTCTCTCTCTCATGGAATTGCAATGGATACCCATGGAATGTGGGATTCGGCATAGAGGAGTTCGTCGATGACTCAGATATCGCACTTCTTGTTGAAACATGGGAGCATGATACTCAAACGATTCAAGTTTTAGGAAACTATAATGTACACTCTTTGATATGGGAGAAAAATCCAAGACAAAGAAGAGGACAAGGAGGGGTGGTATGTTTGATTAAGAAGGAAATAGAGAATTATGTGTCAATCGTAAAAAATGATGAACATAAATGCTACATATGGCTCAAAATAGAAACACTTAAGGATTTCCCCACTTTGGTCGTTGGATGTTACATTCCTCATCAGGATTCTAACTTCTATGCTTGTTTGGATAAAGATCAACCTTTTGCAAATCTAGAAGATGATATTGCTTATTTCAAATCCAAAGGGGAAGTTATTGTCTTTGGTGACATGAATGCTCATACAAAAAGTTTCCAACTTGATTCACAAGAATCTTTCATGTCACATATCTCGAGGATGCAAGAGGATATGCAAATGTATAGTCGATCTTCTAGCGAAGAAAAAGATCTGGACCAATTTGGGAAACTACTCCTACAAATGTGCAATTGTACCGGATTGCTTATTGCTAATGGTGTTTCCTTATGGCCCAATACTAACGGCTTTACATGTACAAAACACAACGGAAATAGTGTGATTGACTATGTGCTACTTTCCGAAGGTATTTTGGATCATATACATAAATTCTCATTGGGGGAATGGACACCGGAATCCGATCATAGGAATTTATGTATTGATCTCAAATGTATGCATAGGTTTGATTGCGAGAAGGATATTGAAGATAGTAAACAAACATACTTGAGCATGAATCTTAAGCGAGCGCCCATGTATTCCAAGATGGTTGAGGAAATGTTACAAATGACAAAGACACAACATGGTGCCACACTAGAATGCAAATGGGAAGCTTTTAAGAATGTCATTCTCTCTTTTACAAAAACAAATGTTTTTCGACCAACCGCACATCATGGAAATGCACCAAGAAATGTAAGAAAAAATGGTTTGATAAAGAATGTCATGAAGCTCGAAACTGCCTTATGGTTTTGGATGTAGTTAAGGATAAAGAAAATTACCAAAAGCATTTGCATGACTATAAAAGGCTTATTCAAAGAAAGAGATGAATATGGGAAGTTACTCAACAACTTCTCCAAATGCAAGAGAAAGCACATGCATGTGCTAAATTTTGGGAAAATCTAAAGGGGAAACATGTTGATAGTTATGGTGACTTAACTCTTCATGACTTGTCTATGCATTGTAAGAATTTATATGAGTTATCTCTTGCTGGAAAGATGATGTGTTATGGTTCTCTTTCACATATGTCTCCCTTCTTTACAATTGAAGAAATATGCATAGGACTTAAGAAATTGGCCTCTTGAAAGGCAAGCGATCTTCAATGTATAAAAGCTGAAATGCTCATTTGGACGGGAAAGGAAGCACATACTTGGATATGCGATATGTTTAATGATGCATTGCAACATGGTATGTCATATGATTGGACTACAAATTGGATCAAACCTTTACATAAAGGCGAAGATGTAAATAATGTAAACAACTATCGAACCGTCATGGTTGGCTCATTAATGGCAAAACTATTTGGATGTATAATGGAATCAAAGATAAGTGTATGGGCAGAAAAAAATGGTAAGAGAGCTTATGGACAAGCTGGTTTTCGAAAACACCATAGCACCATTGATCATCTTGTCACTCTTTGAGTATTAATGGAGGAAAGTCGCCTTAGAGGTAAAGGTTTATATTGTTGCTTTGTAGACTTCAAGAAAGATTTTGATATGGTACCTTGTGAGCATCTTTGGAGGCGGATGGAAGAACTTGAGGTGCCAAGTGAATATATGCTTGCAATTTCCCGAATATATGAGAAGGTTATATGTTGTGTGCGTATGAGAGATAGACTTTCATATTTTTTCAATAGCACTATTGGTGTTAAGCAAGGATGCCCACTCTCACCAACATTATTTGGTCTATGCATTGATGAATTAGAAGAAATGGTTACCAAGTTTATAAAGGAAGAATGTATTGAAGAAGTTGCCATTGGGAATCTTGTGATTATGCTTTTGTTATATGCAGGTGATGTAGTGCTTTTTGCAAATACTTTAGGAGATGCACAAAAGCTTATGAAGGCATTGGAAAAAATTTGCATGCATACTAGATTAAGTGTCAATAGCTCTAAAACAAAGATTATGCTTGTGAAGAGTCAAAAAAGAGATAAACCATGCATTATGTACAACAATGAGCCACTTGAATGTGTGGAAAGCTTCAAATATCTTGGCCTTGAAGTTCCTTCAAATCATAAATGGAATGAATGTGTCACACGCCGCTTAGAGGCCGGTAAGCGAGCATATTATGTATTTGAGAACACATGCAATCTTGGAGATATTAAGTGTTGGGTCCTCAAGAAATATCTTTTTGACACTTTGGTGACCCCGGTTCTTCTATATGGGGTGGAAGTATGGGGCGGTAGCATCCCTAAATCTACGTGGAAAGAGTTTGAAAATGTCCAAAAACATTTTCTTACAAAGTTTCCACAAGTTAAGAAACAAACGCCCTACACCCTCCTCCTCCTTGAGACGGGATCCCTTCCCATTGAGATCATGGCCATGGAAAGGGTTGTTGAATACATGCTTAAGGTTCAAAAAAGCCCCTCACATCGACTTCCTAGAATTGCATGGGAAGCAAGCAAAAAGATCCAAAAGACGTATAAAAACAAAATTTTGTGTTCGGGTTGGATGCAAGATTTAGAAAATGGTTTGGTAGATGGGATGCAAGACACTTGCTTCATGATGCGTCACTACATTCCTCTGTAAATGAGGCCTTTTTGCAATGCCAATGTATCATGACATGGGACAAATGTGGTGGCTCACGCTTCACACATTATACTACAAATGTTGCACCTAACTACAAAACCATATTCTTCACGGAACGGGGAAGCCATACACATCGATACATGTTAGAGCTCATCCCGATATCTACCATTCAAACCATTGCTTCCATGCGACTTAGCTCGCACGCATTGAGATGTGAGACGGGGCGTTGGGGCACAAGTGATGAGAGTGGCCGACTATGCACACTTTGCCCTAAACAAGTTCGAGAGTCTGAGTATCACACTTTGATACATTGCTCTGCCTTTGATTATATTCGACCATGCTTTCCACATCGCTTCAATCGAGCCCGATCCTTGTAAAATTTTCTCTCACAAACATGATGTGCACTCTCGATTGCAACATTCATTGGTAATGTTCTTGAACATCGAGAGTCGCTACTCACCTTCACACGTATCATGTGATATGTAATATTTTTGGTCTCATAGGTCATATTTGACCTCCGAAGATGATAATATAATCTATCTATCTATCTATCTATCTATCTCTCTCTCTCTCTCTCTCTCTCTCTTCGTAAATCAATGTTTGTTATTAAAACAATATGATAATACAACCCTTACTATCTTCAATACATTATGAATAGTGATAATGCAAGGGAAACCCTCTCAAGTGTTGCAAAACTAGATGACATACCTAGACTATCTCCTCTTGGGACAACATCCCCAAACAACGTAGTTGCGAAAATCGTCACATCAACTTCTCTTTCATCCTATGGATTTGTTGTGTTACCCCATGAAGGTCATCAAACAAGAACCCATTTCTCATGGTCCAATTAAACCACATCACCCAATACCTAAAAAAGTCAAACACGACCTTATATGATGGTGCGGGCATGCCTTTATCATCATTAATAAAAACCCAGATAAAAGGTGACAGAATATTGCATGTTATTGATGCCCAAATTTGTGATATAACAACCCAAATGGCTTTAGCAACCGGACATGTAATGAACCTATGTCTTGCATCTTCCTCAACCACTGTGCAAAAGAAACATGTCCCATTTGAAATATTTCTACATTTTAAAGCCATCGTGAAAGGCAACCCACCAACAATCACACGCCAAAGAAACACCTTAGCACGGAATGAAAGATGAGACAGCCATCCTACATCCAAAACTCTACACCACCACTTTACATGTTGAGTAATGTACATGTGTCTAAAACCTTAGTTGCTAACTAATGAAAAGAGAGAGAAAAAAGATAGAGAAGAGAAGAGGAAAAAATAATACTTCAATATACTATTAAGAAAAGAATACAATACTCTTATACTCCAAGAGTAACAACCCCAAATAAGTATTGCAATATGCTATTACTAAAATAATCTTTCCGTCTTCTTCTACTAATCGTCTTCTCACTTATTCTACTCTTCTTCTTCTTCCTCCCTTCTTCTCCTCACTTCTTCTTGTAGATCTTCTATTCCTCCTTCCTTCGTAACTATTCTATTCCCCCGTCATCTTCCCAATTGCTAAGAATACCCTCCTACTTCTAGGTTTTTAGTTGCGTTATTCTTGTTTTTTCTTTTCTTTTCTTTTACATATCCTCGAGTTTGTGTGGTGCGTTTTTCATATCATTATTTCTGGTTTGTCATCAAAAGTTGTCATACAAGAAAGCTCTCTCTTTGTCAGCTTTCTTACAAATATTTTCTTTTGAAATTTAGATAAGAGATGAAGAAGTTATGAGCTTTTTTCTCTACCTTGCTTTTTCTGCTTAATTTCCTGTGTTTTTCTTCTTTTTCTTTTTTTCTTCTTTTTCTACTTTTCAAAAACGCCTCTAACTTTATTTCTCTTCAATTTCATTTATCTTTTAACTCTTGGACCTTTCATATTGTGCTTTATTCTTCTATACCTTCGCATCCAATGTATTTGTCATTGTCTTTTCCTATGAGCAAAAATCGACTTCACACTAACCAAGCTCTATCTTCAACCAACTTACGGTATATATCATTAGTGTTCACCACAAAAATTGATTGTCCAATACCAAACGACCAATCTTTCCATGTGTCCTCAACCGCCAACTCTGGAAGCGGGAAAACTAATCCAAGCAATGCCAATATTGATTCCCAAATATACCCATATCCACTTGGTATACGAAACTTATTTCTAACTGTACGAAAGGCCATCACTTTCCTGCATGACTCTAATATACCATCTTCCACTGTTACCAAGCCCAGCCTCGCCATTTGATTAAATTGTGTATTTAGGGTTTCTTTTCCATCCTAATATATTATCCTTGAAGATGCCAACACCTCTGCCGCCAAGGAATTTGTATCTTTTCTACACTCAAGGGGGCTCGAATGAAATAATTTCAAGCATCGCTGCCAAGAAACCACTAATTGTTGGACCATAATAGATTTTGAACATTTAAATGCATGAGTACTATTAACTGTGGAGAATAGCGCGGAATATAGCTCGGCCACAACCGAGTCTTGAACACTTCCAACGAGAATCAAACACAGTAATGGGAAGTAGAGAGTGAACGCACATACACACACGAGTCGATAGAGAGGACACACGATGTTTACGTGGAAAACCCTAATAGGGAAAAACCACGGGAGCCCACAAGCTTCGAACTATCACTATATGAGAAGGGTACAATCAGAGACTCGGAGGCAATGACCTCGAGCTCTGTTTCTTCGCCAAGCGGCAGTTACAACAGAGTATATCGCTCTATATCTCCTCTCACTCTCTCTCTGTTCTCTCTATACAACAGTTATACACATACAACAATATGACAACAACCTTCCAAAGTGATTGCCCTAAGTCATATTTATACTTATATGAACTTAGGGCTATTTAAAAATATAACCTCAATAGGCTTACTCAAAACATATTTACAAATATGTCTTCTCATCCGGTTCTCACCAGGTCTATTCTATCCAGTTTCCGGTCCAATCCGGTTTCCGGATCTCTTCCGGTTCTCACCAGGTCCATCCCGTTCTCATCGAGTCCACTTCATTCATAATCGGATCCCATCCGGAGGGACCGATTTCCCAACAATCTCCCCCTTCACTCCGGCATGGGATGTCTCGTGAGCCTGATCCGCTTTCGGCACGCGTCCAACTTGTCGGTTGTCAACACCTTGGTTAGCATATCTGACCCGTTCTCCTCCATTTGGATCTTTGTCAACATGAACTCTTGATCTTCTACTCTCTCCCGAATCCAGTGGAACCTCCATTGGATATGTTTCGTCCGAGAATGGTAGGTCGCGTTCTTTGCAAGGCGGATGGCACTTTGACTGTCGTAGTAAAGCCGGTATTCCTCTTGTTGGATCCCTAGCTCTTCGATGAAGTCCTCCCATCCAGATTATCTCCTTGTCGGCTTCCATAACTGCCATGTACTCCGCCTCTGTGGTTGACAACGCAACCGTCTTCTGCAGCCTCGAGTGCCACGAAACAGCTCCCCTTGCATAAGTCATGACATATCCGGATGTAGACCGGTTGGTATCCGCATCAACTGACATATCCGAATCCGTGAATCTATCAAGTTGGGGATTACCGGAGCCGAACAGGAGGCACATACTCGAGGTCCCTTTCAGATACCAGAGTATCCACTTGACCGTGTTCCAGTGCTCTCTTCCGGGATTGCTCATTGTTGAGATACAAGCTCAACATTGGCCAGATCAGCTATGCAAGCCGAGAACCGAATCGGTTGGGACCGATCGGTTAGGCTGGACCGGTGCGCAAACTGGTGCGCAACGAGAAGTCGTAGCGGTGCGTAAACAGCGAGGCCGTTGGAAAGATATTCCGCATAGGAATATATTTTGGGAGTTAGTGTAGAGCTCATTTATGAGCATTGAAGTACGTGTCAATACTTCTGTTAGTCCGTCTGAACTTGTATAAAAGTGCTCACTGAGCACATCCTATGTACAGACTAAGCATTATTATTTTGAAATAGAGTTGAGTGTATTGACTCTCTCTCTATCTATCTATCTATCTCTCCCGCGTACTGTGTGTCCAACCTTTCCATAAACCAGTGTTTTTTCCTACGTTCGGTTTTCTGTTGCTTCCACACATTGTTCTTTTTTCATGGTATCAGAGCGCAAGGGTTAAGAACCTCTACAACCGACCTTAGCTCGAGTAGAAAACGTAACCTTCGTAAAGAACATGAAAAACAGAATGGATAGAGGCATGGCTAGCTCGCTTCCGACTGAGAAGCTCGACAGAAACAACTACGCATTGTCGTAGTGTAATTTACACACTACTTGGGAATTGCATTTTGTCCATCCGGATAGAGAATGACATACCCGGTGAGAACCGGACGAAGAGGAACCAGCAAGGAGGAATCGGCAAGGAAGAGCCGGATGAAGAAGGCCGGTGAGAGTCTCTTACGGGATGAAGAGACACAATTGTAAATAAAAGAAACATTAAAATTTCTATTACGTACATAGGGCAAGATTTGAACCCTACACCTCCACACAAACAAACTCTAGCCTTACCATTATACTAACTTATTCTAAGTGTTATAAATATAGATTTAATATGTATAAAACCTTTATTTTCGCCTACCTTTATTAAAAGGTAAGTCATGCATTTTTTAGAATGCGTGAAAAACTTTATTTATATGCACACTAATAAAATTACGCATGCACATCTAGCGGGCATGAATGCTAAATTTAGGAAATTGTAGTGGGAAAAGAAAAGCATGCAAATTTAGAGAGCATGAACACTTTAGAAAAGCAAGAAGCTATGCTTAGCCTCCTCCGTCCTTATATAAGGAGGAGAGAAAGATGTATAAGGGTTGGTTATTTTTGGATTAACTATTGATCAATATAAAAATTATTCGTGGGATTCACGATTTATGCATCTACTTCTTTCTTAACAACCTAAGTACCAATTAATATAGTATACTCGTGTGATTCACGAGTTTCTTATCTTTCTCTTTGCTATCTACTCATAATTAATCTCTATCTCTCGATCTCCTTTCTCCTAGTCCAAAACCCCAGCGGTTCCCACCCGACTCACGTAACGATCCGGTGCCGAGAGGCACAACACAAGTGGTGAACCCGACGTGAAGACGAGTGGCAAGGAGATGGAGAATCAACAAGCTAACAATATGATGGCGATGTTCGAGCGGATGCTACAAGAACAATGCGTGATGTCGGAGATTTCGGCAGCAGTAGAGTGGCCCGTGCAACGCAACGGGCAATTCAACGATAAGGATGTGTCGCGATATTTGCAGAACTACAAGGCAAAGATGCTCCGGTGCCGGATTTCGGAAGGACTGCAAGTGACATCCTTCAACCGGGTGGCGACCGACGGGCTTCAAGGGAATATCCATGGGTTACAACAGCAAAATCCAACGTGGGAAGCATTTGAAGAAGTGTTAAAGACCACGTTCGCCATCGAGGACTCCTCCAAGGCAACGCGGAGGGGATTCGAAGATTGGGTGGAAATGCCAGGTAAGGGGCTAAAGGTCCTCGAAGTGTTTTCGTCATTCGAAAGTCGATTCGGGGGGTTGTCCGCGAGAGATCAAACTATTCTTGCACCGGACAAAGTCATCATGTTTTTGCAAGCTGTGGACGTCTAGGACCGGAAAGATCTCAGAGTGCTTCTGGAGGACACGACCACCGAAAGTGGCCTCACCGAAACGTGGGAAAGCGTGCGGGATATCGTCGCGCGATACATGAAGAGGGTGCAGTGGCTTGCTAACGAAGAGAAGAGTGTTTCGAAACCGATTCCGAAACCGAGATCCGGATTGGAGGACCATCAACTGCGGGCTTGGGAAGCTACGACTGAGAAGGGAATCGATGCAACTACAGTGGAGCAGTTGCTGAAAGATATGGAGAATCTGAAAATCACGATGGTGAAGAAGTAGGGAAACCGTCCCACAAACTCCAAGTATATGGACCGTCGATGTATATGGTGTGATAGCACCGAGCACGATCGGAGGGATTGCGACGAGCACAAGGAGGCGTTACAACGGGATCTTATCTACTACGAGGGAAATCGGATTCATTCAATAGACTCTCGGAAGCCACTCCGACCGAACTTCCGGAAAGGCGACATGAAGAAGGTTCTAGAAGAGGAAATAGCGGCAAAAGGTAATTATGCGACAACTGTGGGAATAAGTGTGGGTGAGTCGTCAAGAGCAAAGGTGTCTTTTTGGCCGGATGTGCTAGAAAACCCTGAGAAAACCGACTCCAATGAGATCCGAAGCACCGCGGAAAGCATCTGTAAAGCTACAGGATGGGAGTGCCCCGTGGATAAGAATAGCGTGTTTGCTTTATGCCAATTGCATGAAGTGTATGTAGATGAGAAGCAACGGCGCACGGATGAGGCGGCTGGTCCATTGAAGACACCAGAAAGCTGGAACTCCGGAGGTAAGGGAAAAGAAAAGATGATTCCGGCATTCAAGCTCGCCTCGGACATCGAACAACAAACGGACATGAGAAAAGTGTTCAAGGAGAGAATCCTCGATAGCCGGGTAGATTTTTCGCTTCGAGAATTACTCGGAATAGCGAAGAAGGAGTTCCACGATCTTCTTGTGGATTTGTGAAGAGAAAAAGGCAAAGTACAGAGGAGAACGCTCCAAGGGTGAATGCAAATACCGTTGTCGTGCCCTTCGGCTCCGGATCGTTTCGTGAGTCGGGTGGGAACCGCCGAGGTTTTTGACTAGGAGGAAGAGGAATACAACTTAAGGCTAGTTATGAATAGTGGAAAGAGAAGTAAGATAGCAATCTCGTGAATCCCACGAGTTTAGTGTAATTAAAACAATATTTAGATTATAAGAGCAATTAGATGGCAAAATTCGAGAATCCCACGAATATATTAGATTGATCAAAACTTGTATATTAATCAACAACCTTATACATATTTCTCTCCTCCTTATATAAAGATGGAAGAGGCTAAGCATGGCTTCATGCTTTTTCACCTAAAGTGTCCATGCACACTAAATGTGCATGTGATGCTTTGTCATTTCCTAAATATAGGGCTCATGCACGCTAGATGTGCATGAGTCACTTTTAATGGCATGTGTAAATAAAATATTTACACTCTAAAGAATACATGATTTTTACCTTTTAATAAAGGTATGTGTAAGGCCTTATGCGTATTAAATCTATATTTATAATACTAGAGATAAGTTATTACAATGGTAAAGTTGGGATTTATTTACGTGGAGGTGCATGGATCGAATCTTGCCCTATGCACGTGATAAATTCTTTTGATATATTATTTATTTATTTATATGTATCTAAAATCGGATATATTATTTTATGGTTTTCACGTAGTGTGTGGAATACACTACGACACCGTTCTAATGAATGACACCGAATTGGAGGATGAAATACCGAATTCTCACTACGTTGATATATTATTTATTTATTTATTGATATGTATCTAAAATCGGATATATTATTTTATGGTTTTCACGTAGTGTGTGGAATACACTACGACACCGTTCTAATGAATGACACCGAATTGGAGGATGAAATACCGAATTCTCACTACACAAAGCCACATTGGGCACGCACAACTACGGAGACTCCGGTCCGAATCGGTAACATCAAAGAACCTGTGCTAGCATTGATTGATCACGGATCGGAGATCAACTTGATGTCCAAGGAGTTCTACCGGAAGGGTAAGTGGCCTATTAACACAAATCATGGGTAGAAGATCCAGGCAGCCACTAAAGCAATAGAAGAACTATTTGCGGCTTGTCTGGATGTGACGGTGAAGATCGGGGATGTCGAGATCGACCAAAATTTCTTCGTACAAGACGGGGTCTCACACTCCGTGATCCTTAGGCAACCCTTTATCACGGCATCACGGATGGAGACGAAGGTGCTCGATAGCGGTGCAGCTTTTGCACGAATTCGGAGCTAAAACGGAGGGAAATCCGTCCAATTCCTAACGGTGTCGGCAAATCATGAAAGGAACAAGAGAGAGCTCTTGTCCCAAACAAGAATGGATTTTTAATGCGGACTGTTGCGGAGTGGGGAAGTGATAGTCTGAGAAGCCCTGATACCCCACACAGGAAGAAACCTCTCGGTGCAAAACAAGTACGAATCGGTCCAAATGGGGCATCCACGTACATGAACGTAACCAGAGGAATGAAGAAAGAATACCGAAAAGTGGAGGATAAGTTACGATCGGCATCAATAATAAAAGAAGACGAAGAAATCGTGGGAATAGTCGAAGAAGTGTTCTATGGGAGCACACTACAACGGCTTGAAGAGCTCGCGGAAGATACAAGCTAGGGAAACCGGGTAATTCCGGTGGAGTCGGTCGAGATGTACGAGATCATTGTGAAAATGGGGTCGGATGCGCTCCGCAAAGAAGAAGCAATGGTAAGTACGAAATACAAGACCGTGGAGAAGAAAGTGAAACCGGCCGCAGGACCGTTACCCGTAGATAGCGAACAAAAGAAGAAAGAAGTATCGGGGGATCCGACACTTCGGAAGTCCATGGATATCGGACATGCCTTCTCGGATGAGACCCAGAAGAAACTTTGAATCGGTGGAGGTGGTTTCCTCTCACAAAAAGAAGAAGAACGGTTTCGTGAGATGCTGGAACAACATGGAAAAGCATTTGCATTCACATCGAAGGAGATAGGGTGCGTTGATCCGAAGATAGTGGAGCCGATGGTGATCTTCACGATTGACCATGTGTCGTGGAGCCTGAAGCCGATTCCGGTGCCACGGGCGCATATTCCGAAAATCATTGACTTGCTCAAGGAGAAGGTGGAGATGGGGATTCTAGAGCCATCAAACGCTCTGTACTCTAATCAATGGTTTACGGTTCCGAAGAAGAATGGGTCACTCCGATTTATCCAAGACTTGCAACCGGTGAACAAGGTCACGATTTGGAACTCCAGAGTCGGTCCGATAGTGGACGAATTTGCGGAAGCATTTGCCGGACGCGCGATATACTCCATCGGAGACCTATACTCCGGATATGACCAATTCCAACTACCCGTGGAGAGCCGAGACATCACTACCATGCAGACACCGATAGGATTAGTCCGGATGTGTACACTACCACAAGGCGCGACAAACTCAGTCGCACATATGATGAATGCGATGAACAAGGTGCTCCGGGATTGCATACCGGAGATAATGATGTCGTTCCTAGATGATATTCCGATGAAAGGGTGTGCGGTGGAAGAAAAAGATGAAGCTATGGATGAACAGGGATGCCGAAGGTTCATAGTCAACCATATCCGTGATTGTGAGAAAGTGTTATGGAAGTTAGAAGATGTGCATCTAACACTTTCCGGAGAGAAATCGGCATTCGGACAAGAAGAAATATTGGTAGTCAGACATCTATGTGGGCCCTACGGCCAAAGACCATCACCAACCAAGATTGATGCGATTCAAGCTATGAAAGAAGTATGTGAGTCACAATCCGAAGTCCGAAGGTTTCTTGGAGCATGTGCATTCTATCACATATGGATTCCGCACTACGCACATATTGCGGACCGCTCTATCACTTGTTGCGGAAGGGTAAGAAGTTTGAATGGAAACCGGAGCATACCAAAGCTGTGAAGAAGCTCAAGAAATCACTACGGAGGGCAAAAGCACTAAAGAAGCCGAACTATGACCAACCAATCATAGTAACGGTTGACACAAGTCCAACCGGAATCGGATGGGTCATCAATCACGTCGATCCGGAAGGTTCGCGATATCTGATCCGATTCGGAGCAAAGGTTCTCAACGAAAGACAACGCGGATATGCACAAGTTAAAAGAGAATTATCGAGAGTCGTGTCGGCAATCAAATCGGATCGAGATTATTTGATCGTAGCCGAAGTAGTGATCGAAACGGATTGTCTTCCGATACTTGGGATGATGCGGTGTTGCACGATACCGGATGTGGCTATGCTAAGATGGATTGCATATGTTAAGTCGCTTAATCCGGAGGTACGACAAATCTCCGGAAAAGACAACGCGGTATCGGATATGTTATCAAGGGCGCGGTTCAGAGATAACATAACCGAATCCGATAATGAAGAATTTTCCGAAGACTACTTTGCTTCGGAACACATATGCCGGGTGGACGTAATCCAAGAATTCCGGGAAGAAGAATACGAGGGAGAAAGCTTGTTGATCAGGAAAATGCTACGAGAAATCGAGGAATCATTAGAAAATAAAGAGAAGAGAGTCGAGATCCGAAGTAAGAAACGGCAAGTCCGAAAGTTCTTCTTGGAAAATGGATTTTTATGGAGGGAGCCGAAAAGACCGGGTGGCATACCACTTTGAGTAGTCGGGACAAAAGAGCAATGAAACCAGGTAATGTCCGAATTTCACGAATCTGATTGGGCTGGACATCGGGGAACATGGGCAACATTTGGGAAGATCAAGCAAAGATATTGGTGGAAGAATATGTACAAAGATGTCGCGGAGTTCACGGAAAGCTACGAGAAGTGTCAAATCTACTCCGGAGTTCGAGACAAAGATGAGTTACATCCGACATTCTCACCGGCAATCAACTTCAAATGGATGGTCGACATTGTAGCCATGACAACCGGGATCGGACAAAAGAAGTACTTGGTGTTAGCTCGGGAAGATCTCACAAATCAAGTAGAAGGTCGGGCGCTACGAAGAAAAACGTGTTCTGTGGTATGTCAATTTCTTTTGGAAGAAGTGTTTTGCAGGTATGGGTGCGTAGGACAAGTGATTGCGGATCGGGGAGAACTTGACTATGATAAAGCTAAGGAATTCTTCACTAAACATGGAGTTCGGTTAACACTGACAACGGCATGCAATCCGGAAGCCAACGGGAAGATCGAACGAGGACATAGTCCGATTGTCAAAGCACTTGCGAAGGCATGCAATGGAAGGGTGAAGGATTGGCCGCAAATGCTTTCGTATGCACTATGGGCGGATCAAACGACGCATAGCTCCGTAACTGATTACATGCCGGCAGAACTCATGACCTAACAAGCACTGGTAATGCCAACGGAAACCGCAATCGCGACATGGACAATGCTACCGTAGAAGGAAGAGATGAGCCGGGAAGAACTACTAGCGGTCCGGAGACGACAACTAGAGGGAAGCACGATTCCGGAATAAAAGCCGGTTCAACACAAAGCACCGACTACGACTGCGAAAGATTGAAGAAGGAGATTGGGTGATTGTCTACGACAGTAGTTTGGATCATCAACATACAACGATGCGGAAGTTCGCGAAAAGGTGGTTCGGGCCATATGAGGTTCGGAAAGTTTTCGACAATGGAACTTACCGACTAAGTGAGTTGGATGGAGCGATACTACGAGTGCCTATAGCAGGGAAACGGGTGAAGATCTTCAAGAAGCGGACTAACAACGAATCTTGTGTAGCCATAGACGAGATCAACAATGAGGAGCAACCGGACAAAGATCGTGGTGATGCGGATAGCAAAGAAAGTGGACTTCAACTCGTAGTCGACATAAGGGAAGATTCGGAGAGCGATACGGATGGAGGCGAATATGGAACATCGAGAACTTCGGCACATACCGGAGGATGTGCGGGTTTAGAGGCGGTGAGTGTCGTAGTGTAATTTACACACTACATGGGAATTGCATTTTGTCCATCCGGATAGAGAATGAAATACCCGGTAAGAACCGGACGAAGAGGAACCGGCAAGGAAGAGCCGGATGAAGAAGGCCAGTGAGAGTCTCTTACGGGATGAAGAGACACAATTGTAAATATAAGAAACATTAAAATTTCTATTACGTGTATAAGGCAAGATTTGAACCCTACACCTCCACACGAACAAACTCTAGCCTTACCATTATACTAACTTATTCTAAATGTTATAAATATAGATTTAATATGTATAAAACCTTTATTTTCGCCTACCTTTATTAAAAGGTAAGTCATGCATTTTTTAAAATGCGTGAAAAATTTTATTTATATGCACACTAATAAAATTACGCATGCACATCTAGTGGGCATGAATGCTAAATTTAGGAAATTGTAGTGGGAAAAGAAAAGCATGCAAATTTAGAGAGCATGAACACTTTAGCAAAGCAAGAAGCTATGCTTAGCCTCTTCCGTCCTTATATAAGGAGGAGAGAAAGATGTATAAGGGTTGGTTATTTTTGGATTAACTATTGATCAATATAAAAATTATTCGTGGGATTCACGATTTATGCATCTACTTCTTTCTTAACAACCTAAGTACCAATTAATATAGTATACTCGTGTGATTCACGAGTTTCTTATCTTTCTCTTTGCTATCTACTCATAATTAATCTCTATCTCACGATCTCCTTTCTCCTAGTCCAAAACCCCAACGGTTCCCACCCGACTCACGTAACGATCCGGCGCCGAGAGGCACGACAACGTCTTGGTCATAGAAGATGCACCAGTACCTGCTCGGGCATGGATATTGGAGCTATGTCGACGAAGCAAATGACACATCACCTAATTCGACACACAGAGACTTCTCAGCTTGGGAACAGTCGGCGAGCAGAGTTCTCTATTGCTTCGCGTCTTGTGTGGGCGAACAACTTCTGAGCTATATTTGGGATGCGAAAATGCCGAAGGATGCTTGGGGAAATCTGAAAAAGATTTTCGCCGCAAGCACCACAACTAGAAAGCTCTAACTCTGACAGGAGTTGAGCAACTTGCGACAACATGATTTGTCGGTGGCTGATTACACCTCGAAGATCAAAGATATATGTGACTCCTTAGCCTCCATCAATGTGAACGTTAAGGAAGGCGAAATGGTGCAGATTTATCTCGGGGGACTGGCGTCGGAGTTCGAAGCGTTCCAAACTGTTGTGTGCACATGGGAGAATACGTCGTCGTTTTTCGACCTACAGTCAATGCTCCTTATAGAGGTGAACCACGCGGGTGCGTCGACTAGTACGCACGCCGATTGCAAGATGTTGTACACTGAGGGAAATAGCCTCGTGGTCGTGGCGGACAAGGCGAGTCAGTGCGCAATGGAGGCGGCCGACACGATCAAGGAAGAAGCCACAGAAGTGATGCTGACAACAATTCCAGACCCTCCGAAAACAAGGGGAGTTGAGGTGGCGAGAACCAACAAGGGAAATCCGTCGCAAAATGCTGGTATTGTGGCAAGAAAGGCCACAAAGAGAGCGAGTGTTGGAAGAAGCGCGCCAATTCGGAAAAAACTGGATCTGGATCCGAACAAACTGACAAAGGAAATCGGCAGTGATCGCACTACGTCGAAGGATCTGAAAAAGTCGGAAAGGGGGCAGCCTTCATGACGAGACACACTGCAAACTCGATGAAGAAGATCACCCCGAAATCGGAAGACGTGTGGTATGTTGACTCCAACACGTCAAACCGCATGATGAGCCATAAGGAGTGGTTCTCATACCTTGAGAAACCGATGCAATCGAGAGTAGTCGCAACAGGAGACGACACTCCGCATCCGATCGAGAATATCGGTGAAGTTCCCCTAAGCCATGTCAGGCAAAAAGGGAAACTCATGAACGTGTTACATGTCCCGACAATTACGAAGAATCTGGTTTCGGTCAGGCAGATCGTCGACCAGGGGATGCAAGTCCGGTTCACGCATATCGGGTGCTTCATTGAGGAGGAAGGCCAAGTTATTGCACAAGGGTGCTGAGACGAGAGGATGTTTATCCTCGAGACCAATGACGTTGGCACCGCAATGTTCGCAAAAGGACAAAAAGTCGAGTCGGACATCGACTTGTGGCACAAGCGGATAGGCCACGTCAACTATCAAAGGCTTCAAGACATGCAATCGAAACAAGTTGTGTTCGGATTGCCCAAATTTAGTGGTCGGAAGGCCCAAATTTGTGAAGCCTGCCAGCTAGGGAAGCAACACCGACTTCCTTTCCCAAACGAGCGTAACCAGAGCCGGAACAAGCTCAACTTGATACATTCGGATGTATGGGGGCTGGCACAGAACGTTAGTCTTGGCGGGAGTCGATATTTTGTCTCCTTCATCGACGACTACATGCGGCACACGTGGATCTATCTCATTGAAAAGAAGAGTGAAGTCTTCGACTGTTTTCGGGACCTTAAAAGCTTCGTAGAAAGGGAAACAGGGAGAAAGATCATGTGCCTGCGGTCGGATGGCGGAAAAGAATACTTTTTCGGCCAATTCAACAGTTATCTGCAACAAATGGGAATTCGACGCAAATTCAGTTGCAGGTATACGCTACAGCAAAACGGCGTAGCCGAAAGGAAAAATCGGTCGGTTGTGGAAGCGGCACGGGCAATGCTGGAAGAAAGGAGCTTGCCCAAGTTCTATTGGGCCGAATCGGTACAAACTGCAGTCTACATCCAAAATCGAATCGGAGACAAGATGTCGGCGTATGGGCTGTATTTCGGAAGGAAGCTGAATCTACGACACTTGAGAGTTTTCAGTAGCATTGCGTATGTGCATGTGCCGAAGGAGAAACGGAGGAAGTTGGACGTGAAAGCCGAGAAGTGTATCTTGGTCGGCTAGTCAGACGAACAAAAGGGTTATAAGTGTTATAACCCCTGAACAAAACAAGCTCGCGTGAGCCGCGATGTTGTATTTGACGAGTCCGCGTCCTAGTACTTGCCCCTGACTCTGGACCTCAACTCCAACTCCGGACCCGAGTTCTGACGATGAGGTCAGTGAGGCTGAAATGACTCCGGATGACCGCGAAATCAAGACCCTGGATGATAGTCCGATTTCATTTCAACTAAGTGGACCAAATGAGCGACCGGGTCGGTTTGACTAGTCCGAAGAAGAGTCGGCGAGTACTGGAGACTCGGTCGTGCATTCCCCACGCAGGAAGCCGAGGAAACGGTTTACGCACAAGGAAAAAGGGAAGAAGAAGATGTCGGAGTACGGCACAGATAAGGGCGAGTTGGATCGACATGAATCTGACTCCGAGAAGAGCGATGACGGGCCTTCGAGAGTGAAGTCCGTGTCAGCCAAGAAAGCCTCAACATCGGCTAATGAGAAATTATGCCGATCTACCCACCAGAAGAACCCTGTTGTGCAGTTCGGGTACAACGAGGACATGGCGCATCACTATGCGTACATGTCGCGTGTAGCGGAAGTGCGTGAGCCAGAGAGCTACGCAGAAGCGGCAAAGGACGCAAATTGGCATGCCGCAATGGAGGAAGAAATGCACGCATTGGCAGAGAATGAAACCTCGGACCTGGTTGACGCACCAAAGGGTGTGAAGCCGATCGGATGTAGGTGGGTGTACAAGGTCAAGTATAACACCGACGGCTCGGTCAACTGATACAAGGCCCGGTTAGTAGCGAAAGGCTATGCACAGCAACACGGCATTGACTGTGATGAGACATTTGCATCGGTCGCAAACATGATGCCCATCCGTGTTCTGCTTGCGGTAGCTGCGGCGAAGGGGTGGCATTTACATCAAATGGATGTCAAGAATGCGTTCCTGCAAGGCGAGCTTGAGGAACAGGTGTACATTATACAACCCCCCAGATTTCACTACAGAATGAACACCTCGGCAGTCTGCCAGTTGAAGAAGTCCCTTTACGGACTAAAGCAAGCCCCACGTTCTTGGAACGCGAAAATCACGCAGTGATTGCGTCGGATGGGATTTGCGACATCCAAATCGAACTCTTCATTGTTCATTTGGAAAGGTCGCCTCGGGCTGGTTAGTATTTTACTTTATGCTGATTACTTGATCATCACCGGCATTGACCGAGGTGAAACTGACCGCGTAAATCTCCAGCTTGCGAGATCATTTGACATGAAGGACCTGGGGGACCTTCATTACTTCCTCGGAATCAAAGTGATATGTACCCCTAAAGGCATACTGATCAGCCAACGGCATTACGTGTTGTGTATGCTCTTCAAGTTGGATAGAACCGTCAAGCTTCGCCCCAACTCCGAAAAGGTTTGCAACCCGAAGAGGTTCTGACAGATTGTCGGAAGCCTCATATACTTGACTATCACTCGACCAGACGTCAGTTACCCAGTCAGTGTGATTAGTCAGTTCATGGCGCGGCCAACCAAGGAGCACCTTCAATGCACACAACGCGTACTCCGGTACGTCATTGGCACTATATCGGACCAATACTGTCGCGTAGTTAGTCGGCTACACCGTTGCTAATTGGGCCGGAAACACCAGCGATCGCCGATCCACATCCAAATTCGCGTTCTCTCTTGGGCGCGCCGCAATCGCGTGGAGTAGCAAGATGCAGCTGACAGTTGCACTATCAAGCACCGAAGCCGAGTATAGAGGAGCGGTTGTCACCACATGCGAAGCCATCTGGCTAAAACGGCTACTTAAGGATCTGCAGGTGGAGGTGTCTGATCCGACGACGATCTACTGTGACAACCTCGACAGCATCCAATTAGCGAAGAACCTTGTCTTCCATGCCCGGACTAAGCACATTGAGGTGCACTACCACTTTGTCCATGAGCGTGTCCTCCCCAGTGAAGTCGAACTTCAGTATGTTCCGACGGATTGGCAGACCACCGACATTTTCACCAAGCCCCTTGGTCTCGACAAGTTGCGGCAATTCTCAGGTGCGCTTGGGTTGCGACACCTCGATGTGCCGAACTTGAGGGGGAGAGAAGTCCCAGAAGACCACGGAACGGAGCAAGAAAGGAGCAGAAGAGACCGTGACGCCGAGTCGAATGATGAATTCGATTTCAGGTCAGCTGAAGAAGCCCAGGGTGGATCCGTGAAAGAGTCCAAAAGCGGGCGTGAGGGAAGCAGCCAAAAGAAAGAGCCGAAGCCAGCCAAGCATGGGGGAGATGAAGCCAACTTGGACAAGAGCGAAAACCGATCGAAGGAAGCTGATACAGTTCGGATGTTTGATTCGGAGACGTCGAATCAACCGAGGGCAGCCAAAGAGGTGCCAACATCGTGACAGCAAGGGAGCTGAGAAGGGCTGCACGAGCACACACGCCGACCGGAAGGGTTGAGGCGCGCGGAATCGAACAAGACGAGGAGCGCAAGCGAGGCGTGAAGCCAGAAGAAACCGGAGTGGTGATCCGGAAGAACCAAAAGAGCCTCAAGTTGAACTTGAGGGGGAGTGTTGAGATTCAAGCTCAACATTGGCCGGATCGGCTATGCAAGCCGAGAACCGGATCGGTTAGGACCGATCAGTTAGGCCGGACCGGTGTGCAAACTGGTGTGCAACGAGAAGCCGTAGTGGTGCGTAAACCGCAAGGCCGTTGGAAAGATATTCCACGTAGGAATATATTTTGGGAGTTATTGTAGAGCTCATTTATGAGCCTTGAAGTACGTGTCAGTACTTTTGTCAGTTCGTATGGACTTGTATAAAATTTCTCACTGAGCACATCCTATGTACAGACTGAGCATTATTATTTTGAAATAGAGTTGTGTGTATTGACTCTCTCTCTCTCTCTCTCTCTCTCTCTCTCTCTCTCTCTCTCTCTCTCTCTCTCTCTCTCTCTCCCGCGTATTGTGTGTGTCCAACCTTTCCATTAAACCTTGTTTTTTCCTATGTTCGGTTTTTTGTTGATTCCGCACGTTGTTCTTTTTCACTCATGAACCGGTTGACTACTCCTACATCATAACCGATGTCCAGCCGGGTACACACCATCGCATACATCAAGCTCCCGACGGTAGAGGCATATGGTATCTTCATCATATCCGTCTTCTCTGCCTTTGTCTTCGGGCTTTGCTTTTCGGCCAACTTGCAATTTGCCGGAAGTGTCAATCTGACCGGTTTCATCTCCAACATGTTGAACCTTTGAATCACCTTTGTCACGTACTTGTCTTGTGACCCAGTTCTCACCAGGTCTATTCGATCCGGTTTCCGGATCTCTTCCGTTTCTCACCGGGTCCATTTCATTCATAACCAGATCTCATCCGGAGGGACCGATTTCCCAACATTAACAACATGCCACCACGATGATGTAATTCTAGTTTTCCCATGGTATATACCAACCTTTTCCACAAAATAAGGAATTATTTCTGCCCAAGGTTGGGTACCTATGCACATACCTTTCAACAAATTGAATCTTCGAGCCACAATATGATTCTCCAAATTTAGTAATATAACTCCCCCTAACCGTTTTGGAGTACAGATATTGTTCCATGATACCCAACTCATACCTAGTTTTGATTCTTTCTTCCACAATGTATATTTTTTATTTTTTGATCAAGTGATTTCTTTGTCCAAGGTAATAATGACAAAAAATAAAAAATCATTGGAATCATTATAGCTTGTACCACTTTGAGACAAGTACTAAACAGTCATGCTTGAGACTTCCAATACATAAATTTGTCTAAAATGGTCCCCGATATCCAATTCAAACTTTGAGACGTTGAGATATCAACACCAATAGGATAACCTAAGTGCCGACACACATTGCCTTGATCCAATATTTGGCCACACCATCCAAGATCAACCAAATCACTCTTAGTGCATTTAATGAGCATCGACTTTCGCATATTTATATGTAATCCTGACGCCAATGCAAACACTTTCCACACATCCATGGCTTTTGCTATATTATCAGGTACCGCTTTAAGAAATAAGAATGAATCATCGGCCAATGCCTGAGCTATCAATTGTTTCCCTAATGGTAGAGCTAGTCCAACTATTTCCCCACATGTTGCCAACTCATGCATCTTCACCAAAATCGGGTGTGTAAGCAATTGCAAATAATAATGGACTCAATGGACATCCTTGTCTAAGTGATCTTGCCAATGGTATTGCCATAGTTACTCCAGCATTTAACATAATGTCTGACACTACACCTAATCTCACCAACAACGGGATGAGAGACATCCTTTCCCCAAAACCCATATGGGACAAGAGTTGAGTAATAAAAGGCCAACTTACATGATCATATGCCTTCTCGATATCTAGTTATATAATTACAATTTGTTGTTTGGATTATTTTGCATAATGCATTGCCATTTGCACATTCAAAATATTATGCAAGTTATCCCTTCCCTTAATAAACCCATATTGCATTGGATGGACCACATACGACAATACCTTTTGAAGTCTATTTGCAATTACTTTGGCAAAAATCTTATACAACCCACCCATTAATGATATCGGTCTCCATTGACCAAAAGACATAGGAGATCCAACTTTTGGTATACGTTTAACCAGACCAATTTTCCATGAATCAGGCATTTTACCAAAACTCCACACTTCTTGAAATAACATTGTTAGAGGTCCTTTGGGTTGTTGTACAAATGCTTTAAAACTTTCATTCGTAATGCCATTCCAACCTGAACTTTTATCAACTGAGAGATGTGACAATACACATTCAACCTCCTCCTCCTTTATATCCTCCTCCAAGGCCAACATGACATGTTGCCCACCAATCGTTGTAACTTAGTTAAAGATCATTGATCTCGCTTGTGTTATGTCATCATTTCGATTACCTTCTTGCCCAAAAAGATTCGTGAAATGCTTAACACACTCATCAAAAATCACTTGTGGGTTTGTATTTAAAGTTCCATCAATCTCTATGCATATCACATTCATCCTAGCATGAGATGCATGCAACCCATGGAAAAACTTATGTGAATGACAGTTGTGATCATGTACTTCATTTTTTATAGCCATCACCCGTGATTGTTGATAACTACAAACTCTAACACTTGTAAAGCGTGTGACAATGCTTCTTGAATATCCAACAACACATCATCAAATGGACTTTTCACCAACAATGCATTACATCTGTCTAGAAATTGTTGGATTAAACTCATCTTTTGTTTACGGATGGATGCTTGATGAATTCCAAATATCATGTAAAGAGTTGAATATTAGAGAGACAAACATCCCATGACGAAAGACCATGAACATTAACTTGTCTAGTAAACTCTTCCACCAATTGTCCCATAGCATGTTTAAAGTTATTATGTCCAAGAAAAGATGAAGTAAACTGCAATGGTTATTTTCCCAATAATGATCTAAAATCATCCACAATTTGATGTGTGCATTCCAACACAATCTGGAAATGATCTAAAGATCCAATCCCCCTATACACTTGCATAGTCGGCGTTGGCAAGAATGTCTCATCATGCATAATGTAAATTGATCCAATCTACTCCAAGTTTATCTATATTGTGCAGATTGAAATGTATAACCAACATCATGTCCATTGATCCAAGTCCATGCATCATACCTTAAGACATTCATCATAAACAAATCCCAAACCTCTCGTTCAGGAGCATCCATTAGGCCATGCATCGAAGTATATTGACCCACCTCTGAACACATATTAAAATCACCTAACAAAAAACCTGCTCTTCCATGACGTAAAACTTGATGTAAACCTCTCCAAAGATGGATATGTTGCCCTGCAACATTTGGTGCATAAATACCTACCACCCAAATCTTATTCCCTTCATCATTAACTTCAACCACCAAAAACCAACCATTAACATCTCTTTGAACCACTATTGGTTTCAAATTGTCCCTTACAATAAGCATTACGCCTGAATACAACCCCCCAGTGACTCCGACATAAAACACATGATATTGCTTATACTAAAGAGAATACCCAGACTTAACATGCTCCTTATGTTCTACTGCACATAATACATCCCATTGACTAATAAAAATAGTTTTCCACATTCCATATCGCTTAGAAGAAGAACTATTCCCCTTACATTCCATGTGACTATTTTCATCACTCACTAATTAGGATATTTGTTGGCTTGTTCACGTTCTTGTTGTGCCAATATCTTGGGTATATCCCTGAAATAATCACTTAAGACTGCAAATGCATTTTGCACAGATGGTTGTTTATCGGTGGATATCATTGTACCCTATGAACTATTTCTTTTCCAATTTTGTTTGTCTAATGGTAAATTGATTTTACCATTCTTATCAAACCTAAGGTTGAAAGGTTTTGTCCCTTGATTAGATTGTTGATATGGTGAACCTTGCCACAGTTTTGACCTTCTTTTCAATTGATCATAATTAGGTGCATAAGACACCCCCGTAGGATCTTTAGAGGAACTACCCCTCTCTTGGCCATGATGTTCATGAACTTTCTCTTTTTGGTACCTTGGATGATTAACTTTAGAGGCCACCTCAATCCAAGACCCATCCTCATCTATTCAATCTTGTCTTCTTTCTTCAATATATTTGTCTTTATGTTCCAAAATAGTGACACCTTTACCTTTGTCGACATTTGCCTCCTTAGTTTTCGGCACCTCATTATCATTCGTGACAAACTCTAGAATTAACACATCACCATGGGAAGTATTAGTCATCTCTACTACCAGTGTTTGTTGACATTCTGCCATGAAATGGCCCAAACCACCACATCAAAAGCAATGACCAGCAAACTCCCCAATGCAATTGGCAATAGAATGACCTCATCTCCTCAGTTTTTATGTTTCGCCACAAAGGTCTCTTTTTAGTTGTATTCCATAGCATACATAACTATATATCTATTATATGTTTTGGCATTTGGGGCTACTATCACCTTTCCCAATTGTTCCATTACACCTTGAATTATAGGCCATAAAAAAGAAAATTTACACTCTACTTCCACCCATATTGGACACTTGTTTTAAAATTTCTTGAAACTCAGCTAAGAGACAATATAGACTAAATTACTATTATAAAAGACCGGCACACGTGATAATAATCTATCTCCTTGTTCTTCAATTCGAAACACAACCTCAAAAAAACCTCGTGGGCCTTTATATACATCTTCCACATTGTTCCTACCTACCATTGCATTTAACCATTGCGCCACCCAATGTACCAAAGGATTTTTTCCCGTAAAGAAGCAAATAATGCCTCTCTCATGAAACATGGGAAACACCTTTAAATTTTCCCTACACGGCATCTCCACCTCTACAATCATATCCTCTTCTATGTTGGCCATCATCTCTATATCATCCGGTAAAATCTCATGGAGTGCTTCATTAGCAACTACATGCATAACTTCCCAGTAATGATCATTCCTCTTCTCCTCACCTTCTCCCATAACATGTGCATAGGATGGTCTTGATATCATATCTATATCCTCATCATGCATATTATTAGTTCCAATCTTTTGTTTTTTCACAATAACATCATCTTCTCCTTCTTTGCTTTGGCTCTGTATTTTGTCTTGCATTTATACATGCATCCATCCCTTCCAAAGATTCTACGTTCTAATTATAAAGAAAAGGAAAATAATAGGATAATAATTAACCTGGAATCAACAAGATGACATCGGAACTGCTTGTTGAAGAAGAATGTTGCAACAATCGCCCAATTTTGTTGATGTAGCCACATTGTCGTTATGTCTTCTTCGTAGTCTATTTATTTTTTTATTTCACTCCTCCTTTTCTTCTTCTTCTTCTTCTACTTACATGGTGTAACTGTCACTCTCTCTCTCCCTCTGTCTCTTTTCTTCGTCTCCTTCCTCTCTCTCTCTTCTCTTCCTCCTTTGTTCTTCACGCAGAACAAAGCCTCCTCTCTTTGGTTTCGTTGTTCTCTCTCTCTCTCTCTCTCTCTCTCTCTCTCTCTCTCTCTCTCTCTCTCTCTCTCTCTCTCTCTCGACTACACACACCTTCTGCTACATAGAATCATTCTCGATTCTTTACAAACATTACCAATTATTGTATAAATATCACAGAATGTAACAGAAAGAATATATAACTGAGATGATTTAATGTGACTTTCCTTATAATATATTATTGCATCACCATTGAGTAAAGCTTTATTTTAATTCTATGCACGTAAGTTTCTTTAATTAAGTGTGGTTTAAGATATTAGATAGCGAGATATGTTGTTCAATAGTATATGTATATGATCTACATCATTGATCAACCTACATTGTTAGGATAAACTTACGTAATGTGCTTATAATATTATCCCAACCTCACAAGACAACATGACATCAAACTAATGTTAAGTCTATGCCCGTGAAGTGGTGACCCAATGAAGCAAATGAGGCACAACGTTACCCTATCACCACATTGATAAAAGTAAGTACATATGCCCAAATAAAATTGATTGATAGGTAGATAGATTGATGCGTCAATTTTACTATCATCCTTGGAGGGCAAATATGACCTACGAGACAAAAGTATAATGTTTTCATGTAATACACTTGATGTTCAAGAACTTTATTATGGTTTTTGGAAAGAAAAATAAAAGAACTTTACTACGTTACAATGGTGAGTGCATAGTTAAATAAAAGCAAGGATTGGGTCAAGTTGAAGATGTGTGAAAACCATTGTTAAATAAAAGCGTTGTATAAATGTGTGCTACCTAGACTCTTGAACTTGTTGGCTAATCTCATCACCTATGCCAAGAAATTCTATCTCACATCGTAAATTGAGCTTGAACTAAACCATATGGAAACAATGGTTCTTATGGTCAATAGCGGGATAGGGCTCCGAGTCGTTTCCCCATTCAACGAATAATATATTTTAGTCGTTAGGTGCGACATATACAATATCATGTGTGAAATGCGAACCTCCACATTTTTACCCATGTCATGATGCATTGACATTGCAAAAAGGCCTCTTTCATAGAGGAATCTATTGATGCGTGAAGTAGTTGTGGTGCTTGCAACTTCCAAACACAATTAACTCTCCATATCTTGCATTCAACCAAAACACAAAAATACCTGCTTTATTGTGTCCTTTAGATCCGTTATATTTCTTCCCAAGAAATTCTACGAAGGTGATGTGAGGGGCATTTCTGGAATCTTAAAGCAGGCACTCAATAGCCCATTCAATGGCCCTGATCTATCGGCATGGGAAGTGGTCGAGTCTCAAGGAGCAGGTGGGTGTGTGGTCTCCGTTCCTCAACATGGAGAGAACGTTGTAAGAGAAGGATTTCCGGCATTTCGAAGGATGTCTAAACACTATAGTAAAAAAAGAGTAGGCCAGGCAAGGGCCCAAGCAAACAAAAGTGTCTACATATATATAACATCATGGCAGAAGAGGCCATTTATGTAAATTGTGAGAACTAGAGCTCCAAGTATTTCAAATGTTTCAGCTGCAGCAGCAGAGCACACCGGCTGCAGCGATGGCGTCGAAAAAACGCGGCGACGCTTTCCTTCTCTCTCTTCTGCGGGTATGATCTCCATTTCTCTATGTCGTGTGACACGTTGCTTTCTTTCGATTTCTTCTTCTTCTAAGGTAAGGTCCTCTCCGCCTCTCTCTTTCATTCTGAGTTTTTTTTTGCATGTTTATCGCAGTTGGAACGACGCTTGGCTTCTGAAGAATCTGTTTCCTCCAAGAAGAAATCCAGATTAACTGTATCCGATGCGAATATAGGATCATCAGAAGGTAAAATTCCTACTTGCTCATCAGAAGGTGAGGCAAGACCTCAAAGTATTCATGCATGGACACGTTTTAAGGGCGATGACGTTTCTGTACATTCCATGCACGATCCATCCCAACTTAACAATGCTGCTGAAGCAAGAGCTCAAAGTATTCATGGCAAGAAGCATGAAAGCAGTGAATGTCTCAAAAATGATGATGTATATTCCACGGATGATCCAAACCAAAGTAATAAAGTTGCTGAAGCAAGACTTCAAAGTATTCATGTCAAGGAACATGAGAGCAGTAAACGTTGCAAGGTGGATGATGTAAATTGCATGGATGATCCATGCCAACAGAACCATATTTCATGCATGCAGAACTTTGCTGAAGTTAAAAAAAAAGAATCAACAGAATTTGAAGAAAGATATCAAAGTATCCCTGTTGAGAAATGCAAGAATTGTAAATGCTTTGAGAAGGATGACATCTATTCCATAAAGGATCGATCCCCAAGCAACAATGTTGTGTGCATAAGCAAAGGCTTACCAGAAGATGAAGCAATGTCTCAAAAACTTGATGTGACGGAACATGAAAGTTGTACACATTTTAAGGATGGTGTAGTATATTCTAGAAGTAATAGTATTGTGTGCATATCAGAACCTGAAACAAGATCTCAGTGTATTCCTGTCAAGGAGCATGAAAATTATACATGTGGCAAGGACGATGATGTGTATTCTATGGTTGATCCATCCCTAACTAACTATGTTAAGTGTATACAGAAGAGGCTTGGTGAAGTTAATAAATTTGCGAAGACACAAAATGCGGTTACAATATGTCAAAGTATTCATGTAAAGGAACATGAATGTAGTACATGTCTTAAGGACAATGATATGTGCTCGAGGGATAATACATCCCAAGATGACAGTGTTATGTGTGTAAAGAACTGCGGTGAGCGTAAGTTTCACATGAGTTACTGTGCTCAGGAAGTTAAAACAGATCCCAGAGATGCTGAAATCCATGGTAAAGGTCACGATATGGCAAGCAAAGTTCAAGAATATTATGAACAAATGTGTCAGGTTCCTGCTGTACAACCTCGTGATGGTTTTACACTCCCAAGCCATAACGTTCCGGGTGTTCATTCAGTTAGTGTCATTTGTGGTGTACATCAAATGCACACTCTTGTTCCTGTTATGTTAAGTGAAGGTGAAGAACAAATTTATGATGCTATATTCTCAAACGATTCAGGAGAAGACAGTAGCAGTTGCTCACAGCTTGTGTTTCCTGGGCAATGGGATCCTTGGGATATAGGGGGAAATACAGGAGGGTCAGAAAGCGATCCACCATTGGGGTTTTTGCCATCACCTTCAATAAATGTTTTCTCAGATATGGTTGATGAGACTACTCATGAACTCGTTGGAAAAGACACTATTTCTGATCACCCAGAGTTTCACATGGATGCTTCAGAAGACTTGCATCGTCTGTGTGAATTACTTGGTTTGGAAATGGATGCATTCTCTTATAATGATGAATCTAGAAAACATCTCCATGCTAAGCATGATGTTCTAAGACACAATGGTTCAGAATCTTCTTTGTACTCTAAGATTGATAGAGGAGATGAAAATGATTTCTCAGAATATGCTTCATGTCTAGATTCATGGATACAACAACTATTGAAAGAAGAGATAAATCCTTTCTGCTGTGCTATTCTTCTCATTGCAAAAGCATCTTTGCACAAGAGAACAGGTGGTATATTGAAAATCCCAAGCATGGTTTGTGAATGTCTGGTAAACAATCATCCGAACCACACTAGAGGAAATGATTCTAGTGAGAGGAAAGTGTTGCTTCATTGAAATTGGTTTACTACGTAAACACTAAATCAATCTCATTTGAAACCAAGCATTTGGATTTGCAAAATGTATACATATGAGGATCCCTTTATATCTAAGCAAGTTTAATGCAATGGACCTAATTCTCATTCTGTCTAATAGACATGATTTCGTGGTAATAGTGTTTTTGTCATCATATTAAATATGCCTTTGGTAGACATTAATAACAAATTGTGTGATGCATAGATGTAACCCCCTTATTAGAAAGGAGTCACATACAAGATGAGATCTTGATTTGGTCCCAAAGGTCAAATTTGGCCTCGTGGATGATAAAAAAGTTATCTCTCTCTCTCTCTCTCTCTCTCTCTCTCTCTCTCTCTCTCTCTCTCTCTCTACTTAGCTCATATGCATTGCGATGTGAGACAGGGCATTGCCCTAAACAAGTTCGAGAGTTTGGGTTTCACACTTTGATACAATGCTCTGCCTTTGATCATATTTGACCATGTTTTCCACATATCTTTGACCAAGCCCAATCCTTGGACAAATTTCTCTCACAATCACAATGTGTACTCTTGATTGTAACATTCATTGGTAAAGTTCTTGAACATCGAGAGTCGTTACTCACTTTCACACGTATGAAATATAATTTTTTTGGTCTCAAAAATCATAGTTGACCTCCGAAGACGATAATATAATTTATTTTATTTTATTTTTTAGTGGTAAGTTGTTATACTATTAGAATTTAGCACTATGTCTTGGGTTCGAAACGCAATACCTCACCTCTCTCTCTCTTTCTTCGAGCATGAAGCATTATCATTGCTCAAATGTTATTTCTTCAAACCTACTCATATTATCTATCTCTCGATTTGCCTTTTTATTGTCAATGGAACAATTCACTACAACATGGTGGTGTGATTATTCTTACATATGGTAAAACTAGAAATTGACACAATCACTTGGAGCATTGCATGTTTGAATTTGACATGTGAGGTAAAAAATATGAGTAATGAAAATCAGGTTGTTTTCAAGTTGCTTAACTTCTTACTTATTGCTCAATTTATAGTAGATACAAAGGTACCCATTTGGGTTGGCTTAGCTATGTGCGTGCTAAAAGGGTGGCACAAAGGAACACATGTACACCACAACATGAAGGCATACACTTGCACCAAAGGGACACCATAGTCCCTCCCCAAGTGGCACTATCTATGATGGTAGGTTTGGAATGGATGTCAATGGACGATTTAGGTGGGAGGTAAGGGTCACACCCATAGAGTGCTCAAAAAGTGTTGATCCGTGTTGATGCATGTATGGATGTATTGTAGGCGTGGGTGATGAAAGGCAAGATTTTATCCTAGGTTTTGTGGCATGGATCAATGTAAGCGGCAATCTCTTGCTTGAGGGTATTGTTGAGGCGTTCGGTGAGGCCATTTGTCTGCGGATGGTATGGGGACGTAAACACTTGTTGGACACCTAGTTGAGCTGCAACAACGTTGAGGACATCCTCATGAAACTAACAGCCTTGATTAGATAATAGTTGGACGGGGCAACCATGCTGAAATATTACCTTGTGCAAAAGTTGAGAGGCGATTATTGGCGCAATGACGTTAGGGATGGCAACGGTTTTAGCCTATTTGGTGAGGTATTCGATTATGACCAGGATATACTTGTTGCCCCCGGGGGTTTTGAGAAAAGGTCCCATGAAATCCCATCCGATGAGCTCGAAAGACAAGGTGACAATGACAGTGCCTATAGGTTTGATGTGTTGACACAAAGCACATTGTTCAATGTAGGTAGACATAGAGTGCCACCTGTTGGGCTAGTAATACCTAAGGCGTAATTTTTCGACAACCTTGTGGAAACCCAAATGGCCCGACAATGGGTGTTCGTGATAAAATTGGAGGTATGTTTGTTGTAGGGCACAAGGGATGTAGAGAAAAGGCTCATGATGGGCTTGAATGAAGAACACAAAGTTATCGTGGAGCATGAACCCCCATTGTGAAGGAAATGGTTGGAGGGAGCGTAACTAATGGGGTATCTCTTGGATGGTTGGGTCGTGTTGCTGAAGTGTAGCGAGTTGTGGTAGTAGCAGCGGGAGACTTGATGACTCGGGGAGATTGGACAACCTAGAAATTGGCGTGAGAGACTATCAGCGACCAAATTGGTTACACATTTCTGATAGGAGAGGGTAAATTGATAATCTTGGAGTGCCACTGTCCATTGCAACAAGTGACCCGAGGGGTGAGGTCGATTGATAATAGAAAGCTAGGGATGATGGTCAGTCTCAACCATAGCATGTCCGCCATGAAGGTTTGGGTGAAAACGTTGGAAAGACTAGACGATCGCAAGTAGTTCCTTCTCAGTGGTTGAGTAGTTGCATTCAGCCGGCGTGAGAGTTTGGCTAATGAAGGCGATTGCCTTTTCTTGCATGTGGCAATCGGCTTGTAGGAGGACGGCTCCTAACCCATGGTTTGAGGCATCTATCTACAACGTGAACGACTTGTCAAAGTTTGGATGGGTGAGCAACCCCGATTCCTGGACCATTGTTTTGAGGCGATAAAAGTTGTCTTTGCGAGCAGGATCCCAAATGAATGACACATCTTTCTTCAAGAGCTTGTGAAGGGGGAAAGTGACAGAGGTGAGCTTCGGGATGAATCGAAGGGAAAAGGCGATCATGCCCAAAAAATGTTGCAATGTTTTTACTGAGGTGGGGTGGGGGTAGTGAATGATGACAACTACCTTTGCAAGGTCTATACAGATTCTGTCACTAGAGATGATGAAGCTGAGAAAACGGAGGCTAGTGCTTCCCCATCGACACTTCTTCCATTGGAGTCGTTAGGATCTTGTCCCTCCTAATGGGAGAATTGGTTACCAAATGAGAGAAGTCAAAAGTCGAATTCTGGTCGGTTGACTAGATCGGTCAGCTAGTCAACTGATTGGAAGGAGTGGAGAGTCAACCATGGGGTTGACCAGATCGACCAACGAGTCGACTTGTGGGTCAATTGAATCGATGATTTGTTGGCCAATGAGAGTATGAGTCAGAGGTGTGGACTGGAAAGAGTTAAGGACGAACAATGTGTAAAAGCATCAACACTAGAGGAAGTAAACCTCTACACGATCAAGGAACCATGACCGGTGAACGGAGCTAAGGAGATGCCACCGGAGGAGAAGACGACAATGGTCGGTTTGCTAAAAGAATTCAAAGACATATTCACATGGCCGTACAAGGATATGCAGGGGATGGATCCGAAATTGTACCAATATCAGATCCACCTTAATAAGGACGCAAAACCGGTAGCCCAGCACCGGCAACGTTCGAGAGAATCATAATGGAGATATTAAGGGATATATTCTAGCATTTATGCAATTGTTCCTAGACGATTTCTCCGTATACAGCCATAAGGTGGACCATCTGGACCATCTCCGGATGTGTTTAGAGAAGTGTCGGACCGCCCGATTAAGCATGAATCCCGCAAAGTGTGCATTTGGAGTCACAAGTGGAGCATTGTTGGGTCACATTGTCAGCAGGGACAGAATTGCGGTAGGTCCAAACAAGGTCAAGGCGATTTTAGAAGTATCGGTGCCAACAAATGCAAAAACATTAAGCCAATTTCTTGGACAAATCCAGTGGCATAACTGGATGCTCCGATATTTAGCAGACTTTGCCACACCCCTACATGTTGTCGTGCACAGGTTGCCATTTAAATGGATGGAGCATGAAGACAAGCCGTACCAAGTAGAAGGTGATGTTATCGCAAGCTCCGGTAATGCAGCCACCTGATTGGACGAAGGATTTCCACGTGTTTGTCGATGCATCGGATGTGGCGATCGGGAGTGTCTTGATGCAACTCACAGAGCCGAAATGGTACCGGCTAGTGTATTACACAAGCCGGAACCTCTCGAAGGCCGAAAGAAATTATTCCACAGTGGAACGAGAAGCCCTAGGCATGGTATATAGTGTGGCCAAGTACTGACACTACATGTTAGGACGGAAGTTTTCGTTCCATGTCGATCATTCGACAGTGGTATGCCTGGTGTCCAAAGCTTCACTCATCGGGAAACTAGCCAGATGGACCTTATTGCGGCAAGAATTTGAGTTCGACATCTACCATCGACCCAGAGTGCAACATGTTGTTGCGTATTACTTACGCCGGTTGGAATCTGGCGAGTTCAGTGATGGTGTCTGGGATGAATTTTCACATGCACAATTGTTCAAAATCACCGTGGAAGAGTGTGGTATACATGGTGTCCAAAGCTTCACTCATCGGGAAACTAGCCAGATGAACCTTATTGCGGCAAGAATTTGAGTTCGACATCTACCATCGACCCAGAGTGCAACATGTTGTTGCGGATTACTTACGCCGGTTGGAATCTGGCGAGTTCGGTGATGGCGTCTGGGATGAATTTCCAGATGCGCAATTGTTCAAAATCACCGTGGAAGAGTGTGGTATACATGGTGTCCAAAGCTTCACTCATCGGGAAACTAGCCAGATGAACCTTACTGCGGCAAGAATTTGAGTTCGACATCTACCATCGACCCAAAGTGCAACATGTTGTTGCGGATTACTTAAGCCGGTTGGAATCTGGCGAGTCCAGTGATGGCGTTTGGGATGAATTTCCAAATGCACAATTGTTCAAAATCACCGCGGAAGAGTGTGGTATACCTGGTGTCCAAAGCTTCACTCATCGGGAAACTAGCCAGATGGACCTTACTGCGGCAAGAATTTGAGTTCAACATCTACCATCAACCCAGAGTGCAACATGTTGTTGCGGATTACTTAAGCCAGTTGGAATCTGGCGAGTCCGGTGATGGCGTCTGGGATGAATTCCTAGATGCGCAATTGTTCAAAATCACCGCGGAAGAGGTAGCAGACGAGTCGGCACAAGATGTGACTTCTCTTTTACCGAACTCTAGATTTGAACCCTTAACTCCCACTTCGAAGCACAAGACTCTTCGCAAATAAGCTAACTTGTTTGATTAACTATTTGATTTTCTAACTTTCTCTTGATTGATTCCTTCTTTTCCCTTTCACTCTTTTTATAGGTGCCCCCATGCATATGATGCATGTGAGGGTACAAGACATGCATTACATGTGATGCATGATAGACATCTTGCTTATTTGAGATCTCATGTATGAAAATAGACATGGGATAAGTCAGTGATGGAAATAAAATTTTAAAAATAAATAACTTAGCTTAGTGGTATGTGCTTTGTACATTTGGTATACAAGGTTATGGGTTCAAGTCTCTTGAATGTCACTTATTCTAATATTTGAGTTCATTTTTATATCGTGAAGCAATTTCTTCACAACATCATCTCACTCTTCTTGATGGTGTTGAATCCATCTAGTTTTTCATATAAGTCATGTAAAAGAACTTCTTGGTTCTAGCAATAATAAAGTTATAATTGATACTCTTTTTACTTCTAAAGATTTAGCTTGTAAACTACATGTACAAGAGAAAATTTGCAATGTTAAAACAAAACATTTACATTCTAAAACAATCTGAGAATGGGTGGATAAGTCTATAAAAGATGCTACATGGGAACGAGAAAACACTATTAAATCTAACTTCCCTAATTAGGGGGAGTATGTTACGGGCATGACCATAATCTATCTCGCGATAGTTTGTACCGTAGTATTCTACACACGAGGATAAAAGTATGAGGGTTAATCGAGAGTGTAAAATCGAGAGTGTAAAGAAGGGATGATTACTTTTAATCCTAGGGATGCTACATGGGAACGAGAAAGCATTATTAAATCTAACTTCCCTAATTAGGAGGAGTATGTTACGAGTATGACCATAATATATGTCGCGATAGTTTGTACCGTAGTATTCTACACACAAGGATAAAAGTATGAGGGTTAATTGAGATGTAAAGAAGGGATGATTACTTTTAATCCTAGGGATTGAGACAACACATAAGGGGGCAAGTGTGAACTTGTCTGGGGTCTTAGGGTTGGCTATAAATATGAGGCCTAGTTGTTACGGGCATGACCATATAATATCCCGTGGTGAGAATTTACCGTAGTATTCTATACACATGGATAAGTGTGAGGGTTAAACAAGCGTGTAAAGAAGGGGAGGATTACTTTTAAATCCTCAAGATTGAGACAACCCATTAGGCCAAGTGTGAACTTGCCTGGGGGCCTTGGGTATCGCTATAAATAAGAGGCCTAGCTACTCTCATTTCATTATCTTGTTGACTACGTCGAGACTCTGTCTTGTGGTGGGTCAACTCTTGTAGTGAGCGCGCCAGCACCAAGTACGACTCGACGCCACGGCAGTGGTATGGGACGCCGATCGAGGCTCGAGTCCGTCTCGATCCCTTAGCTCGGGGGTGGTCGGGTGGATCGGCACCCTTCTTTCTCTCTCTCCTTTCTATCTAGATCTATATTCTATCCTTATCTAATGCTTACATTAGTTCATGTCTCTAACACTAGCTATCCTCATTAAATACATGATTGGACTACGTCGAGACTGTGATCTTGTGGTGGTGGTATGGGACATCATTCAAGGCTCGAGTCAATCTTGACTCCTTCACTCAAGAGTGGTCGGTTGGATCAACAACCTTCTTTCTCTTTATTATATATCGTTTAATTCTTTAGCTTATGCTTACATTAGAAATAATCTCTAACGTTACATTCCTAGTAAATAATACTACTAGCATCAAGACTATTGGAATTACTACATTGAATATCAAAATGCGTGAAGAAATTGTTAGAACACTAGGAAACGTTGGATAACAACTCAAAGTCCGCTACTCCTGTCCAAATCCTTTGTTAATGGATTTCAATGTTGCATCCCAAATTAGAATGCTTTGCACGTCACATTTCCCTTACAGTTCTAGAGATTGCTCAGAACTCCATTACTTTGGATTGTTTCCAACTTTTGCAAGTTCATACAGTTGTTTGTTCCATACTTTGATGCCAAATATACCTTTTGTTATTTGGCAAACATTGTTGATTTCCCATGTTATCATGAAGAATGAACATATGCCCTTTTTCTTCTACAATCGACTAATAGCCCTAGGCCTTAAGGTCTTCAATCAACAATCCATGTCCATTGAGACAAACATTCATGGCTTGCTCCACAATTTCTTCTACTAAGACTGGGTCCTTGTAATAATGGAGACGTGCAAGAAGTTCTTAATGCACATTTGGTGTTTGACTTCATTGTTAAAGAGGGCATTTTCAATGTGGCAAATTTGCTATGTGGTGTCATTGCCAAGCTTGATGAAATACCAACATTTTAGTTCGTTTTCTCTTTCTTGTTGAGGTTGGGAGTTCAAAAGATTTTATTGTTGTTCTCTATTGTTGCACCATCCATCTCCCAATGTTTTGTGTACAAATAGAGTTGTTGTCCTCTTTGAGGCCATGATCTTCATGCCAACATAATTTCCTTAAACCACTAAGATCAATTAGAGATCAATGAATGATGAGTGTTTCTCTTATGACGAATGCACTACTTAATGGAACAACTCATTGGAGGGCATGTGGAGGCAATCGAGAGATCCACCACCCAAAATAGTTCTTTCCAAAATGGAAGACACAATTGTTCAACCAAAAAGAAGGTTTGTAGAGGCCCTACAAAACATGGACATTGAGATTGTGAAAGCAATGGTGAACAAAATAGCCTTGAAGGGCGTGTCACAAATAATATACGGGAGACTAGAAAATAGCCGACGAAACATTGGTGATGTAAGGATATCAGTTCAATGAGGGTTTGTTTGGACCTAAGGGCTCAAAGAGGTGGTTAAGTCATCTACTCATCCATGTTGGTTGGTACCTTCCATCAACTAGCTTCTAATGATGACATTGAATTAGAAAATCATAATTTGATTCTTCCATAGAGAAAATTTGGTCCATCAAACTTCCAAACCTTACCCTCCCTTAGGGTGTCTTGTATATGACCATGAAAGCATTATGTGTCTTGTAAATTAAATAATCTCCTAAGCTCTCTAGGCTCATTTGGGTTGAAATTCCTCAAAAGTTTTATTGTGCTTTTACCAGGGCCAAAATAACATAGTTGCATATGCCTACAGTCACTATATACACTGAAATCCACGATACATCACTTATTGGATAGTAACCTGTGTATGTGGGAGTCTAATGTGCCCACACAACACTATAGTCTCTGGGAGTCACATATAACAATTTTGCCATTGAAAGGCTGCATAAAAATGAAATGGTGGAACAAGGTTTGGCCTTTCAAACCACACATTTACCAATAACGGTAGGATTAGAGAACACAATTTTCCCCACATTCACAAATTCGTGCAAACCACCAATCTATCATCGTAATATCATGAAGGATCAGGTACATTATGAAATGCATGAGCATGAGCATGAAATTGAACTCAAGTTAGATTTACATGTAATAATTGACAAGCTGCTTGTTAGCTAGCACTGCAACCACTTATGAAGGTTGGGATGGAGAATCATTGTAATTGATTTACAATAGGGCTTGTACAATCTAACAAATTTACACAAGTGTTTACATATGTGCATGCAAATTTACATGAGTGTTTGCACTTGTGGAGAAAATGGAGAAAGTTAGCACAGTAATACAACTACTGAGTATGCCTTTATATGCACACTAGCTATATCGATATGAGCACTATTTTGGGCTATACATGCAAAGAATACCAATATGATGCAACCTCATTCCTCTTTGATAGAACCAACTTCAAATGAAAAAGCAATACCATGCCCATAGCACTTATATTTTAGGAAAACCTCACACAGTAATTTAAGAATATTAAGACTAGAGATGGACACTCCAATGACCTAGTTGGAACCCCCTAGAGTAGTGAATGAGCCTTCTGCCTGTCAATGAACTCAGATGAGTCAGTCAATATCTGGCTTTAGTGTGTCACATATGCAATCACTAGACGCACTCGGATAACTTAAATTGGCACAGCCATTATCTTACTGTCTCTAGCATATTATGTTTCATCTCGGTATGGTATGAGCCGCAATCTATGGCTTTCCATAAGTTATAAACACATGGAGACCATGGTAAAAGCTTTGGCATTATATGGGTTGTGTCTACACCACACCTCTAGACAATTTATGTGCCTCAAATGGTCAGATAAAGTGGATAACCATGACCTAGCTAACACAACAATGTGGTAATAACATATTGTGAGTTTGGCTTGTCCTGAATGAAATTGTTGGATGAAAAAACACTCTAATTGCATTGCTTTGAAATAAAACAAGGATTAGAATATCAAAACTAGCCAAAAAGCCCATGATCTAATGCTTCAGTTTGTCCACACTATGGGCAAAATATTCGGTCAGTCACAGGTAGATCACAAAAATATGGAGATTTTTCATCTTTATTTAGACCTTCGACGACATTGTAAAGAACCATGGAGCAAAACAGGCAGACCAAAATGGATCGACAAGGGACAAGCCATTGATAACATGTATATTTTATTGTAGTTGAAGACATCCAACAAACAATTCGGATTTGTGGCTCACTAGCTCGGTAAAACGTTAGGTACAACCTACAATGGAGGAAAAAAAAATGTATAACCCCTCTTTAAAATCTCTGAGAATAACCTCAAGAGAGAAAACCAAAGTATAAAGGTCAAAATCTTAGTCTCTCCACTACTGGTATATAAATTTTCCACATTTTTACGACAGTGTTTTTGTGTGTGTGGGAGGGGAGGGGAGGGGAGGGGGTTGTGCCAGTCAATTGTGACCAATAGGAATATATATTTCTATGTATATATATATTACTACTATGTGAAAATGCCTCCACTACAAGAAATCAAATGTGTGTATAGATAGTCTTTACTTTAGGGTGCAGATGTGTTCACACTACTACAAAAATCATCAACCCTCCTTCTCTTGAGTACCGGTGAGGAAATCGTGTCCGACCTGACTGACTTGAAGGTGCTCGACCCCATGGATTTCAATGTACTCTCGCTGTCGCTCGTGCTGAAAGATGCATCCAACACTCCGATCGGACTCTGCGGGACCGAATTGGTGCAACTATCACCCTTACGGACAGGCGAGAGATAGAGCTCCGACATCATCTTGTAGCAAATCTCCGTAGGGACCTACACACATAGAATAAGTCAAAAAGATCATGAGCCATTGAGATTCAAACCTTTGGGGTGAAGGCAGAGATGATTATAATAACACGAGAAGGTTTAAGCAATTCCCTAGTGGGATGAACCCCCCTCCCCCCATTCACCCTACACATTATGATCTTCTATTGAAAGTTGTTGGTCCCCTATTATGATCATTCATAGAAGGATTTGTTTTGTTCACCCTTTCCTATAATGTTCAACATTATCATCCTCTAATTGAGAGGCACCACATACCTAAATAGATGTGTAGATAGGTTTGCTTCACAACCGTTGGCATTGTTCCCATGGAATGTGATTTATCTACATCATGTTTATGCAATGTATATGATATATATGTTTGGATTACCCATATCCAAAGTTTGCAATAAAAGTCATGGCCATCATTCTCTCTTCTACCGTAACGGCCTGTTCATCGCGAGTACACAAGATATAAACATATACATACATATCGAGTGAGTTACTCATCACCTAACATTCTAACATGTTATAGAGAAGGCTCACAATGTTTGTGATTTCAGCCAAGGTAAGTTCACCATCTTCAGATTCAACACCAGAATGTCTGTCCGCGTTCACATGAGCATAGTGTGAAAGCGTCTAGAATGTGTTGAGAATATATAATCCTCATTGTGACATAAGTTCGGAATCATAGTTCCAAATTTGTTTGGGTTGATCATATAAAATTCATATCAGGTCTTAGTTCAATTAGTTTTTTTGGTTCAAATCCTTACTTGCAAGCCTGCAGGTAGCATGGAGGTCAAAGCTTTCTTAGATTCAGAGCATATGAGAGGCATTGTACATTGAATGGCACAAAGCAGAGCAGCTACGGCAATGGAAGAAGGCCGATAATCAATGAATCTGAGCTCTGCACAGATACCAACAGACAGAGATAATCAAGCACAAGTCAAGCTTCATCAAGAAACAGTTCAAACAATTATTTGTAAAGCGCTAAGATTAATCGCATATTCAGATCAATAGGACATACGAAACTAGGGTTTACTCCAAATCAGATAAAGCAGATGCAAGAAATTATGCTGGGTTTCATAACAAACTGGGTTTTAATCAGATCAACAATGGTCATGGCTTTAGCAGGTCTTCTTACATGTCAGATCAACAAAGTACATAGAATTAAGCACAACTGAGCATTACTCCCACAGCTGATCAAAAAGGACTTCTAATCAAAGTCAGATGCACAAGGAGCACAAAACTTAGGGGCCCAACACAAATGTAGAATTAAGCTTTCTAACTTTTCAGCTTTTGAAGTATGGGGCAACCAGTAGAATACCTTTGACAGAGGAGAGAAGAAATTCAGTTGCTCGTGAACGTAAGATGTTGCAACGTGAGCAACCATGGAGATCAAGCTTTCTGATGAAGTAATCTATGTAAGAGAAAGGTGTGACGGAGCTCACTCTCCATTCAAGTGTGCTGAGAACAAGTAATTCCATCCTCTGTATAGTTCTTGGCTCAAATATGAAACAATCTTTCTGCCCAACCTAAGATCGAATCCACACAATCCTTTCTTTTTAGAACAAACTCTGACTGCATTGTAGTTCTTTAACATTATTTATCTTTCAGTGGTTGTCCTGTGTTAAATTCAATGGATATGGAACTTGAGTTATGGAGCAGGCTTCTATGTGTAATACATCTATGTTTGATTCTTTCTTAGTTTTTGTGCGTTCAATTCAATGGAGATGAATTCGATTCTGAGGAGACGATCATATGTTTAAATATTGTCAGAGTATTTTCTGTTAAATTCAATTGGGAAATGAATTCATTTGGGGAAGAGATGTGCGTTTTGGCAGTGTCTGTGTTTATCAAGGTCAATGTCGATGGAGCTGAATTCCATTACCTGAAGATCAAGCAACAGAGGAACTTCGGTTTCTTCCATTTTCGCCGCCAAAGAAAGACAAGCAACAGAGAGCAGCTGTATCATCCATGCTTTGCCTTTCTGCAGAATCGCCATAGTAATTCATCCGATCAGCAAATAATTAGCAAAAACTCGGTAAACACGGACTGTAAGGGAGAGGAAGAATGAATGGCGATAAAAGAGAGAAGAAAGATCTTACTGAAATTTGGCTATGACGAGAGAGGAATCGATCGAGGTAATTCACAGACAATGACGATGTCAGACTATTGAAGTTGTAGAGCTCTGTAACCTGCAGAAAGAAAGAAAAAATCGCAGAGAAAATCGATCCACCATCAAATACAGATATTTGCATGTAATTCAACTGTGAAGTAGTGGAGAGTGAAAATGGCTTAAATTCTAAATTTTGCAGAATGCACTTATGAAAATGCACAGGTTAATGGCGGATTTAGCAAGCAAAAGTGGAGGAAAGTACAGAATGAAATGACATAACAGAAGAGAAGATAATGGCAATGATGAATCTATTACAACAAACAGCAACAAAACAGAGTTCTTTTCTGCTACAGAACCTTACCTTGAAGAGCCAAGCTATGGCGTTTTGCCTAGAGCTGACATCAAGAACGTGAGTCCTGTACTTCTTCGAGTAATCAGACTCTGGAATGTGAAAGATTTCTCTGTCGACTAACGCACAAACTGCATTTTCAACGTCCGAGAGATCTTCTTCTCGTAGAGATGGATCATCTTCTTCTACTACTACTACTACTTCTTCTTCTTCTGCTTTTGCCGTCTGTCCTGAAGATGAAGCCGGTGCTTCTGATCGAAGCTTCCACGGGGAGCTTGAGCTCTGCTCATCGCATTCGAGAGACTCAGACCTGAGGTGTGGGTGGAGAAGATCGACATCGCTGTCAGAGTCGAGCAGGCATGCCGAGGTTTCTTCGCAGCAGAGGAGGTTGAGGGCGGAATTGGTGTCTATGGCGGCGGCGGCGGTTGTGCAGGTGTTGTGGTGGTTGTTTCTTCGTCTGCTTGAGTGTGGAGGAGCCATGGCGGCTATGGCGAAGTAGGGACGAGAAGGAAGGAGGGGGGCAGGAGGAGGAAGAGAAGAAGAAGAGGAAGCTTCTGCGTGGTGAGAAGGAGAAGGCACCATCGCAGGCAGGGGGGAAAGAGGATGTTAAAATTTGCGAGAAGAAGAAGAAGAAGAAGAAGAGGAAGGAAGGAAGAGAGAAAAGAATGAATGCAGGAGGGGAGGGGATAAGGTGCAGAGAGAGAGAGGAGTTATGAATGAGCATTGGAGGATGAGCTATGGCGGAACGGAGGGAGGAGGAACAGAGAGAGTAGTACTACTCTCTTACTACATACATACATACATACTGTATGTATGTATGTGTGTGTGTGTGTGTGTGTGTGTGTGTGTGTGTGGGTGACAGAGAGAGAGAGAGAGAGAGAAGACACAGAAGACATAGAGAGAGAGAGAGAGAGAGAGAGAGAATATGAGCACATCCTCTCTCTACATTCTTTCATGCTGTTGTATGATGTTTGGCTTATGGATGGATGGATGTCTGTGTATGTAGTATGTATGTATATGATGAATCTATAAAACATACATACATACATGTGCGTGTTTGGCTTATGTATGGATGGATGGATGGATGTGTGTGTATGTATCTCTATGTATGTGTGTATCTATGTCATATATGAATGTACATGAATGTGGGGTGTGTGTTTCAAGTTTGTGCATGCATGCGTGTGAATGTATGAATAATAGAATGGTTAGTTACAAAATACACACGACGGAGGGGGTGGCGTGGCTTCTCCTTTTTTGCTTCTCTCTTTTCTCCAATTTGAACGTGATGAGGATGGGCATGCACATACATACATACATACATACATACATACATACATATGTATGTATGTATGCATGCCTCCCTCTCCCCTTTCGCGGACAACATCCTCTCTCTAGAAACGCTATCCCCCCCCCCCCGCCTCCCTTTGTATTAATAACCCCTCCTCCCCCCCCCCCCCCCCCCCAATTTAATTGTTTTCCTTCTTCTTCTTCTTTTGAACATTTAAAGTTTCGTATTTTTGTTTGTTTTTAAGAGGAACTCCTGCTTTTTGGTTTTTTGGTTTTACTGTTTGGATTTATTTTAATCTCCGGTTTGTTAATTTTTAGTTAAAACATAATAATAGATTTGAGTGTTAAGGCAGGCTGCTCCTCATTATTTTTTCGCGAAGACAAATAATTATAAAATTAATAATCAATAGAAAGAGGGAGGCGGAATAGAAGGATTTATTTTATTTTTTTAGTTTTTTTCCGGTTTTCTCCCTTTTTTAATTCCTCTTTTCTTTTTTATATTTTATTTTATTTTTTAACTTTCTCTTATTTTCTTTTCTCAAATTTCTTACGCTTTTTACAGTTTGCTAAGTTTTCAACATTTTCCTTTCTTTTTATTTTCGCCCGCAGGATTTTTTTTATATTTTTATTTCTCCCTTTTTCTTTTCTTTTCTTTTCTTTTTTGGGGTGGCTTTTTTCAGGGGCTCAAAAACAATATGTAACATTAACACTACATATGTACATACATCATATTTTGTTTTGTTTTTGTATTTTTGTGTTTTTTTCTTTCTTGAGTTTCGTTCAATTTATTTTTATTTTCCTGCTCCATTTTCTTCCCCCCCATTTTAAGCGGGAAATTTCTTCACATAAAATTTTAAAGCTTTTTCTTCTCCTTTTTTACCACCCAAAACCAAACCAAACGAAAAAAAGAGGCTCCTTGTGAATCCCATCCCGTGGCTTCTTTCTTTTTACCACTCAAAATGAGTAAATTTAACAACACATAGAGTTATGGGTCATTCATCCACAATCTCGCCTCATCTCTGTCATTGTGTTATAAAAAAAAACCTACTCCTACACGATACGTCCATGTGACTCATCGATACCCCCCCGACATTCTCTAGCTCCGGAATAATCCAATCTGATGCGACACGGTCACTATGCACTTCAAAATTTGGGTGGTACGTACGTTTGATGGCTAAAACCCTCATATATTTTGCCTTGCCTACAAATGCTAATCATTAGGATCCATCTATATGATTCCAATATATCACTCTTCTCAAAAGCAATAGTAGAAATTGCCTCTTCTGTTATTCATACAAATTACAATACCCACATGCTCAAATGTACCATCGCAGTTCACACCCCATGTGCCGAACCCATTCTTGTTCAATGATCCCATCATAGAACCCATACATGCTAAAAGTATACCTACCCATTGCGTCCTAGGTTGTGGGCATGATGGGATAATGCCTCCAATGAAGTGTGTTAGGTTGTGTGCATGATGGAACAAAGCCTCTAATGAAGTGTGTTATTCTATGACTAGCTTGTACATTCTTGATCAATGAGGTACCCTTACATCCTAGGTGCGCGTGGTCGGATAAACCTCAAAATAAAAGTACAATGACATGAGAAATAGACAAACCTCAAACATTGTATTCATGATATGGAACTACCATAGGAGTGTCTCCGTGTATGGTTCACAAATACCCTTAATTATGCAATGCATTGGCCAATGGCAACATTGTTCTTAAAATGTCATGCATTATTTTCATCGTATATAAAGTGTTTCAATGGTACTCATATGGGTCAAGATACATGTGTTCTCAAGCTATCTCAACTTATGCTCCCAGGGTAGATTTTGCCCTCTACAAATTCATGGATGATATGGATTTGTAAAACAACCTTATACTCATTTATATTGGATGCTAAGGATCTTGAATAGTCGTAAAAGGATGCCAACATGAGTCCTTGAGGCTACCAATGAAGACTTGGAAGAGCTCAACACATAGATCATGCCTTATAGATACTACAATCTCAAGGATGATTGCCTTACCATTGTCATCATAAATCAACTTTCTATCATGGTGTTTATGCATGTAAGAACTTGTTAAATAACTCAATTGCCCATCTTAATAACTATTTGAGTGGATCAAATTGTAAAAGATATTGTATCCATTTAAAAACCTTGATTCGTTCTCATATTCAAACTAAACTCTTATCAGTCAATAAAGAAGCCCAATCAACATCCCTAGAAATCTCCATTGGTACTTGGGAAAGCAATATATCCTCCCCACATTTACATGTTTGTGTGTCTCCACATGTATTCACTCCCACTCCCCCCACTATCACAACTTTTTCCAACCCAAAAAAAACCCTACTTTAACCCTTACAATGACCATCGTTCTTCACTCTCCAAAAAATACTAAGCATATGTATGGAAATAAAAGAACTCAACCATTGGTCCTCACGCCAACAATCTTATAGTTTGATATTCAATTTTGAATGGAGAACCTCGATAATATCGCTTCTACTATTACTACCAATATTATCACTACTAGCTCAACAATCAAGAATTTATGTTAGAAGAGCATTCTTATTTTCGTTAGTAATAGCTCAATAACCAAGGATTTCCTATCATGAGTCTTGGATAGACGCAATGAATCCACATCCCATTGCACTTCATTTTGTTTTACCTTCAAGCATTGAACTATAAAAAAACTAATGGCCTTTGTGGAAATCCTTTGTGCTTATTGGCATGCGCTTTCAATCTTCCAATATATTTGACCTTACTGAAGGTATGTTTTATAAGGTCAGAAAAGGAAACTCATTATACATTTGATGGAGCATATATACATAAGATGAATGTGGATAGCTTAAAGGACTTGGTGACATCCTGAATATATGCTAGAAAGTAAGGATTCCTATGTCTATTTGAATGGGAGACATTAGCGAAATGACTACATAAAGGACACTATAGAAAATCATAGAAATAGGAGGAGGTGCACAAAAAGAAATAATTTATCTGAAAATGGTGTGCGAGAGGACAATGTAGTTTAACACAGTGCCAATATATTGTTTCATTATAGGTTCACATGAATAGGTTTGACCTTCCTTGTCGCCTACATGCGTAGTACATTTCCATGTTCCCTGTTTTGAAGTGCAAAGTCCATGTATTATCAATGTCTTTATACTCACTTGAACCATCAGTAATGAAATATGTGGTGAAAATGGTCACGTACTTGTTCGAGATTTTTGCATGAAAATGATGTCTAAAACAAAGGTAATACATGCAACAACAATACCTTTCTTGTACTACAATGGAAAATAATTGGTCAATTTGTATGTGTGCATAGTGATAGCCACATGCAACACAATTAAATGTGCATATAAATAGTCTCACGTTCATTAGCTCATCAATTAAAGATAGTTATTTTTGCATGACGATAATTTAGATATTGCTTAAGTCATTCACATTTATAATGTCGAACATTTTTGTTTGCAATGAGTGGAAACTTTTTACATAGCTCGAGACCCGCCACCCAAAATGGTGACCAAATCGTTTTTTATAAAAGATAAGACTCTTGAAATTGTGTGCCCGGAGACAATGCATCCTTTTTAGCAAATGGGATGAAGTTAAATTTATACTACAAATAATTAATATAATGTAGCCAACTTATGTCGATTGAGGTAGATATAGTGTATAAGAAGAAATTATGATGGAACATGCCATACAAAACTAAAACTGTTAAATCAAACACACGATGGAACATGCCACTCTTGGACATCTCCCTCTACCCATCTCACTTCCATAGACATAATTCTGAATCGAATTTCATGCCAAATACACCAGCACACACACTTAAGAAGCATCAAAGATCATACATTCCCCATTGGACTCTTCATTGAGCAAGATTTACCCACACCTTTCACCATTATCCTTCAAGTATGGTCCTAATTGCCTGATACATATGCTATTTATAGTCAACCTAAAAGCTAATAATGATATGATATTTCAAGTGTTTGGGTAATTACAAGACATATAGAATGTTGTGTATTAATAACAAATCACATTACAATGCTCAATTATAGAATAATATATTTTTGGTTAGAGTAAACAAATTTCATTATTTTCATCAATTTACCATTATATACTTGAAGTACGATATGTTTTAAAATGGTCCATTATTAGCTTATTATATTCTACTATCGTGATCAATTCAAAGAGATATAATTGCTATGCACATTCAATAAATAAAAGAGTTCTCTAAGTTCTTTGGCAAACTACTTACATCGAATAATAAGACAAAACAAACGAGGCTCAATATCTAAACCACAATTAGATTGGAGAAAGTTTTTAATTTAGTGTGTGTGTGAGTGAGAGAGAGAGAGAGAGAAAGAGGAACATAGTGAGAGAAGATAGATTTTATTTACATCCCCAAAGAATGTTTTGTATGAGTTAATGAGACAGAATTAGCTCTTAGTGTGTGCCTTAACATGAGACAAATTTGTCATTTTTGTAAAGAAACCCATCAACGTACTAACTATTAAAGGGGGAAGGGGTTGTCAATGAAGTGTCACCCAATATGGATTATCCAACCCAAAAAATGTGTTGCCATATGAACAATATGACAATTTGATTCTTACATGATCAAAGGTGTCTTATATGTAAAACAAAATCACAACCCTTGGCTCTATAACCTTGTAGGGTACAATATAATAGGTAATTTTTGGGCATGTCAACTACTCTTATGACAATTGATTTTGGAAGTGTGGGGTTTCCTTCGAGTCAAGGAAATAACAACATTATAACATTATAACTTTAGCCATATACTTTATTCCATGCATATAAGGAGACAATGAGAAAAGTCTTACTCCATTATCATGAAACAAATTCACAAATTGGTAAGCTTTTTTTTGGGATCTAATATCTTCTTTTACTAGCTACTATTTTATATTTCATTTCTCTTGCCCCCAACTTATACTATCTTCTAAACAAACTATAATCATAATCAGGGGAGGTGAAGCCTCTTATTTTCTTAAGCAATCAATTATTATACACCCTGATTTAATTATGGCCATATTGACAACTTATTTGTGTGTATCAACTATGTGTTTCTTTTCTATCAATTACTAAAGTCTGTATTATTTCACTCTCCTCATTTCATAACCATTGTATATCAATAATTTAAAATTATGGTTAGGATGGAGTGTCCCTCTCCCTTTCACACTAGCATTGGGTCGGGGGAGTGGTTTCCTATCTCCAACCAATTTTGTAAGGCCATACCATTGAGTATTTGTTGACTTTGATGCTCATTGGTCACGAACAATATGTTTGCAACATGCAAACACATATTATAATAAAGCTTGACGAAGATACGATAACATATAAACATTCGACATTGGAGCATAACTTCATGATGATAATTTGAAATGGATTTTTTGTTGATTTGACACTCCCCGCCCATGCAACATAGAATATATATAAACTTTCAAACATCTTCTCACGCACATGGTTGCAAACTTGATTGTTGATGTACCAACATCGACCATCGTCTTAATAGAGCTCAATGAAGATAATGTAAGGTGTCAAGTTTGAAGAAGTCATGTAACGGTACACCTTGTATGTTTTGGTGCACAACAACCAATGTCATGCATGTCTTTGTAAAATTTAGGTTCCCCTTCGTGGGTTTTAGCTTAACCATCAGGCTAAGGGCCATGGGAAATTTCTCCTCTAGTGCCAAACTATCCATTGTTGAGTTTCACTTTACACAACATCATATTGTTTTCAACTTTCATTTAAAGAATTTATACTGGATAACCTTGTGAGTTTATAAGGAATAATTTGGTAGAACATTCAAAATTTCTTGTATGATGTAAAAAACAACATTTTCACAATGCGTTTCCATGTTATGTCTCATTTCATATTCATACTTGGAAGGTGAAGATAGATTTTTATTACAATGGACCAAAATTTAATAATTATGCCAAAATAGTTTCTCCCATTTACACAAACAATTTGATTATGAAAAAAAGGATATGGTTTTGAACTACATCATATACAAATCGCAAATTGGGACCTCTAAATACTTTCCTTAAGAGGTAGAGCCTGGGATAATTAGAAACAAACATTCAATTGAGTTCCCATCTTATTCAACATTCACATTCTTATACAATTCTATGAGATTTTTTCCAAGATTTGGTTGAAACATTGGCATTAAAGGAGAGGAAGAAGTTAAGATCTCAAGGGATTAATAATGAATGAAGGTGTCAACATGGAATGCAAGAGGTATTTGTTCACACATTAAATTGCAAGAGTTGTGAGGTACTTCGATTTCTGGTCAATGGAATATTTAATGTGCAGTAGAGCATAATGATCACAAAAATGTTGGATGCATTTTTTCCATGACGGGCTACCAACTATGTTATAATGGATAAATCTTGGTGATTATTTAGGCATATTGATGTTTATTTGAGATCTTTATCAACCAAAGTTATGATAAGAGATGCTTATGGTCAATAAATTATGGTTGAGATATAACATGAAGGACAACTTATATGAGTCGATATATATACATTGAATATATCACAAGGGTGAAAGTCATTATGGTAGGACTTCATTGTCCTCTACTCTCTAGTATGGACAACAATGGTTTCCGAATGGATTATCATTACTTAAGAGTTAGTCATGATACATTTCGATCATGAGAATCATTTAGGGAATTAATTGACTAATATGGGTCTCGATGAGTAGACGTTAATCTTGATGTTCACTTTGGGCAAGGATTGAAATTCATTACAATAAGGAAATCCTTGTATTATGTCTGCGTTAGTAGATGATCATATCATACTTTTGAGAACTATGCAGGATAACATTGCCAAAGCTATGGAAGCATGGGATCTATTTGTGGTAGCCTTTTTGTTTGAAAATTAACATGCATAAGTCAATTCTAAATTTATGTACAAAGACGAATCTAGAGGATCTTGGTTATGTAGCTCTTATTGTTCCTGTAGTAATGTTTGTATACACTTGGATCATCCCATTGGTTTGGGGTGTCAAATGAGAGTCTCATTTAATGGACATCTTGAATGATTTAGGACAAATATTAGAAGTCACAAGCTTGGCCTTTTCATGTAAGACTTAAAATGTGCAGTAAATTATTATTCATATGGTTTTGTATTACCTATCATTGTTACTATTGTTAAGAAGGGCAATTGAAACTTAGCAAACTCAATGTGGTTTATATCATGGAAAGGAAGGCTAAACGAGGCCTATATAAGGAAGCACAAAATCATATTTGTACTCCAAAAAGACTTGGGGCAATAACTTTAAATTTTCATGAACATACCGTGACTAAAAGATTCTCCTTTTTTATAGTAATGTTTGAAGATCAACTATGGATAGAGACGATTGCTTTTTTCTTAGGGAAAGAGGGATTAAGTTTGGAAAAATGAAGATAGCAACCTCCTAGTGAAATGTATTGAATAGTGACAGACAATTGAAATGTTCAAGGTTAATGATAGTTAAGCACTTTCTGGATTTTTGGTAGTGTATTTTGGAATATGTATAGTGGTATTCCCCACCAAAGAGAGAGAATACAAATTCCTTGCAATGGAGGTACCTTGGACTTCGAAAACATTGCAATGGGTGGGTAGGCATTCATTGCAACTTCAACTTCATTGGATTACCAAGGCTTGGGTTGGTTACAACGTAAGATGCTATATTGGCTTAACCAAAGGAAACATGATGGCTTTTGAAACAACCATAACACGATTTAGTACTAATAGAAATTGTAGATTTTTTAGGTTAAGATACAAGCTTAGCCAATTTTGCTTGAGCCTTCAGTTGAGTTGATTGGATAGGAATGGGAAGGCTTACAAAAAGTAAAAACAAACAATGTTTATCATAAGCTAATTTACATGCATGGGTGGATGGTAGGGATGATTAATAAAGAACGATGAATTTTGAAGACCATAATGTGGCAACAAAAGTGTGGTAAAAATACGTAGTCACGAAGTTTCGCACGTGCGTGTGCTACTTGAGCGGAACCATGGGGGTCTTGGACTAGGGAGTCAGAGTAATGGAGAAGTTCAAAGATGCGCCTTACTGAAAAAGCTCCTCGTTGAGTATTGCCACTCGTCGAGCTTTCGGGTTCGTCGAGTGTTCACACTCATCAAGTATTAAGCTCATCGAGTGTTGATACTCATTGAGTTTTTGGGCTCGTTGAGTGTTCACATTCGTCGAGCTTTCTTACACCCGACGAGCGTTCACTTGTCAACCTTTTGCGCTCGTCGACCTTTCATGCCAACAAACATTCCTCTTGCCGGGAGACTTAGGGTTTTGGGTGATTAATGTGATAACCCTTGCGAAGATTAACACTAGTTTGAGGGATTAACACGAGATTAGGACAAATAATGAGGAAAACAATGAGAGATCCCTTTAAAAAATTAGGGTTTACAACTTTCGGCCATCGGTTTATCACTGCAGAACGAATTACAAGGGCTTGGTTTACAAAGGTAATAATTGAAATGTAAGAGAAAGTAAAATCTTTTCAAAAGGATTCGTGAATGAAGAGGTTGTATGAACATTTCAGAAAGCAATTCCTGAGTTTGGTGATTCGGCTCAACGATCAACAACTTCGTTGCCTCTTGTTGATGTTGTTCCTTCACGCTCTCTTGATTTGAATCTCCATTAATTCTTTCACTTCTTCCAAATTTTGGCAGAACTTTCGCATCCTTCCTCTTTCCCCCCCTTGTCGAATACGGTCACATAATGGTCATAGTCACATTGTCTAGTTGGACATATTAGATTTGTAATAATAGAAAGGGCGTTTGCCCTAACTTGCGTTAGAATATAAACAAGCTTGTATTTTCTGTTCTTGTTCTTGTTGCCCATTTTGAAATATACAATGTATATCATTGTGCTAGTCATCTCTCACTCCTGTCTATCTTGCATTCATAGAACGTAATATTCGTGTTCGTGCAAGCATTCCAACGTTTGGAAATGAACACGTTTGAAATGGGAAAAATACATACTCCTTTATTTCTTTTTTTTTTTCATTTATTATCATTACAATTTAGCTCACCCTAGTGGTAAGGAGTCATGCTATTGCTGTCTATGTCTTGGGTTTGATTCCAAATTTTCTCATCTCTCTCTCTCATTAGTACCATGTCATAGCAAAATTTTATGTTAGTGTTATAATAGTTTTTTTCTTTTATTTTTTGATTATTACAACTAAGCACAACCTAGTGGTAAGTTGTTGTGCTACTATTACTTGTGTCTTGAGTTCAATTCCCACGCTTCTTCCCCCACGTGTGGAGGCATTAGAAACGAAGATGTTAGGATACCCATCAATTCAGATATTAGTTCCCTCAATGGAAAATTTACCGTCTAAGGTACTTTTGCCATCAATTACTGGGAATTCGACATTCATGCAAAAACTAGAATATGTAGGTATGCCCGAACAATGCTTTTATTGTAAACAGAAAGGTCATGTATTAAAAGATTGTCCAAAAAAAAAACGGGATTCGGATCCCAGAATGGTCCAAGTAATGAACATATAGAGGCGAATCAATTTTATTTGAATAAAAGTCAACAATCACATCTTGGTGAAGGAATTGAGAAAGGGAAGAATGTTCAAGCTTCCAAGGATGATAAAGGGAAAAGTATTCAACCCTTTCAAGATGAGGTGTGGAAACCAGTTGGAAAAAAGCACGCAATACCTAATAAGATCATAGAATCTAATAGTGATCACGTAAATATAAGCCGTTATGAAGTCTTACAAGAATTGGATAACTCTGCCTCAAAATAATGTTCAGTTATGCCAAACCAGTGAGGGTTCTGAACATGCTACTCTTGCTAGAGAAGAGACCGAATCAGTCAATAATCTCGTTATGTCCACTCAAAGTAAATGTTGAGCGTCAAGCTCAACTGGATCTAGATTGACATCCGGAAGGATGAGCCGGATCGGTGAGCTGGGGAGCCGGTTCGCCGGATCCAGCAGTAACCGGAAGCCTAGTAGCAGCCTAGACTACTAGGTAGTTAATGTCTCGTAGTTAGTGTCAGACACTCGTGTGAGCATTGAAGTACACCGTACTTTTGTCAGTCCTCTTAGGACTTGTATAAATAGTGCTGTTGAGCACGTTGTATGTACAAAGTATTTTACAAAGTTGATGATAATAGATTTAAGTTGTTCTGCTCTTTCTTTGTCTCTCCTGCGTACCTTTTGTGTGTTAATCTCTCTCTCTCTCTCTCTCTCTCTCTCTCTCTCTGTGTTGCTATTCGGCTAAGCCGGTTGTCTAAAGCTTCCGCACCTTCATTTTTACATGGTATCAGAGCGCGAGGGTTGAGAACCTCTGCAGCCGACATCAACATCTGAAGACAAACCCTAAGACCTGGTAATAACTAAAAGAGAAGTGATGGACAGAGGAATGGCTAGCTTGCTCCCAGTGGAGAAGCTCGAAAGATCCAACTACGCATCTTGATCATACAAGATGCACCAATACCTGTTTGGGCAAGGGCATGGAGCTATGTCGACGGAGCTAACGACACAACACTTGATGTGGCACACAAGGACTTCCTAGTGTGGGAACAAGCAACAAGCATAGTGATGTACTACCTTGCGTCCAGTGTCGGAGACTAGTTGCTGAGTGTTGAGCGGCAAGCTCAACTGGAGCCGGATCGGTTGAATAAGCCTAAGTTGACAAGCGAGATGGATCGGTAAGCTGTGAGCAACCGAGCCGGCAAGCAACAAAGTCGGTGAGCTAGGGAGCCGGTTTGCCGGATCCAATCAATAACTGGAAGCCTAGTACTAGTGTAGACTACTAGGCAATTATGGTCTCGTAGTAAGTGTCAGATGCTCGTGTGAGCATTGAAGTACGCGGTACTTCTGTCAGTCCCATGAGGACTTGTATAAATAATGCTAGTGAGCATAGTTGTAAGTACAGAGTGTTTTTATGGTTTTTGAATATAGCCTTGAAGTGCTGCTCTCTCTGTCTCTCCCGTGTACTCTGTGTATTCCCTACCTTCTCTATTTTCTAATGCTTCTAACGCTTCCGCAAGTAATCGTTTACGTGGTATCAAAGCGCGAGGGTTGAGAACCTCCTCTGCAACCAACAAACGCTTGAAAGCAAACCCTAACGGGTCGTAAAACAGAAGACAAAGGAGTGATGGATAGAGGGATGGCTAGCTCGCTCCCTGTGGAGAAACTCGACAAATCCAACTATGAATCTTGGTCGTATAAGATGCACCAGTACCTGCTTGGGCATGGCTACTGGAGTTTCGTCGAAGGAGCCAACGAAACAACACCTGATGCGGCACATAAGGACTTCCCAGTGTGGGAATAATCGACAAGCAGAGTGATGTACTGCTTCGCGTCCAATGTTGGAGACAAGCTGCTGAGCCACATCCGAGATGCCAAGACACCGAAGGAGGCTTGGGGAAACCTGAAGAAGGTCTTCGCCACGAGCACTACGGCCCAGAAGTTGCAACTCCGACAAGAGTTGAGCAATGTCCGACAGAAGGACATGTCGGTGGCGGATTACACGGCCCGAATCAAAGAGATCTGTGACTCGCTTGCCTCTATCAATGTTACCGTAGAGGAAGACGAGATTGTACAGGTCTGTCTTGGGGGCCTGGCATCTAAGTTCAGAGCGTTCCGAACGGCTATGTGTACAAGGGAGAATACGCCGTCATTTTTCGACATACAATCGATGCTCCTTGTAGAGGAGAACCACGTCGGTGCATCAACTAGCCCACCCATTGACAGCCGGATGCTGTACATGGAAGTGGATCGGTCCCGTGGGCATGGTGGACGAGGCGGGTTGGCACGCAATGGAGGCGGCTGGCAAGAGCAAGAACAAAGGCACAGAGAACGTGCCGACAACAGTTCCGAGACTTCCATAGGCAGGGGGAGTCAAGGCCGTGCCAGAGGCCGGCAACACAAATCTGCTACGGAATGCTGGTACTGTGACAAAAAGGGCCACAGAGAAAGCGAGTGCTAGAGAAAACGAGCCGATTTGGACAAATCCGGATCCGGCAAGGCCGACAAGGATAACTGGCAAAGCTCGCACTACGCGAAGGGATCGGGAGGATCCAAGAATGGTAACGGGCTAGCCTTGGTGATGAAGCACGAGGCAAACTCGATGAAGAAGACCACTTCCAAATCGGAGGAAGTGTGGTATGTTGATTCCGTTGCGTTGAACCACATGACGAACCACAAAGAGTGGTTCTCCTTTTTGGAGAAACCGGATCAACTAGGAGTAGTCGAAACCGGAGACGACACTCCTCACCCAATTGTGCACGTCGGAGAAGTTCCTTTGAGCCACGTCGAACAGAAGGGGAAGCTGATGAACGTATTACACGTTCTGATGATCACGAAGAACCTGGTGTCGGTCGGATAGATCATCGACCAAGGGATGCAGGTGCGGTTTACGCACCTCGGGTGCTTCATCGAGGAAGAGGGCCAGATTATTGCGCAAGGGTGTAGAGACGGGAGGATGTTGATCCTTGACACCAATGACGTCGGCACCGCTCTGTTTGCAAAAGGACAGAAGGTTGAATCAGACATCGACCTGTGGCACAAGCGGATAGGCCACGTCAATTACCTGAGGCTTCAAGACTTGGAAACGAAACAAGTTGTTTTTGGTTTGCCGAAGTTTAGCGGTCGGAAGGCCCAAGTATGTGAAGCCTGCCAACTCGGGAAGCAACACTGGCTTCCATTCCCCACCAAACATAACCGGAGCCAAAACAAGCTTGACCTTATCCATTCGGATGTGTGGGGACCGACACAGAATGTTAGTCTTGGCGGGAGTCGATATTTCGCCTCCTTCATCAATGACTATACGCGACACACATGGATCTACCTCATTGAGCGGAAGAGTGAAGTCTTCGAGTGTTTCCGGAGTCTCCAAAGAATGGTGGAACAGGAATCGGGAAGGAAGATCAAATGCTTGCGGTCGGATGGCGGAAAAGAGTACTTTTCTGGCCAATTCAACAATTATTTGCAGCAAAAGGGAATTCACGCGAGAGTTCAGCTGCAGATACACACCGCAACAGAATGGTGTTGCCGAAAGGAAGAACCAGTCGCTTATTGATGCGGCAAGGGCAATGCTGGAGGAGAAGAGCATGCCCAAATTCTACTGGGCGGAGGCAGTCCAAACGGCTGTCTACATCCAAAACCGGATTGGTGACAAGGTGTCAGCTCACGAGATGTATTTCGGGCGCAAGCCGAATTTGAGACACCTTAAGATCTTCGGTAGCATTGCATATGTGCATGTACCGAAAGAGAAGCGGAGGAAGCTGGATGCAAAATCGGAAAAATGCATCCTAATCGGCTATGCTCAAGAGCAGAAGGGTTATAAGTGTTATAACCCCCGGACAAAGCAGGTTTGAGTTAGTCGATATGTCGAGTTCGATGAATCGGCATCGTGGTACTCCTTACCGGATCTGACTTCCGAATCCGATCCGGTGCCAGTGGATGAGGCTAGTGAGCCTGAACCGGCCCAGGTAGAGGATGATGAAGCGTGGACTCAGGATGAGAGTCTGGAATCGTTCCGGTTGAGCGGGCCAAACGAGAGACTGGGTCAATCCGACCAGTCCGATGAGGAACCGGAGAGTAGTGGAGACTCAGTCGTGCACTCCCCGTGCAAGGAACCAAGGCGACGGTTCACGCGCAAAGAGAAGGGGAAGAAGAAGATGTCAGAATTCTAAACCGGCAACGATGAGTTGGTATAAAGCCCGGTTAGTGGCGAAAGGATACACGCGGACCCATGGAATCGACTACGACGAGACCTTCGCTCCGGTAGCGAAGATGACGACAGTTCGTGTGGTGCTGGCGGTTGCTGCAACAAGGGGGTGGCATCTTCACCAGATGGATGTGAAGAATGCGTTTCTTCAGGGTGATCTTGAAGAAGAAGTCTTTATGACTCAGCCCCCCAGCTTTGAATCAGAGATGAACAAGTCGGCTATATGCCAGCTAAAGAAGTCGTTGTACGGCCTGAAGCAAGCCCCTCAAGCTTGGAATGCGAAGATCACGCACCGGTTGTGTAAGATGGGGTTTGTGGCCTCCAAATCGGACTCTTCGTTGTTCATCCGGCAAGGCTCCGCTGGTCCGGTATGTATACTGCTGTATGTTGATGATCTAGTCATCACCGGATGGGGTGTTCCAGAAATCAATTGCGTCAAGTCCTTGTTGTCGTACGCATTTGAGATGAAGGATCTGGGGGACCTTCATTATTTTCTAGGGATCGAGGTGATCCGAACCCTCGACGACATATTACTCTCACAACGACATTACGTCTTCAATATGCTGTACAAGTTCGGCATGACAGAATGCCGACTTGTCTTCACACCCTTGGACCGGAACCAGAAGCTTCGTCCCAACTCCGGACCGGCCTGCAATGAGAAACAGTTTCGACAAATCTTCGGAAGCCTTATTTACTTGACTATCACGCGACCCGACATCAGCTATCCGGTCGGAATGATAAGTCAATTCATGCAGAAGCCGACTGTGGAGCACCTTCAGTGTGCGCATCGAATACTGCGATATGTAAGTGGCACGAAGGACCGAGGCCTGTTATACTGGCACGGTATACCCGAAGAGCTGGTCGGTTACACAGATGCCGACTGGGCCGGAGATGCATCAGATCGCCGATCAACCTCTGGTTTTATGTTTTCGATTGGGAGCGCAGCTATTGCATGGAGCAGCAAAAAGCAACCAACAATGGGTCTATCAAGCATTGAGGCTGAGTACTGGGGCACGACCCTTGCAACCTGTGAAGCCATTTGGCTTCTGCGATTGTTGTGAGACTTGCAGATCGAGGTACCAACCCCGATCCCGATTTATTGTGATAACATCAGCAGCATGCAGCTCGCCAAGAATCCTGTGTTCCATGCTCGCATGAAGCACATAGAAGTGCACTATCACTTTGTGCGTGAGCGGGTCCTGAGCGGTGAAGTTGAACTACAGTATGTTCACATGGATCGGCAAGTTGCCGATATCTTCACCAAGCCGGTCGGATCAGACAAGTTGCAGCACTTTACCGACATGCTTGGTGTTCAGCATCTCGACGTGCCACACTTGAGGGGGAGAACGGGAAGAGACACCGGAACAGGCAAAGGCAAAGAGACTACCGATTGTGCCAGTGAGGGAAGAATAGAAGGTGGTAGAGTCAAGAAGGATAGAGCCGACTGAAGGAAGAAGGCCAAGACCCAGACATGGTCCGATGTGGTAATGGGCTTGGAACCAGAAGACGAATCGGGAGCAACCGATTTGGACAAGAGCTGGAACGAATCGGAGACAGTTGATTCAGTTCAAAAGACAGATTCGGAAGAATCAGATCAATTCAAGGCCAAGCAAACACGGATGCAGCAGAAGTCGATGCCATCGCGGAGGAACCGACAGATCGGCAAGCGTCGGAGTCATAGCAGCAAAGGAGCTGAGAGGGGCCTATTAAGCAGACCTGCCTACCAAGAATGTCGAGGCGCGCAGAACCAGAAGGGTCGCGGCAAACGAGACCAGACCGGACGAGGAGCACGAGCAAGTTGAAGCGACGCCAGGAGAAGTCGGTTGGAAGAACCGATTGCCACAGAGACTGACACTAAGATCCAACCTCAAGTTGAGCTTGAGGGGGAGTGTTGAGCGGCAAGCTCAACTGGAGCCGAATCAGCTGAATAAGCCTGAGCCGGCAAGCGAGACGGATCGGTAAGCTGTGAGCAACCAAGCCGGCAAGCAACAAAGCCGGTGAGCTAGGGAGCCGGTTTGCCGGATCCAATCAATAACTGGAAGCCTAGTACTAGTGTAGACTACTAGGAAATTATGGTCTCGTAGTAAGTGTCAGATGCTCGTGTGAACATTGAAGTACGCGGTACTTCTGTCAGTCCCACGAGGACTTGTATAAATAATGCTAGTGAGCATAGTTGTAAGTACAGAGTGTTTTTATGGTTTTTGAATATAGCCTTGAAGTGCTACTCTCTCTATCTCTCCCGTGTACTCTGTGTATTCCCTACCTTCTCTATTTTCTAACGCTTCTAACGCTTCCGTAAGTAATCATTTACACTGAGCCATGTCCGAGATGGCAAGACGCCAAAAGTAGCTTGGGGAAACTTGAAGAAGGTTTTCGCAGCAAGCACTACAACCCAGAAGCTGCAACTCCGACAAGAGTTGAGCAATGTTCGACAGAAGGACATGTCGGTAGCCGATTACACGACCCGAATCAAAGAGATATGTGACTCACTTGCCTCTATCAACGTCACTATAGAGAAAGATGAGATGGTGCAAATTTGTCTTGGGGGCCTAGCATCTAAGTTCGGAGCATTCCGAATGACGATATGTACAAGGGAGAATATGCCGTTGTCGTGAAAATACGACGAGGATACGTGAACTTGAGGCAGGACCCCGGGGCCTCCGACCAGAGGATATCAAATTTGTGCATTTTTGTATTAAGAATTAATCGATATGACAAAGTTTGATAAATTTTATTAGTAAAGAAAGAGAAAAATTACAAGATGTCCCAAGATTGGGATTCAAAAGTTTTAGGTTTACTGAGATTAATAGAAAAGAAAAATTAGGGGTTTTGAGAGATATGGCTTCCTTAGGGAAAATTAGGATTTGGCTCTACGAGAGATATGGCTTCCGTAAGGACAATTAGGATTAGGTTCTACGAGAGATATGGCTTCCGTAGGGAAAATTAGGTTATACGAGAGATATGGCTTCCGTAGGGAAATTTAGGATTAGGCTCTACGAGAGATATGGCTTCCGTAAGGACAATTAGGATTAGGTTCTACGAGAGATATGGCTTCCGTAGGGAAAATTAGGTTATATGAGAGATATGGCTTCCGTAGGGAAATTTAGGGTTTTTGAGTGTTATGGATTCCGTAGGGAAATTTAGGGTTTTTGAGTGTTATGGCTTCGATAAGATAAGAGAGCTAAGAAGGAAAAGAAAATAAAAATGGAGAGAGGATGAGTGTAGGAAAAATAAATGGAATATATATGGAGTTCTCCGTTGATCATCGCCTTTAATGTTACTTTGCATGCCCACTTTTAGTTGCATGGCCTCTACTTTTAGTTGCATGGCTTTTTCTTTTAGTTGCATGCGACCGTCCACATGGCCTTTACTTTAGTTTTCTTTACTTTACTTTAATTCACCGCATGATCCAATAATTCGTAAAGTTTAGCCCATGCTTTGATCCGTCCGGTCCACGTCCACCCAGTCCAGTTCTGGTTCTGTCACCGTCTGGTTCCGGTTCGATCGCCGGTTCCATCCGGTTGCCGGCTCCGTCCGGTCTCTGGTTGCCGAATCCATCCGGTCACCGGTTGCCGGCTCCGTCCGGTTCGGTTCTGGTTCGATCGTCGGTTCCATCCGGTTGCCGGATCCGTCTGGTTTCCACTTGCCGAATTCGTCCGGTCACCGGCTCCATCTAGTTTCTGGTTGCCGGCTTTGCCTGGTCCCCGATTGTACACCGGTTCCATCCAATTGTCGGCTCCATCTGGTTTTCACTACTACTGACCAATTTGAGTTCCTTCACCGGCCGGTTTGAGTTCCATCACCGGCCAGTTCGAGCAACTTAGCTACATCCAACGACTTAGCCACATCTTTCCTTCTAGACAAAAGTGGCCCAAGCCCAACTATTTCTTTTGTGCTCTTAACACATAGATGAAAAATGATGGTTTTCAATTTGCTTATATAGCTGGCTCCTAAAGTTTCCTATCTATGTGAGATATTTCACAACTCTATTTTCATTATCTTCTCAAACTTAATATTCACATAACTTGATACTTGTTTATCCGTTTCATGTGTAGTAAAATGTGCTATGAAGCTCTTGAAGATATCTATCTTTCCATATCAAACCACTAATCTAATCTAAAATAATTATTTCATTATTTTTTTACATAGTGTGTGAAGACACACACGACACCGTCATTTTTCGACTTACAGTCGATGCTCCTTGTAGAGGAGAACCACGCCGGTGCGTCAATAAGTGCACCCACCGACAACTGGATGCTGTACACGGAGGCGGATCAGACCCATGGGCGTGGTGGATGAGGTGGGTTGGCTCGCAATGGTAGCGGTCGGCAAGAGCAGGACTGAAGGCACAAAGAGCGTGCTGAGAACAGTTCCAGACCCTCCACAAGCAGGGGGAGTCAAGGCGGCGCCGGAGAGCAGCAAGCAAAGGCTGACACAGAATGCTGGTACTGTAGTAAAAAGGGCCACATAGAAAGTGAGTGTTGGAAGAAGTGCGCTGATTCGGACAGATCCGGATCCGGCAAGGCCGGTAGAGAGAACCAACAATAATCGCACTACACAAAAGGATCGGGAGGATCCGAAACCGGAAAAGCTGGTAAAGGGCCAGCCTTGGTGATGAAACACGAGGCTAACTCGATGAAGAAGAACACTTCCAAATCGGAGGAAGTGTGGTACATTGATTCCGGTGCATCGAATCTCATGACGAGCCACAAAGAGTGATTCTCCTTCTTGGAGAAACCGGAACAACCGGGAGTCGTCGAAATCGGAGACGACACTCCTCACCCAATCATGCATGTCGGAGAAGTCCCTTTGAGCCACCTCGAACAGAGGGGGAAGCTGATGAACGTATTACACGTTCCGACTATCACGAAGAACCTGGTGTCAATCGGTCAGATCGTTGACCAAGGGATGCGGTGCGGTTTACGCACCCCAATGACGTCGACACCGCTTTGTTCGCCAAAGGATAGAAGATTGAATCGGATATTGATCTCTAGCACAAGCGGATTGGCCACGTCAAGTACTGGAGGCTTCAAGACCTGCAAACGAAACAAGTTGTTTTTGGTTTGCTGAAGTTCAGTGGTCAGAAGGTCCAAATAAATGAAGCCTGCAACCTCGGGAAGCAACACCGGCTTCCATTACCCACCGAAAAAAACCGTAGTTGTAACAAGCTCGACCTTATTCATTCGGATGTATGAGGACCGACACAGAACGTTAGTCTTGGCGGGAATCGATACTTCGTCTCCTTCATTGACGACTACAACCGGCACACATGGATCTACCTCAATGAGTGGAAGAGCAAAGTCTTCGAGTATTTCCGGAACCTACAAAACCTGGTTGAACGGGAAATGGAGAGGAAGATCAAGTGCTTGCGGTCGGATGGCGGAAAAGAATATTTTTCCGGCCAATTCAACACTTATCTACAACAAAAAGGAATTTGGAGAGAGTTCAGCTGCAGATACACACTAGAGCAAAACGGTGTGGACGAGAGGAAGAACCAGTCGATTATCGACGTGGCAAGGGCGACGGTGGAGGAGAAGAGCATGCCCAAATTCTACTGGGCTGAGGCGGTCCGGACGATTGTCTATATCCAAAACCGGATCGGTGACAAGGTGTCCGCGCATGAGCTGTATTTCGGGCGCAAGTCGAATTTGAGACACCTTTGGATATTCGGTAGCATTGCATACGTGCATGTGCCGGATGAGAAGCGGAGGAAGTTGGATGCAAAGTCGGAGAAATGCATCTTGGTCGGTTACTCGCATGAGCCAAAGGGGTATAAGTGTTATAACCCCCGGATGAAGCAGGTCTGAGTTAGCCGGGATGTTGAGGTCGATGAGACGGCATCATGGTATACCTTACCGGCTCCGACTTCCGACCCCGACCCGACACCGGTGGATGAGGCTAGTGAGCCTGAACCGGTTCAGATAGAAGGTGAAGATCTCGGCATTCTAGAAGAGAGTCCGGAATCGTTTCGGTTGAGCGGACTAAACGAGCGACTTGGTCAGACAGACCAGTCGGAAGATGAACTGGTGAGTAGTGGAGACTTTGCCGTGTTCCCCCTGTGCAAGGAACCGAGGAGACGGTTCATGCGCAAGGAAAAGGGGAAGAGGAAGATGCCGGAGCACGAGACCGACAATGGTGAGTCGGATCAGAGCGTATCCGACTCCGAAAAAGAAGAAGGCATATCTTCAGCAACGAAGACCGAACCGGTCAAGAAGGGCCTCAAACCGCGTAACGATAAATTACGCCGGTCTTCCCACCAGAAGAACCCCGTGAAGTGGTACGGGTATAATGAGTACATGGCGCATCACTATGCGTACATGACCAAGGTGGCGGAAGTGCGTGAGCCGGAGAGCTACGCAAAAGCGACAAAGGATGCAAATTGGCATGCCACTATGGAGGAATGTTGAGCGGCAAGCTCAACCGGATTTGGATCAGCATCCAGAAGGATGAAGCCGGATCGGTGAGGCGGATCAGACGTATTGGCGAGCCGGTGAGCTGGGGAGCCGGTTAGCCGGATCCAGCAGTAACCGGAAGCCTAGTAATAGCTTAGATTACTAGGTAGTTATTGTCTAATAGTTAGTGTTAGACGCTCGTGTGAGCATTGAAGTACGTTGTACTTCTGTCAGTCCCATGAGGACTTGTATAAATAGTGCTATTGAGCACGTTGTATGTACAGAGTGTTGATATAATTTTTGAATTTAGATTCTTGTTCTGCTCTCTCTGTCTCTCCCGAGTACTCTCTGTATTCTATGTATTATTCTTGTTGACCGGTCAGAAGAGCAAGGACAAGTGGGAAGGCGGAGTCGGATCGGATAATAGGAAGTAAATAATAGTAGAATTATTATTCGGAGGGATGGATCCGGTACAGTTGTACCGATCCGGATCCGGACCGATTCGGATGCCGGTTGCCTAAGCGCACCGATTGTAACCTTGCCGGATGCCTATAAAAGGATCCGATGATTTGTAAAGATTTTGGACGGAAGTAATACAAAAGTAATTATTGCGTGTTTATCTGTATCTTCGTATTGTTTACCGTCTGTGCTTAATTGTAATCATCTTACGCGTGTAACCTAGCATCCAATCCTTACCACCCCTTTGGAGAAGTGTCGGATAGACACCTGTGTTGAGGCTAGTCCGACCAGGCAGACGACACTATTTTGGCGACCACGATTCCTGCAAAGTGCAGAGGAAAACCGGGGGATGGATGTCTAGACCAAACGACGACCACACACCGAACGAGGGAGACGATACACCGAACGAGAGCAACGACGGGAAGCCCTGCAGCAAGCCGTCGACGAGATCCGGCGAGATCGGTCATTCTCCAGAACTCTTCGGAGAGTCGCAGAAGAAGCACTGCAGTTCAGGGTTCTGCAAGTCCCCGACGAAGGCAGTAGCATAACAAGCCTGCAAGAGGCGGAAACGATACTACAGACGCTCGCCGGGGGCGACGGGGACTCGGAAGCATTCGCAACACTTGAGGTGGAGTCGGAAAGCGACAGAAGCGTTGCGTCCCGGAATAAAAGCAGCCACGACACACCAAACGACCCGGGGGAAGAGGGGTCGGAAGACTCAGTAACACCGGAGCCAGAGGAAGAAATAACCTTGGAGTTCGGTGACCGGCAATCACCGAGGGAGGCTGACCGGATACCGACAACACCCGCGAAGGAACCAAAGGACCGTATACCGACAACACCCGCGGAGGAACCAAAGGACCGGACACCGGCAACACCCGCGGAGGAACTGAAGGAGCGGATACCGGCACCAACCGCGGAGGAACCTAAGGTTCTCACACCGACGCCAACAGCGGACAGAGAGCGGAGAAAGCAGGAGAGTCAGTTGGACGACACGATGCCGTACCCATACCCAAAGTACCGGGATGAGCCCGACGCGGAGGCACACGTGTACACATTCCTCCAAACATGGGAAGCCAACCATGTCTCCCAAAGACTGACAGAGCTTGAAGCCGAACGATCCAAAGTCGCCGAATTCGGCATGACCTTAGAAGGACCGGCGGCCCGATGGCACGCAAAGCACTTACCAGGCAGCTTTGCCACATTCGATGCCTTGAAGGCCAAATTCCTCAGGCTTTTTCACAGACAAGTTGAGCAAAGGGAATTGGTCGGGCAGTTCTACACCACCCAGCAGGAAGAGAACGGGACTGTGCCACAATTCATCATTCGGTTTCAGACCCTGCACAACCAACTAACGAGAGCACCACCCGAAGATGAAGCCAAAGCAGTCTTTTTGGCCGCGCTGAAAGAGCCACTTCGAACAATGTGCGGAGTCCTTGATTTCCACACCAGCACAATCGACCAAGTTATTGATCGGGTCTTAGAAATGGACAAGACTAGCTCCTTCTTGTCGATGGGGATGTTACACCGGGCACTCCCGAAGGAGGAAGACCTGAGGTTCTGACAGGCCTTACAATGCACAACATGCCTAAATTCGGGCCACTCAACAGTAGACTGCACCCTGCGGACACAATGTATGATCTGCAACTCTCGAGCCCATACAACGGACCGATGCGAATATAACCTATTAAATCGGCAGGCAGCACCGGTTCGACACATAGAACCGCGCAATCAGAACCCGGATGAGGATCGATTCCGGAGAGACGACCGCTACCAACGCGAACGCGGTAACAGATACGCTGATAGAAGACGCGATAACTATGACCGAGAGGAGAAACGCCGAGATAGCTACCCCTGGGACCGGTACGACCGAGACGAATCCCCGGAATACGAACGACACAGAGAAGAGAGGCGACAAGGGAACCGAAATTTCCGACGGAATCAGAAGCATGGATTTTTCCGAAGAGAGGAACGTCAGGAGGCAGTAAGGAATGACAACCCGGTATCGGTATCGGATAACCGGAAAACCGAAGACGACCGCCGAAGCATACCCACCCTCCAAACCGGGGACAAAGGAGAAACGAGCAACAATCACAAGGTGTACTGTTATTACTGCCGTAAGGAAGGCCATTATAGTAACCAATGCCCAAGCAAAACCAATAACAAGCAGCTGGCAGTCAACATGGTTACAACCGAAATAACAGAAGTACAGCAGGTCACAACCTGGTCAAAGGGAAAGACCGCCGAGTGGGAAGCCCAGGAGGCAATCAGAAAACAAGTGGCACAATGGATCAAGGAGGCCAATGAACAGAATGCGGCAGAAGTAAGAGACCAAAATATGCCAAAAGACGAAGAAATCATACAGCCAGGAGAAAACCCGACGTGGCAAGCGCTACAGGACTGTCAAATCATGCTGCCGTTAGCACGTCTACTACAGTTGGTGCCACGGTTTACGGCAGACTTACATGCATCCGTGAGCAAACTGAAGCCGACGCCAGCACCAGCATTCTTCTCCAACCCGGAGGAAGGACCAGCGGTGGTCGATACAAGTAGCCCGGCGATCACGGCAATCGTGAAAGGAAAGGAAATTGCTGGAACGATTATTGACAGGCTCCGGGGTAAAGGTCATCAGCCGACAGACATGCGATAACCTGGGCATCCGGGAATGGGAACCATGCCCCTTCTGGTTACGCATGGCGGATACCAGCTTAGTCCGACCGACTGGGCTTATCCGGGATTTGGAAGTAACGATCGGAGGCCACGTATTCCGGATATCGGCCGTGGTGCTGCAGCTGAATGTACAAGGCGCGTACCCCCTACTGCTAGGACGACCATGGCTGCGAACGACGCATATCAAGCAGAACTGGCAAAAGAACATGATCACATTCCGGCGAGGGAAAACAAAGGTACGAGTAACGACGCAACCACGGGTGATCGCCAGTAAGGAAGCAACTCCATTGTATGCGGAAAGCATCAACATGTTGGAGGGATTACCGGACGAGGAAGTCGAGCGGTACCTCGAGGAACACCCACGAATCGTCCAACTATTTGAGGTGGATATCACGGCGGCAGTAGAACCGTACATTACGACGCCGGACGAACCGGACCAAGCGGCGATCCGGGAACTGCGACAAGCGCAGGAATCCCTAGAGAGGGAAATGACGATATCCTAGAGGGTAAAAGCATCCCAACTAGAGGAGGTGGACCTCGGCACAACAGACAAGCCCCGACCGGTAAATGTCGCAAAGGAATTGCCGAAGGAAGAAAAGAAGGCAATGGTAGCATTATTAACAGACTTCAAGGATGTGTTCGCGTGGTCGTACGAAGACATGCGAGGGCTGGACCCCCAGCTCTATCAGCACCAAATTCACCTATGTACGGACGCGAAACCGATCGCTCAACACATGTACCGGATGAATCTGAATTATGCGGCGAAGGTGAAGGAGGAAATTGATAAGCTCCTCCGAGTGGGATTTATCCGACCGGTCAAGCAGGCAACCTGGCAGAGTCTGATAGTGGTGGTCCCGAAAAAGAACGGCAAAATCCGGGTATGCGTGGACTATCGCAAACTAAATGCCGCAACAGTGACCGATGCGTTTCCACTACCATTTACGGACGGGGTGTTAGATGCGGTAGCCGGCCACGAAGTTTATAGCTTCCTGGATGGATTTAGCGGCTACAACCAAATACGAATGAACCCGGCCGACCAGGAGAAGACAACGTTCGATACGGAATGGGGAGTGTTCGTCGCGGTCGTGATGATGTTTGGACTAAAGACGGCTCCAACGACCTTTCAAAGGATAATAATGGAAATTTTCGGGGAATATATCCCCGGTTTTATGCAGGTCTTCTTTGACGATTTTGCGGTCTACAGCCGGCACGGAGAGCATCTCGATCACCTCCGGCTGTGCTTGGAGAAGTGCCGCGAGTACCGGTTGAGTCTGAACCCGGCCAAGTGCGTCTTTGGAGTGGCAAGCGGCAACTTACTAGGGCACGTGGTAAGTAAGGAAGGAATCGCGGTAGATCCGGATAAAGTCAAGGCGATTCTCGAGGCACCAACACCAAATAACGCAAAGGCTTTAAGCCGGTTCCTGGGCCAAATAAGGTGGCATAGCCGGATGATACGGCACCTCGCAGACTTCGCTACACCATTACATACCGCCGTACACAGGGTACCCTTCCTATGGGTGGAGACGGAGGAGGAAGCCTACCAAGCGTTGAAGGTTATGCTGTCGCAAGCTCCAGTGGTGCAACCGCCAGATTGGAGTAAAAGCTTTCACGTCTTTGTCGACGCGTCGGACGTAGCAATCGGTAGCGTTCTGATGCAACTCACGGAGCCGAAATGGTACCGACCGGTGTACTACGCGAGCCGGAAACTCTCAAAAGCCGAATAGAACTACTCCACGACGGAACGCGAGGCATTGGGAATGGTGTATAGTGTCACAAAGTACAGGCACTATCTGCTCGGAAGGAAGTTTTCCTTCCATGTCAACCATTCGGCAATACTCTACCTGGTCTCGAAGGCATCCCTGACGGGAAAAATTGCACGATGGACACTGCTGTTACAAGAATTTGAATTCGACATTTTCCACCGACCCGGGGCGCAGCATGCGGTAGCGGACTACCTAAGCAGACTCGAATCCGGAGAAGCAGGGGACGACGTCCAGGATGAGTTCCCCGACATCGAGTTGTTCCGGATCACGACGGAACCGGCAACAGATGCAATTGTAGCCGATGAAGACACGTGGCTAACTGAGATGCATCAGTTCCTGAGCACCGGAGTACCCCCGGAGAACATGGACCGCGATGAAAGGAAAAGGGTAGCAGTAAGAAGCAGACATTTCTGCTTGGTTGGAGACACCCTCTATCACAAGGGGGCAGATGGCATCTGGAGACGAGCAGTGCGGAGCGATGAGAAGGATTTAATCCTCAGGGAAGCCCACTGTGGAATTGCCGGCGGGCATTATGCCGGCGACGCAACCGCTCGGAAAATATGGCAGAGTGGACTGTGGTGGCCCACCACCCTAAAAGATGCCGTGAAGTATAGCAGAGAATGCGATTTGTGTCAACGACTGGGCCAACCCACGGAGCAGGCCCGGATGCCACACCACCCGGTCTTGCCATTGGAACCGTTTCAAAAGTGGGGTTTGGACTTTGTCGGTCCCTTCAAGCCACCGACAATGCGAACTGGAAATCGGTATGTCATAGTGGCGACCGACTATTGCACCAAATGGGTAGAAGCAAAGGCCTTACGGGACAACACGGTCACGTCCACGGCAAAGTTCCTGTACGAGTGCATATGGTGCCGGTATGGATGCCCGATCGAGCTTATAAGTGACCAAGGAGGACATTTTCTCGGGCAGGTAGTAGAAAGCCTGACGTCATTTTACGCGGTGGTACATAAAAGGAGTACTCCCTACTACCCTCAAGCCAATGGACTAGCGGAATCAACGAACAAAACTCTGTAGAACATCCTACGAAAAATCGTCAACGAGAACCGGACCGACTGGGATACGAAATTGCAAAGCGCGCTATGGGCGTACCGAACAACGTACAAAACCAGCATCCGGACAACCCCGTTCCGACTAGCATTCGGTTTAGAAGCGGTCATGCCGGTAGAGTTCTAGATCCCCAACTTACGGATCCAGGTAAAGGAGCGCTTAAGTGAGAAGGAGTCCGAACGAATCCGGTTGGCGACGTTGTTGGAATTAGAAGAAAACCGAATAGCCAGCTTACTACAACTCGAACTGGAGCAAAGGAGGAGAAAAGCTTTCGTGGACTGACACCGGCGTGGCAACGAAAAGGAGTTCGAAGTCGGGAAACCGGTGCTACTATTCCAGACACGGATGGGGAACATGCTGGGAAAGTTGCGGTTTCGGTGGACCGGACCGTTCTGGATCACCAAGGAGTACAATGGGTTGTATCAGCTCGGCACGTTGTCTGGAGATGTCATCGGTAAGTGGGCAAATGGGTTTCAGCTAAAGCCGTATAAGGGAAATATGCCAGCCAACCCGTTCAAGCAAAACCCGGAAATCCGGCAAGATGAGGAACCGACACCGACAGACGCTGCTGAAGATATCCGGACCGAGGGAGAAGCGACACCGACAGACGCTGCTGCAGATATCCGGGCCGAGGAAGAACCGACACCGATATTGACAAAGATTATCCCGGAAAACCGACAAAAGGATCCGGTATCAGCGCGAACCGACCCGAATAAATCGGGGGGGACCAGAAAGTGACGTGGTACAAACAAAGAAAAAAAAAAAAGAAAAAGAAAAAAAAGAAAAAGAAAAAAATGTCGTGGGCCAAATCGGCGCGAATCATAGTAGTGATGGGGAGATCACAAGAGGTGGGAGCGCCACCATGCAACGAAGAGGCGCCATGCAGTAAAGAAGGACGTGCGCGTACTTGCTAATTAAAGCATGGAACGTGGGCACTCACACGCGGCAAGCAAGAAAGGACATACTAATTATGGCGGGAGATGAACATGCGCGGGAAACGAAAAAGGGCAGCTCGAGGTAAAAGCCACTATATAAGACACAAGCCTACGAAGGACTTGCTTTTTACGAATTTTCCTACACACAGGCGCAGAAGCACAGAAGAGCGATCCGACGCACAGCGCACACACAGCCCGATTCCGAACAACAGATAGCAGAAGAAGAATTCGAACCAATGGCACTGTCGGAGGAGGCACGCCAATGGATGAGGGAGAACGGGTTAAAAGGATTGCTGCGGATCGCCGACGCTCCACCACATGCAGAACCAGAGCAAGCGGCAGCATCGATTGATTTATCAGAAATCATGGAAGGAGCAGTGCAGGCGCTCACGGGGATAAAAGCAGGTGGACTTCAAACAATCGAAAACCCTTCAAGTGAAATCCTGTTCGAATATTTCAGTGAGTATTCTATCAGCAGCAAGGCGTACCGAACACAGGGCGGAGAGAACCTGCTGTTCGGAGAAGTGGCCCGCGCCATGATGGAATACGGATTCGTGAATCCTCGTCCCCCGGCCATAGCCAGGTACTGGGCAATGTTCTTAATTGCAGCGTACGAAGGATTACAAGTGGACTGGCTCCATTTCATAACTGAAGGATTGAAGGAGGCCATCAAGAACCTTGTGGAAGGAAAAAAGCCATGGGCCGGGATAGCACAATGGCTAACGGTGTTAGTCCCACTAGTGCTCCCCATCAAACAAAAGAAAAGAGGTCGGCAGGAGACAACGCCGAAAAAGGTCACAAAGCGCTGACATATCCTGGAGAAACACACCCCCGGATGGACCCAGGAAGAAGCAGAACAGCGGGGGGAAGGACCATCCCGACAGCAACAGGAATCGGCAACAAAGGCAAAACCGGCAGGAAAAGGCAAAGGGAAATCGACCGAGGAGGAACCGGTAGCGCTCAAACCAATCAATATAACGTTGCGACGGCCGGAACCGGAACCAGAGGTCTTTATACAAAAGGTCCGTCTGGTAGCCGCACCGGAGGAGGAAGCTGAAATAGAAGACTCATCTGAACCACTGGTAAGACTCCCAGCAAGACAAGGTCGGGAGAGACGGGTGAAAGGACCGGCTCCACCAGTTGACAAAACTCAGCAGAGGGCGCAAGGACCACCTCCAGTAGCCGAGGCGGAAGCAGTACCGGAACCCGTACCGAGGGAAGCAGCACCGACACCGGTTTTGCCGGACTTCAGAGAACCGGTCATCCCAGAGAAGAGGAATGAACAAGCGCCGGAGCCAGAGAAAAGGCCGGAAAAACAGCCTGAGTTAAGGAGTAGAAGTGAGCAAGGCTACCCCGACACAGGAAGCACAAAGCCACAATGGCTGAGATGGCTTTCAGAGCAGTTATCGGGAGTAGCGGACCAGTTAGAGGAAGAAGAAACGTGTAGGCAACATCTGATGCATACAACAACCCAGGAGTTGGTCGCGCTCCGAACACAGATTGAGGAATTGCAAGGGGAGCTGTTGCAGGCAAGGGAAGGAATTCAACAAGCACAAGTTGTCACCGAGCCGGTCGGGACAACAAGGAAGCAACCAGAACCGGAACCGGTAGCCTTGCAAACCGGCCCTGAGACCGAAAAAATAATAGAAACCTTACGAGAGGAGTTAAAAGCTCAGGAGGCATTAAGGGAAAAAGAAAGGCAGCAGCGGAAAGCGGTGGAGGACGACAGACGGAAAATGGAAGAAGGCCTCCGGAAAGGCCGAGCCACTAATGACCGACTGCAAGAAGAAAAAGAGAAGCTGCAAAAGGAGAAGGACCGACTGCGTCGACATGCCGAGTAGGAGATAGAACGACTACAGGAAGAACTCCAACAACAGAAGGACCGGGATGACCAATTAAGAGCTCAGGCAAACCGACGCCTGAAGCAGAAGACGGAGGACTTCGACCGTCTCTACCGAGATCACAAGCAGGCCGAGTCAGACAACAAGAAACGGGCAGCAGACTACGACCGACAAATAGAGAAGCTGAAAGAACAACTCAAAGAGACCCGATTAGACCTGGCTAAGACAATGGATGAGGTCAGTGCCAAAAAGGAAGCATTGTCGGCGGAAATAACCCAAGCGACGGAGAGAAGGAAGGAATTAGAGGCGCTAAGGCGGGAAAAGCTGGATCTGACCAAGATCAGGAATGAAGAAAAGGAAAGATCGACCTTCACGATCAACAAACTGCAAAGTACCTATGAAAAGCAAAAAGCGGATTACGAGGCCCAGGCTCAGATAATGGCCGACATTATAAAACGAGCAAGGAAGGAAAAGCAAGAAGCTTATGCGCATGCTAAGGCGGTGGTTGACCGGATCAAGCTCATCATGTCAGGTTGGAGTACCCGAGCTCAGGCAAGCATCAACGAAAGTACGGAAAAGCTATGGAAGGAGTGGTCACAACAGGCAGCCGAGCTGCAGACACTCCGAGTTGATGCCGAGAATCAGAGGAAGACCGGTGACAAGTTCTACAAGATGGATGAAGAAAGTATCATCGCCATTCGGGAAGAATTGTCGGAGGATTTCTACGCTTTAGCGGAAGAACATCTCAAAGAAATCCGAGGGTTGGTAGAGAGGTTGGATGACGGGCATCTTGCAACTCAGTTGGAATTGGAGAACTACGAGCAGGACCAGTTACGACAGGAAGCCAAGGGAAGAACGATGCCAATCACTATAAGTGAGGGAGAGTGACCGGCTGAAGTTGAACCAACCGACACCGAACAACCCCGACAAGGAATACCCGAAGAAGAACTTCCATTCGAAGGAAATCAAGAAGAGCAGGAGCAGACCGATGCCGGAGAAGAAGAAGAGCTGAGACCGGAAGACACCAGAGCAGAGGAAGAAGGCGTACCGAGCCGACCAGTCGAGACCAGAGAAAGCGACACTGGTAAAAGAACAGAGCCTGGAACGGAGGGAGAACAGGAAGAACCCGGACGGAGCGGTGAGGAAGCACCGGCACCACAGAATCAAGCAGAGCCGGAGCAACAAATTTTTACGGAACAGCCAACCCAACCGGAGGTCGGAGACTAGGCAAGCAAGGAACAGGAATTGGAGGAAGAAGCACCATTTGACACCATCGAGCAGAGTGTGCTCGATATTTTGGAGGAAGAATGAGGCCGGGAGTGGATTCGAAGTGCAAGGCACTTTCCCACGAGCATGCCATGTGTTGACCGGTCAGAAGTGCAAGGACAAGTGGGAAGGCGGAGTCGGATCGGATAATAGGAAGTAAATAATAGCTTGCGTGTTTATCTGTATCTTCGTATTGTTTACCGTCTGTGCTTAATTGTAATCATCTTACGCTTGTAACCTAGCATCCAATTCTTACCACCCCTTTGGAGAAGTGTCAGATAGACACCTGTGTTGAGGCTAGTCCGGCCAGACAGACAACAATTCTCTCTCTCTCTCTCTCTCTCTCTCTCTCTCTCTCTCTCTCTCTCTCTGTTACTACACAACCAAGCTGTTGTCTTACGCTTCCACACATACGTTTTTACATGGTATCAGAGCGTGAGGGTTGAAGTCCTCTGTAGCCGACATTTGCTTTCGCAAGACAAACCCTACAGGTTGTGAGAACAGAACAATAGATAGAGAAAAAATATGGGCAGAGGTATGGCGAGTTCACTTCCTACAGAGAAGCTCAACCGGAGTAACTACGAATCCTGGTCATACAAAATGCACCAGTACCTACTGGGGCATGGGTATTGGAGTTTTGTGGAAGGAACGAATGAGGTAGCACTAACGCCTGCACACAAGGACTTCCCAGTATGGGAGAAAGGAGCGAGCGCGTCCTGTGTGCATGACTAGATGCTCGGCTACATCAGGGATGCAAAGACGCCGAAGGAGGCCTAGGAAAATCTACGTAAGATTTTCGCCGCAAGTACCACAACCCGTAAGTTGCAGCTCCGACAAGAGCTGAACAACATCCGACAAGGAGATATGTCGTTTACCGACTACACCAAAATAAAGGAGATTTGTGACGCGCTCGGGTCCATCAACGTGACGGTGGACGAAGACGAAATGGTACAAATCTGCCTTGGTCGTCTAGCGCAAAGGTATGGGCCAATCCGGACAACAATCTACACTCGGGAGAAACCACCGACCTTCTTCGACTTGCAATTGATGCTGATGGTCAAAGAAAACCGCGCGAGTGGGTCCAGGACCACTCAATCGAACAGCCGGATGCTGTATGCGTAGGCGGATGGGCCCCGTGGGCATGGGGGACAAGGTGGGGCGGCACGCACTGGAGGCGGCCGGCAAGAGCAGGAAAGAAGGCATAGAGAACGTGCCGACAACAGTTCCGGGACTTCCACAAGCAGGGGGAGTCAAGGCGTCACCGGAGGCCTGCAAGACAAATCCACCACGGAATGCTGGTACTGTGGCAAAAAGGGCCACAGAGAAAGTGAGTGTTGGAAGAAGCACACCGATTCGGATAGATCTGGATCTAGTAAAACTGGTCGGGAGAACCGGGAAAGCTCGCAGTACGCGCAAGGATCGAAAGGATCCGGAACCGGGAAGACCGGTACAGGGCCAACCTTGGTGATGAAGCACGAGGCAAATTCGATGAAGAAGAACACTTCCAAATCGGAGGAAGTATGGTATATTGATTCCGGTGTGTCGAATCACATGACAAGCCACAAAGAGTGGTTCTCCTTCTTGAAGAAACCGGAACAACCGGGGGTCGTCGAAACCGGAGACGACACTCCTCACCCAATCGTGCATGTTAGAGAAGTCCCTTTGAGCCACGTTGAATAGAGGGGGAAGCTGATGAACTTATTACATGTTCTAACTATCACGAAGAACCTAGTGTTAGTCGGTCAGATTGTTGACCAGGGGATGTAGGTGCGGTTTACGCACCTCGGGTGCTTCATTGAGGATGAGGGCCAGATTATTGCGCAAGGGTGCAGAAACGGGAGGATGTTCATCCTCGACACCAATGACGTTAGCACCGCTCTATTTGCAAAATTACAGAAGGTCGAGTCGGATATCGACCTGTGGCATAAGCGGATCGGCCATGTCAACTATCAGAGGCTTGAAGACCTGCAAATGAAAGACGTTGTTTTCAGTTTGCCGAAGTTCAGTGGATGGAAGGCCCCAATATGTGAAGCCTGCCAACTCGACAAGCAACACCGGCTTCCATTCCCACCCGAACGAAACCGTAGCCGTAACAAGCTCGACCTTATTCATTCGGATGTATGGGGAACCTGCAAAGATTGGTTGAACGGGAAACGGAGAGGAAGATCAAGTGCCTACGGTCAGATGGCGGAAAAGAATATTTTTCCAGCCAATTCAACAATTATCTACAACAAAAAGGAATTCGGAGAGAGTTTAGCTGCAGATACACACCGGAGCAAAACGGTGTGGCCGAGAGGAAGAACCGGTCCATTGTCAACGCGGCAAGGGCAATGCTGGAAGAGAAGAGCATGCCCCATTTCTACTGGGTGGAGGCGGTCCGGACGTCCATCTACATCCAAAACCGGATCGGTAACAAGGTGTCAGAGCATGAGCTATATTTCGGGCGCAAGACGAATTTGCGACACCTTCGGATATTCGGTAACATTGCATATGTGCATGTGCCAGATGAGAGGCGGAGGAAGTTGGATGCTTCGTCAGAGAAATGCATCCTGGTCGGTTACTCGCATGAGCAAAAGGGGTATAAGTGTTATAACCCCCGGAAGAAGCATGTCCGAGTTAGCCGGGATATTGAGTTTGATGAGACGACATCATGGTATGCCTTACCGGCTCCGACTTCCGACCCCGACCCGACACCGGAGGATGAGGCTAGTGAGCCTGAACCGGTCCAGATAGAAGATGAAGATCTCAACACTCTAGAAGAGAGCTTGATCTCATTCCGGCTAAGTGGACCGAATGAGTGGCTGAGTTGGGATGACCAGTCGGATGAGGAACCGGCGAGTAGTGCAGACTCTGCCGTACTCTCCCCGCGCAAGGAACCGAGGAGACGGTTCACTCGCAAAGAGAAGGGGAAGAAGAAGATGCCGGAATACGAAACCGGCAACGTTGAGTCGGATCGGAGTGAATCCGACTCCGAAAAGGACCTGGCCAAGAAGGGCCCCAAATCGAGTAATACCAAGTTACGCCGGTGAACTCGCCAGAAGGAACCTGTTAAGCGGTACGGGTACAATGAGTACATGGCGCATCACTATGCGTACATGACCAAGGTTGCGGAAGTGCGTGAGCCGGAGAGCTACGCGGAAGTGGCAAAGGATGCCAATTGGCGTGCTGCTATGGAGGAACAAAAGCGGGCACTTGATGCCAACGACACATGGGACCTAGTTAACCCTCCCTGACATTGTAAACCGATCGGATGTAAGTGGGTGTACAAGGTAAAGTACAATTCCGACGGTTCGGTTAACCAGTACAAGGCCCGGTTAGTAGTGAAGGGATACACACAGACCCACGGAATCGACTACGACAAGACCTTCGCCCCAGTAGTGAAGATGACGATGGTTCGTGTGGTACTGGCGGTTGTAGCGGCAAGGGGGTGGCATCTTCACCAGATGGATGTGAAGAATGCATTTCTTCAAGGAGATCTTGAAGGAGAGGTCTTTATGATACAACCCCCCAGTTTCCAGTCGGAGATGAACAAGTCGGCAGTATGCCGGCTGAAAAAGTCACTTTATGGCCTGAAGCAAGCCCCCCGAGCTTGGAATGCGAAAATCATGCACCGGTTGCGTAAGATGGGGTTTGTGGCCTCCAAATCTGACTCTTCACTGTTCATCTGGTAAGGTCCGGACGATCCAGTTTGCATCCTGCTGTATGTGGATGATCTAGTCATCACCGGACCCATACTCGATGAAATCAACCGAGTCAATGCCCAACTATCAGACGCATTTGAGATGAAGGACCTGGGGGACCTTCACTATTTCCTTGGGATCAAGGTGATCTGAACCCCCGACGGCATATTTCTTGCTCTCCCAAAGACACTATGTTGAGCAGACATGGCGACCGAGGAGGTCGAGATGCGCAGAAATAGAAGGGTCATGGCAAACGGGACCGGACCAGATGAGGAGCGCGAGCAAGGCGGAGTGACGCCAGAAGGAGCCGGGTGGAAGGACCGGTTGCCATGGAGATTAACACTATGATTCGACCTCAAGTTGAGCTTGAGGGGGAGTGTTGAGCGGCAAGGTCAACCGGATCCGGATCGGCTGAAAAAGCTTGAGCCGGATCGGTATCTGGAAGGATGAAGCTGGATCGGTGAGGCGAATTGGACGGATCGGCGAGCTGGGGAGCCGGTTAGCCGGATCCAGCAGTAACCGGAAGCCTAGTAATAGCTTAGATTACTAGGTAGTTATTGTCTCATAGTTAGTGTCAGACACTCGTGTGAGCATTAAAGTACGTTGTACTTCTGTTAGACCCATGAGGACTTGTATAAATAGTGCTGTTGAGCACGTTGTATGTATAGAGTGTTGATATAATTTTTGAATTTAGATTCGTGTTCTGCTCTCTCTGTCTCTCCCGAGTACTCTCTGTATTCTGTGTATTATTCTCTCTCTCTCTCTCTCTACTACACAACCAAGTTGTTGTCTTACGCTTCTGCACATACGTTTTCACAGAAATGCGGGCACTTGATGCCAATGACACATGGGACCTAGTTCACCCTCCTCGACACTGTAAACTGATTGGATGTAAGTGGGTGTACAAGGTAAAGTACAATGCCGACGGTTCGGTTAACCGGTACAAGGCCCGGTTAGTAGCGAAGGGATACGTGCAGATCCATGGGATCGACTATGACGAGACCTTCGCTCTGGTAGCGAAGATGACGACGATTTGTGTGGTGCTGAGGGTTGCCGCGGCAAGGGGGTGGCATCTTCACCAGATGGATGTGAAGAATGCATTTCTTCAAGGCGATCTTGAAGAAGAGGTCTTTATGACCCAACCCCCCAGTTTCAAGTCGGAGATGAACAAGTCGGCGGTATGCCGGCTAAGAAAGTCATTTTATGGCCTGAAGCAAGCCCCCTAAGCTTGGAATGCGAAGATCACGCACCGGTTGCGTAAGATGGGGTTTGCAACCGCCAAGTCCGACTCTTCGTTGTTCATCTGGCAAGGTTCAGATGATCCAGTTTGCATCTTGCTGTATGTTGATGATCTAGTCATCACTGGACCCGAACTCGATGAAATCAGCCAAGTCAAGTCCCAGCTGTCGGACGCATTTGAGATGAAGGACCTCGGGGACCTTCACTATTTCCTTGGGATCGAGGTGATCCGAACCCCTGACGACATATTGCTCTCACAAAGACACTATGTGTTGAATATGCTGCACAAGTTTGACATGACGGAATGTTGACCGATCTCCACACCCCTAGACCGGAACCAAAAGCTCCGTCCTGACTCAAGACCGGCCTACGATGAGAAGCGGTTTCGACAAATCACCGGAAGCCTTATATATTTGACAATCACTCAACCCGACATCAGTTATGTGGTCGGCGTGATCAACCAATATATGCAGAAGTTGACCATGGAGCACGTTCTGTGCACGCATCGAATTTTGCGATATGTGAGCGGCACGAAGGATCGGGGATTGTTATACCGACATGGTATAACCGAAGACCTAGTCGGCTACACTGATGCCGACTGGGCCGGCGATGCATCGGATTGCCGATCCACCACCGGCTATATGTTTTCCCTTGGTAGCGGGACTGTTGCGTGGAGTAGCAAAAAGCAGCCAATAGTGGTTCGATGTGGTAAAGCGCTTGAAACCGGAAGACGAATCGGGAGTGACAGATTCAGACAAGAGCTGGAATGAATTGGAGACAACCAATTTGGTTCAACAAACGGATTCGGAAGAACCAGATCAATTCAATTCCTAGAGGACGAGAAGGCAGCAAAAGTCGACGCCAACACGAAGGAGTCGGCGAATCGGCAAGCGCCGAAGTCACAACAACGAGGGAGGTGAATTGGGCCTGTTGAGCAGACAAGCCGACCGAGGAGGTCGAGGTGCGCAGAATCAGAAGTGTCGCGGCAAACGGGACCGGACCGGACGAGGAGCCCAAGCGAGGCAGAGTGACGCCAAAAGGAGCCGGGTGGAAGGACCGGCTGCCATGGAGACTGACACTACGATCCGACCTCAAGTTGAGCTTGAGGGGGAGTGTTGAGCGGCAAGGTCAACCGGATCTGGATCGGTTGAATAAGCCTGAGCCGGATCGGCATCTAGAAGGATGAGTTGGATCGGTGAGCCGGGGAGTTGGGGAGCCGGTTCGCCGGATCCAGTAGTAACCGGAAGCCTAGTAGCAGCCTAGACTACTAGGAAGTTAAGGTCTCGTAGTTAGTGTCAGACGCTCGTGTGAGCATTGAAGTACACCGTACTTGTGTTAGTCCTCTTAGGACTTGTATAAATAGTGCTGTTGAGCACGTTGTATGTACAAATTATTTACAGAGTTGATGATAATAGATTTAAGTTGTTCTGCTCTTTCTCTGTCTCTCCTGCGTACCTTCTGTGTGTTAATATCTCTCTCTTTGTTGCTATCCAGCTAAGTCGGTTGTCTAAAGCTTCCACACCTTCGTCTTTACAGTAAAACAAAAATGGTATCAAGTAAAGAACATTTAAAAGTGTCTAATGCATCTCAATCATGTCATAGATCTATAAAAAGGTCATCTAGCTTGAGGGGGCTGAATGTGAACTTCATTCACACAACCCTGATAAATTCCCTAGTAGAGAATACTTGTGATGTTGAAGTCACTAGATGGAATGCCATATATGGATTTGAGTTTTTGAAATTTTTGGGAGACATGGTTGATAATGGGGATGCAACAATACGAGTTCATGTTCTTCTCAGATCTATGCAATCTCTAGTAGGATTTTCCTTTCCTTTTTGTGGGTATGATAAACATACATGGGTAGCCGCGGATGTTCAATTGGCCGTTAGACAACAAACATTATATTTTGCAAAATATGTTAATTGTGACAATTTTGGGGAAGAATTATTAAGGGGACTTGAGGGAGCAACTATGCAACTTTTGCCAGTGTCTGATGTGATGGGGCGGAGGCAGGTGGTTGTTGCCTTAGACTCTAAGATCCTTCCAAATTGTGGATATACCTATATTCATGAAGATGGGTTATCGGAAGGGCAAGTATTAGCTAAAGCTCATCATCATTATAGAATGGTACGTGATGCGATACCCTTATTAGGTTTAATAAGCAGTGAGCAAGATGGCAATGAGGTTACTCTGGAGCCATTAGTAAAAAACATGAAAATGGCGTCACAACAACCTAAATTTTCTTAAATGCGAGTGATGTTGTGGAATGTTCAGGGGTTAGGGGGCCCCTCATATAGACGAAATCAACAAATGTATAGTGGGTGGATCCCTAGATTTTCTTTTAATACAAGAACATCATTTAAATACTTTTAGAATTTCTCATTACGGTTCGATTCTACCTGGAAACTGGGACATGTTTTGGTCTCCCGCAATAGGCAACACGGAAGTCCGGGGGGTTTGTATGGCTATTTCACAAATGTGGATGTCATCCATTATCCAAAAACAAGTGGTTATTCCGGGAAGGGCTCAATTTGTTATTATACAAGAGGAAGAGATTACATGGGGACTTTTAAATATATATACTCCCAATACTGCGTCGGCCAGGCAAAATTTTTGGAAATATTTATTAAATAAATTTCCTTCTCTTGATCATTGGTGTATTGCTGGTGATTTTAATATGCTTGAGGATCCCATCGATAGAATGAGAGGTAGCTCAATCACGATACATGGCCATGAATTAACAATGTGGGAACAATTGGTGTTTTCCTTACAAATGTTAGATGCTTGGCATGCTCCTTCCATGGTTCGTACAAACACCTCACTTTTGTTTTCAAGATCAGATAGGCGAGTAAATGGTACTAATCTAGCTCGCTTGGATAGATTTTATTTATCTGGCAAATTTCTTTTAGCAACTGGTACGGTGTATATAATGCCAGGAACTACCTTTTCTGATCATGCTCAAATTATTCTTTCACTCTCAACTCAAAAGAATAAAGAATTTTTCAATCTGAAGATTCTTGAAAATCTGTTGTTAGACAATAGTTTTTCATTACAAGTGATTGATTTATGGTCACAAAAAGATGTTGAGCAAGAATCAATGACCATGGGGGTAGCTAATGGCTTACGAAGTATTTCAGAATTTTTCAGGTGTAAATCTCAGGAAAGGTTTCTTATGATGAAAGAAAAGGAGAAAAGGTCTTGTACTTCTCTTGTTTCTTTGCAACGGTTACAAGAACGTTATCCACACTGTACTTGGATTGTTGAGAAACTTGGGTCAGCAAAACAAGAACTTGTTGAACTATTAGAAAAGCATGCAAAATTTCAATATCATCGTAGGACAACTAATTGGACTCAAACGGGTGACAAATGTACAATAGAGTTTTTTCATGCAATGAGACCTAATTATAATGTGGTTTCAATCAAACAACTACAACATGAGAATGGGACCATCTCATCTAACCCTCAAGTAATGAGAGAAATAGCCACGTGATACTATTCTAACCTACTATCAACAGTTTCCTTCTTCGATGAAGAATTATTATGTCGGTCATATGTATGGAATAAGTTGAATTCAAGAATAACTTAGGATATGAATGTACGACTTCAGGATGTTCTTACATGTCATGAATTGACTGAAGCACTTCAAGCTTTGCCTAAAAATTGTTGTCCAGGTGTGGATGGTATAACCCCAACATTCTTTATTAAATATTGGGACGTATTCAAAGGATATTTATGCACAACATTTCAGCAAATTCTTTGAGAGGGTAATATGCCTTCCCAGTTTACAGAAGGATTAATTTATCTTATCCCCAAATCAGACGGTCCTTCACTTGACATCAAGAAATGGCGGCTGATTACACTACTAAATACGATGTATAAAATTTTAGCTAAAGCAATTAGTATACGATTTAGTACCATAATACCTACAGTTATACATTCGACTCAAAAAGGATTCATTCAAGAAAGAAGTATTTTGGATAATGTGTACACATTTTGGGAATTTGTGGCCTTGGCAGCCAAATCTAATCAAAAGTTGGCCATTGTTATGCTTGATTTTGAGAAGGCCTATGATTGTGTTGATTGGGAATTTTTACAAGGAGTATTGACTTGCTTTGGGTTCTCAAAAGAATGGATAAGAGGTATTTCGTCATTATATAATGCTGCACAAAGCCGAGTCTTGTTGACTGGAGATTATGGTCCTTTGTTTTATATTTCTTGATCAGTTCATTAGGGTTGTCCATTGGCTCCCTTCCTGTTTCTGTTTTTTGTTGAGGCAATGATTTCTTTTTTGAATGGTGCTGATATTGGTATACGCGGACTATGCATTCCACTCTCACATATAGAAGTAAGGGATGTTGAATTTGCAGATGACATTGCCCTATAGTTGAAAGGTTATTTGGAAAATTTGCAAAAAATAGAAGTGGCCATATCCACATTTTGTAAGGCTTTAGGTGCACTGGTTAATTGGAACAAGTCCTTTGCATTTTGGGTGGGAGATGTAAATCCTCCGTTATGGAATCCACATCCGCAATTTCGATGGATACCATCAGGTTGCCTAGTTCGGTACCTAGGATGTACTATAGGTATTGATCTTTCGATGGAAAGTCAAGTGGCTCCCCTCCTATTGTCGTTGAGGCAAAAATTGTTATTATGGAGTTCAGCCAAGTTGTCTTTTGCTGGTCGGATTGTAGTTGCCAATCAGGTTTTATTGGCTTCAACATGGTATGTTTTGTCATGTTGGATATTCTCCAAGTCATGTATTCTGAAAATACGCAGATTGATTCACAATTTTCTATGCTTTGGCAAATTGGAAGGCAATGCTTAGTCTAAAGTAAAATGGGATGTTATTACCTTACCTCACTCTAAAGGGGGACTAGGTATTATTGATTCAGTAGACCAATCAAGAGAATTATTAAGTAAGTTGCTCATTAGAGGATTTACACCGGGGAAAGAGATATGGAAAGTACTATTGCTTGATCGCTATTCAGATTGCTCTCCTCGATTAGGTGCCCCCTGCTCTAAGGATGTAAATTGGATATTCAAGGAAAATTTCAGAGTACCTGTAGCTAACAAGTGGGAAGACAAGTTTATTAGAACATTATTTTCAGCATGGAAACATGTATTACCTAGTTTGCTTCACAATAAACCTAAACCCAAACATTATCTTGAGTATCTCAGACAAAGGATAGTCTAGAATCCGTTGTTTACAACATCAGATGGTGTAGTGTTGGGTTCTAGACAATGATTATCGTGGGGAAAAATGGCAGAAGGTCCTACAAAAACAGTTCAGACATGGCAACGTTTTTTATCACATTCATGGGAAGAACAAAAAGAAATCCTAGGTAGTATGCATGGTGGTCAAATAATGTATCAACAAATTCAAGATGCTATGAGTAGATTCCCCATTCCACCCAATAACTCTAACCACACATGGGTTGGAGTTTATTCAAGATTGGAAGTACTCTTGGCTATTAAGGGATATTCAGATGATAAGACCTACCGATCTTTTGAGGTAGATGAAGCAAATCAATTGACACAGTCAGGGGAAATGAGGATAAATTACCCTTATGCTATGGAACACAAGATAAGAGTCATCGGATACGCTGATTGGAAATGGTACATTGATCCAATGATTGAGGAAATAAAGACACATTGGAAGTTGTGGGTGTTGGCTAAAAAACCAGTATTCAGATTATAATGGGATCCAATTGATTATCGGTGGACAGATCCTTTTACGGGCAACAAGTTTAATTTCTTCCAATATTCTGTACAGTTAGGAAGACATGTGCTTTCAGATACACGAGATGTGATACTGACTGCATTTCAATATTGGAATCAACAAGGTATTATTCCCCAATTCCTTGCAAATTTTTGGGTGGTATTATGGGCAAGAAAACAACCGCATCAAATATTGCATGTACAGTGGTTACTTGTACACCGAGCCTTGCCGGTTGGCACATGGCTGCATAGGATGGGAGTAGATTCTACCTGTGCACGATGCCATTTACAAATGGAAACTCAAAAACATTGCTTATGGGAATGTACTAAGTCTCAACTGATATGGCAACATCTCCTTAGAAATTTTGCTAACTATTTCCCCCCATTGGTTTTCACTTGGGGCATGGTGGTTTGGACATCTCTTATCCGTGATGCATTTATTTATGACATCGAATATATGGACCATGGATTTTACACTAAATCTGGAAGTGTTCATACAATACCATTGTTGTCATTACAATTTATAGGAACAGGAAAGGAAGTCCAACCAGTATGGGAGTTATTGAGTAGTACCACTATATATCATATTTGGAAGTTTAGGTGCTCTCTTATTTTCCATTAGCTGAAAACACCACTGGTCGAATTGGTTTCAAATATTTGGTTAGACATAGTTCATACTTTCAAGGGACAATGGGATGGTATTGTTGGAGATTCTGATGCTAAAATTGCTCAACGACATGAGTTTATCACTATATGGAAAGCTAATCCATTCATGAACTGTGGTACTCCTTATTGGCATTTTCAACCTCCGAAATGGTTGTTTCCCCCCCTAATCAGATACAATTTAAATCTTGTAAAATGGTTACACTAATGACAGGATATCTTCATAAAAAAAAAAAACCATAAGTATGAATATACGTGTAGCAATGTATGAATGAATATATGCATGTCCATGTATGAATGTACATATGTGTATGTATATTTGTGCATATATATGTGTGTGGATGTTTGTTTGTAATATGTATGTATGTGTATGTATAATATATATATACATATACATATGTGTGTATATATCTAATATATATATGTATGTGTATGTACATGTAGCAATGTATAAAAGACTAATAATATGTATGTCCATGTACAGATGTACATATGTGTATGCATATATGCATATGTCATGTATGTATGTATGTATGTATGTGTATGCATATATGCATATGTAAATGTACATGATTCAATGTGTATGGATGTGTGATTGTAATATGTGCATAATATCTATGTATGTATCTAATGTATATATGTGTATGTATATGTAGCAATGTATAAATAAATATATGTATGTCCATGTACGAATGTACATATGTGTATGCATATATCCATATGTAGTGTATGTATGTATATATACATGCATTCATGCATACATGCATGCATGCATGTATGCATGTATGCATGTATGTATGTGTATGCATATATCCATATGACAATGTACATGATTCAATGTGTATGGATGTGTGATTGTAATATGTGCATAATATTTATGTATATATCTAATGTATGTATATGTAGCATTGTATAAATGAATATAGGTATGTCCATGTATGAATGTACATATGTGTATGCATATGTAATGTATGTATGTGTATGCATATATGCATATGTCAATGTACATGATTCAATGTATATGAATGTGTGATTGTAATATATGCACATGCAATGTATGTATGTATGTAAATGCATGAATGTACATATGTGTATGTATGCATGTGTAACAGTGTATGCATATAGATAGGATATCTTTTAATAATAATAATAATAATAATAATAAAACAGTGTATGCATATATGCATACATGAGTGTGTGGATGTTTGTTTGTAATATTTATGTATGTGTATGTATATATGTATGTACATATGTAATGTATGTATGTATGTGTATGTAATGTATTTATGTGTATGGATGTATGTTTGTAAAACTAATAACATTGTAGGCATATGTACGTATATATACGGTGATATGTGGAATATGTATGTACATATGTAATGTATGTATGTGTATGCATATATGTATATGTCAATATACATGATTCAATGAGTATGAATGTGTTTGTAATATGTGCATAATATGTATGTATATATCCAATGTATGTATGTGTATGTATATGTGTGTGTGTGTGTGTATGTGGTCATATGTATGTAAATGTATGAATGTATGCATGTGTATATATGTAATGTATTTATGTATGTATATTTTTGGGATATTTTCATGTTTAGTATGTATATGGATGTATGTTTGTAATATGTACGTGATATGCATGTATATATCCATTGTATGTGTAAGTATACATATATCTAATGTGTGTGTGTGTATACATGTAAGTATTGTGGTTTGTATGGTCCAATATAATCTATATATATATGGTGATATGTGGAATATGTATGTACATATGTAATATATCTATGTATGTATCTATATATGTATATATGTAATTTATGTCTGTGTAAATTTGTATGTATCTACATATGTATATATGTAATTTATGTATTCTGTAATAGGTATGGATTATTTGCTATGTAATATCTAATTAATTTATGCGTGTGTATACATGTATATATATGTAATATATGTAACTTGTTTGTAAATATAAAGATTTGTATACATATAATATGTAATCTTAGGTATTAATATGTATGTGTTTGTGTACATATACAATATGTAATTTAATTTTTTGTGTTTTGTATGTATATATGCATTTGTGTATGTATATATGTAATATGTAATTTTATTGTATGTATTATGTACATATACATATATGTATGTCAATACATATATATGTTTTTACTTTCAATGAATGGGTAAATACCCCATTTTTGTTGTAAACCAATTGTCTCATGGGCCAATTTTGGTCTTAGAAGACATTAATATTTATTTATTTCTTTCAATATATATGACTGATTCTAATATGCATGTTGTATGTAATGCATGTATGTATGTGTATGTACATATTTACATATGGTAATATATATTTGTACATATATTTATGTTTAGTCAATATGTATGTATAAATTGGTGTAATGTATGTATATACATATTCATGGATGTAATGTTTGAATGTAGGTATATATGGATGCATGCATGCATGTATATGTATGTATATATGCTACTCCAAATTTGAGTATTGTTTGCATAATATATTCTTTACTATCTCATTGAAATATCTAATATTTCATGGGCTTATGTAAATTTTTATCCAACATAATTGAAAATAGCCTTATGTAAATATATTTTCAAATCTTTATTAATACCCTTATGTATCTCACTGATTAATTTAAACCCCTTTTGATAAACTCACGTGCTATCATACAAGTTTTGACAGTGAAGCCCCCAGGCGCATTCTCTCGATTTCAACTTAGTCTCCCACACTATTGATTCCGTTGAGGCTGATTCCACCTTGGTTGCTTCAGTGCCCGTTGTGTCATGGGACGTTTCTATTCCTGTCACCAATTTGCCCGCAAGATATAGCGACTTTTTGGATGCGTTCGAAAAGAGAAATGCAGATCAAGTATCGGCACATCGCCCCTATGATTGCCCAATAGAACTCCAAGATGGTGCGCATCCATCATTTGGGCCCATCTATGGGCTATCTTAACCTGAACTTGAAGCTCTTCGCACATATCTGGATGAAAACCTCGTTAAGGGGATTATTTCGGGGTCTTAATAAAACCCTCCAGATCACCGGCTGAGGCCCCAATCTTATTTGTCAAGTAGGATGGCTCATTATGATTGTCGGGGTCTCAACAAAATTACGATGCATAATCATTATCCCTTGCCCTTAATTCCAACACTCCTCGATCGACTCTGAACCAGGTGTTTGAACCGGTTGTATCTTCTCCAAAATCGACCTTCGAGGAGCCTACAATCTGATGCGCATCAAGCCTATGGACATTTTGAGTACAAGGTGATGCCTTTCGGTCTCACCAACGCCCCGACAGTCTTCCAACACACGATGAACAATATATTTTGGGAGTATCTCGTTCACTTCGTGGTAATCTACCTTGACGACATCCTAGTTTTTTCTTCCAACATAGAAGAGCACACACACCACGTCTGACTCGTTCTAACCAAACAGTCTTCGGGAACATGGGCTTTATGCCAAAAATGAGAAACATGAATTCAATCGGACCTCTATCGAATTCCTAGCCTATGTGATCTCACCCTCTGGGATCACAATGGATGCACACAAGGTAGTGGCAATCACCGATTGGCCTATCCCTACTTGGCTTAAAGAGTTACAATCATTTCTTGGTTTCACAAATTTCTATCGATGATTTATCAACGGGTTTTCCTCCTTAGTGAAACCTCTAATCGTACTTACTAGAAAAGATGGTCCATTTCTTTGGACCCCCGCGAAACAAAGTGCTTTTGATGCCCTCAAGGAAGCTTTTCTCATAGCCCTAATGTTGGTCCACCCCGACCCCACGAGACCCTTCTAGGTTGAAACCAATGCATCCAACTTTGCCATTGGAGTTGTGTTGTCCCAACCAGATGGCGTTGGCACACCACATCCTATCGTCTTCTACTCCAAGAAGTTTACAGCCCTAGAAATCAATTATCCGATATACAACAAGGAGATTGCAACTACCATCTCTACCTTCGCCGAATGGTGACCCTATTTGGTCAGGGCCCAACATCGTATCCAGGTGTTGACTGACAACAAGAATTGTTGACCGGCAAAGACTTAAAAGCCGGATAAAGTCCAGAATGGGAAAGGGATAATTATTTTAGAACCAGGAGTTGTTATCTATAATTATTATATTTTGAGAAGCGAACAGACGGACCCGGAATCGGTATGCCAATCCGGATCCGGACCGGTTCGTGGCCGGTTGCCGGTTGGCACCGGTTCGTAACCCAGAGCCGGTGACCTATAAAAGGACCCGATTAGATTGTAATCAGAGAGCGATTTATTAATGAAAGTGTTGTTGTTCTACATCTTGTTTAATCTTTGAAGCTTTAGTTAATTACCGTTCCGTGCTTAATAGAATCTATCTTACGCGTGTATTATGATCCTTAACCATGCCGGTTAGTAGCCGGTTAGGAATACGTTTGTATCATGGTCTACGCCTACCCCACTTGCACCACCCTTTGGTGAAGTGTCTTAGAGGGACACCTTGTGTTAGGGCTAGTCCTGCTCCAAGGAGTAACACAGTTTTTGGCGACCACGATTCCTGCTCAAGCGAAGTGAACAACGGGGGGCATGGATGACTAGACCAACGAATGACCTAGTAACGGAGCGAAAGACTGCGGAAGTGCGAAGCGTACCACCAGGCGGCAGAAGAAATCCGCGCAGATCAATCCTTTTCAAAGGTGATCCAACGAGTGGCCGTGGAGTCACTCCGTTTGCAACAAAATTCCCATCCAGACGAAGGAAGCAGTTTAAGTAGTCTGAAGGAAGCGGAATCCATCCTGCAGGCATTAGCAGCGGGAGAAGGCAATTCAGAACCATTTTCGGCGTTTGAATCGGATTTAGACGACGAGTGCAACGCACATTCGAATTACTGCAGCAGTCACGACACCCCGGAGAGAGAGAGAGAGAGAGAGAGAGAGAGAGAGAGAGAGAGAGAGAGAGAGAGACGAACATAGATAAAAGATAGAGACAATGTATGATTCAAGAAAGAAGATTTAGACAAAATATGATTCTAGAAACAAGAGTATATGATATAAACATGATGTATATTAAAAATATAATATTTTACCAACCTTACAATCCTTGATCGCAAACTGAACACATTCTCTATCGACCCTTGATTTGAACCCACGACATCAACTTCGAAACGAGAGGTTCTCCATCCAATGAGCTAGTCTTCTTTACTTGATTGTATTATTTTCTCACTCTCTCTTGATTGATTACCCTATTTTCCCCTTGATCCATCCCTTAATTCCTTGCCTCTCTTTATAGGTTCTCTCATGCATATGATGATATGGGGGTGCATGGCATGCATGTGATGCATGATTGCCATTTGGCGCACATGCTTTACATGTGATGCATGATAGCCATCATGCTCATCTAAGCTCTAATGTATGAAGATACACATGCCATAAGTATTGTGATAAAAATATAACTATAGAAAATAACTTATCCTAATGGTATATGCTTCATCCTTGGTGTGTGAGGTTACAGGTTCAAGTCTCTCAAATGTCACTTAATACAATATTCAAGTTTATTTTTATATCGTGAAGCAAATCCTTCACGACACCCACCCCCTCTGAACTTGCACACTGGTTGTGCAAAGTTCATCCAAAGTCTTGGAAAAACTCTTCATTCCGTTTCTGAACTGGATGTCCCCTCAAGCATTCTTTGTTTCTTTCATGGTTAGGCGTCATGGTTAAGATACGGCCCCTCTTCCTTCCATCCCGACTCTTGATCCTCGCGAAAGTTGAATCATCATTAATCACAGTTGTTTCCATCCTTACTACGTTGATGTATGGTTCACCATCCTTTGCTTCCATACTCACTACGCTGATGTATGGTTGACCAAGGATGACAGGGTAGGTTGATCCATCTTGCACATAGTAATTTTCATCCACCGACACATCTCCCATTGTTTCTTTCACACAGGGACATGCTCCGAATTGATCCTCCATCATCTCTGTTGTAACTCTTTTCTTCGACCCATGATTCTTATCGATTGGCCACCTTCCTTGAGCACAACATTCCGACGACATCATGTTAATTTGTGATCCATGATCTATCAAAGCAATACAAGGAATCTGTTGCTCCGTAATTTTTGTAGGTGCCTTCGTTGTTGCTTGAGCCCAATGGTTCTTTGTATAATGACTCCTATCCCCTTCATGAATCCCAACATCATTTATCTTCTTTACACCTACAATATTGATGGATTCATGATCCAAATCTTGGAGACTTGTTGCTGCACATTCTCTCGTAACTTCTTCCATGACATGTTTTATATCCGTCGTGGCTTATGTGTCCGAAGCAAGCTTAAAAGTTGGGTCTGTCTTCCCTTTGACTTTATTAGCTTCTTTTAACTCAAGAGCATCCTTTTCCATCTCTCTTCTCTGAAGTTGTTTTTCTGTCTCATATTTCTTTGCCGAATCAGCCTCCTCAGCTCTCTTTCGCTTCTCTTCCACTAGTGCATCTTGTACATTCACTTGGGCAAATGCTGATAGTGTGTGTACTGGATCATTCCATCCAGTGAAGTTCCGTATTTCATCACCCACGCTTTTTAATTCCTTCACTTGAACCTTCCCTTTTCTTGCATACTCCATCACACCTTGCCAAAAACCAGATCCACCATATGAGTCTTCTACACGCAACCCTAAGGTTGTCACGGATTGTATCGCTTGAGTCGTTTCTCTCTCAGCATCTTCCATTAGCTTTTTCATTCCACCTTTCCCGAAGTTGAGCTGGATTGGTTGTTGAGTCTTTGTCGAGTGAATCTTTCCATCTTGATAGTAGATTTTATCATGATTAAGAGCATCCCTATGTTCTTGACAATCTTTCTTCTGGTGGTAGATACTATCACACCACATACACCTTCGCACCATTCCACCTCCTTGCCTTGATGAAGTCGACCTTTGTCCCGATTCTATCTTCGTCACTTTGATTGACAAGTCTTTCATGCCTTTCACCAATTCGTGTAAGAGTGATTCTTCTACTTTCTTTTCTCCCGACTCATTCCCTGTTTCTTCATCATTTTTGTCGGGCAACTCCAAATATACCGACACTGGAACCGACGATAAAAGAACTGGAAGCTTCAGGAAGCCACGAGGCGGATCAACCTCCAACACCGCCACGCGAGCCTCTGAAGGAGGAGGGAAGACCTTCAACACCGAAAAAAGAGGAGGAAAGACCTCCGACACCGCCTCCAAGAAAAGAGGAGGAAAAACCTCCGGCACCGCCTCCAATAGAAGAGGAGGAGAGACCGCCGTCACCACCAGCTCGAGTTCTGACACCGGACGACGATATTCCATTCCAATATTCCAGGTATCTGCATGATCCGGACGCGGAAGTCCATGTGTATGCATTTCTACAAACATGGGAAGCAAACCATGTGTCGCAACGCTTAAACGCCGCTGAAGCAGAACTATCGAAGATTGCAAAGTTCGGCATGAATTTGGAAGGACCAGCCGTGCGATGGTGCTTGACATACCTTCCTGGCACCATCACTACGTTTGAGGACTTGAAAACCAGATTTTTACAATTCTTCCACAAGGAGGTGGATCGACGAGAGATGGTCGACCTATTCTACACCATACGCCAGGAACCTACGGAAACCATTCAACAATTCGTAATCCAGTTCCAGCGGATGCGTAGCCAGCTAAGTCGGGCACCACTGGAAGCAGAGGCTAAAGCAATATTCCTAGCAGCACTCCGGGAACCCATGCATACGGTGTGCGCAATCATTGATTTCCACACTAGCACGATCGACCAGGTCATAGACTGGGTCAGGGAGATGGAGAAAACAAGCTCGTGGCTAACAATGGGGGCACTCTAGCGTGCATCACTGACATAAGAAGACCTACGTTTTTGGCAAGCTATACAATGGATGACTTGTCTCAATGCTGGGCACTCTGCAATAGAATGTACCATGCGGTCACAGTGCATGTTATGCCATTCCAGGTCGCACACTGGACCGATGTGAATATAACTTACTTAACCGGCAAGCAGCACCGGTAAGACAAATCGATACCCGCAGCGACTGGGAAGAGGAAGAAGAACGTTGGCATCGAGACGAGCGTTACCGGCCAGTATAGGATATCCGGTACAACGACAGAAGGGACACTTATGACCAGGACCGGTACGACAGGTACCAAGATTATAATGGTGATCGTTCTGATCGCGATCACTCTCCAAGTTACAACCGAAGGAGAGAGGATCAGCGCGAGGATTACGAAGATCACCGCTGACAGGGATACAAGAAACACCGACATTTTAATAAGAAACAAAACACCCAAAAGGAGGAGCATCGGGAACTGGCAAAGGAATACCCACGAGAGCCGGAGAGAGGCTTGAGTGGCACCTAGCCCGAACAAAGACGACTGGAAGAGCCTAATCGACCGGCAACAAGATTTCAACCAAGTACCAGGCCAAAAGCAAAATCCAGCAATACCTGGAAAGCGTATTTTTATTATTGCCGACAGGAAGGCCATTACAGCAACCAATGCCCGGTGAAAAGTAACGAAAAACGATCGGCAGTCAATATGGTGGTAGCAGAGGTTGCGGATATACAACAAGTCACCACCAGGTCAAAAGGAAAGATGACGGAGTGGGAAGCACAAGAGGCTATCCGGAAACAGGCCACCGAATGGGTAGAGAAGGCGAATGAATGGAATGCGGCCGAAGTCAAACAACAAAAGGAGGCACCGACGGAGCTCACTGACACAATACAGTCAGAAAACCCAACATGGCAAGCATTATAGGAATGTCAAATTATGTTGCCATTAGGCCGGCTACTACAATTAGTACCCCAGTTCACGGATGGACTGAAATCAACAATAATGCCACCAGACTCGTCGCTGACTCCGACTTTCTTTTCCAACCCAGAGGAAGGGCTGGCAGTGGTGGACACAAGAAGTCTGGTAATCACTGCCATTGTCAAAGGACGCGAGCTACCAGGGACGATCGTCGATGGAGGATCGGGTGTCAATGTAATCAGCCTCTGTTCTTGTGACACCCTCGGAATCCAGGAGTGGGAGCCTTGCCCGTTTTGGCTCCGGATGGCAGATATGAGTTCGGTAAGACCCACTAGGTTAATACGAGATCTGGAGGTAACAATTGGAGGACATGCATTCCGCATTTCTGCGGTGGTTCTCCAGTTAAATACCCAAGGGGCTTACCCACTATTGCTTGGACGACCATGGTTGCGGACGACTCACATTAAGCAAAACTGTTGAGAGACAAGCTCAACATTTGTGCGTAATACAATGCGTAACCAGTGCGTAGACTGGATGCATAAAACTGGTACCCAGACCGGTGCGTAGAAAGGCCGTATCGGTGCATAGACCGGAAGGCCGTTAGAAAGATATTCCTTGTAAGGAATAGTTTTGGGAGTAAGTGTCGAGGCTCATTTATGAGCAGTCAAGTACTGTCAGTACTTGTGTTAGCCGTGTTCAGGGCTTGTATAAAAGTGCTCACTGAGCACATCCTATGTACAGATTGAGTATTATTTTCGAATTTAAGTTCTAGTGTTACTCTCTCTCTGTCTCTCCCGTGCGTATAGTGAAAACCTAAGCTTTCCATTAAACCTGCGTTTTCTATTGTTCGGTTTTCCTATATTGCTTCTACACGCCATTCTTTTCATGGTATCAGAGCGAGAGGGTTGAGAACCTCTGCAACTGACTTTGCTTGAAGGAAAAACCAATGAAGAAGAACAAGAAAACCGATGGACAGAGGAATGGCTAGCTCGCTTCCAACGGAGAAGCTCGACAGAACCAACTACGCATCTTGGTCCTACAAGATGCACCAATACCTGCTCGGACACGGTTACTAGAGCTATGTCGATGGAGCAAATGACACAGCACCCGATTCGACACACAAAGACTTCCCGGCGTGGGAACAATCGGCGAGCAGAGTGCTATACTGCTTCGCGTCTTGTGTGGGTGAACAACTGCTAAGCTACGTTCGGGATGCAAAAACGCCGAAGGGTGCATGGGAAAATCTGAAGAAGATTTTCGCCGCGAGCACCACAACCAGGAAGCTTCAGCTTCGACATGAGTTGAGCAACCTATGACAACGCGATTTGTCGGTGGCTGACTATACCTCGAGGATTAAGGACATATGCGACTCCTTAGCTTCCATCGATGTGAGCATCGAGGAAAGCGAGATGGTCCAGGTCTGTCTCGGGGGTTTGGCATCAAAGTTCGAGGTGTTCCAAACTGCAGTAAGTACCCGGGAGAATACGCCGTCCTTTTTCGACTTACAGTTGATGCTCCTGGTAGAGGAGAACCACGCGGGTGCGTCGACGAGCACGCACACCGACAACAAGATGTTGTACACGGAGGGAGAAAGGCCCCGTGGTTGTGGCGGATGAGGTGAGTCGGTACGCAATGGAGATGGCCGACGGGCTCAAGGAAGAAGGCACCGAAGTGATGCCGATAGCAATTCCGGACCCTCCGAAAACATGGGGAGTTGAGGCGACGAGAACCAGAAAGGGAAATCCGCCACGGAATGTTGGTACTGTGGCAAGAAAGGCCACAGGGAGAGCGAGTGCTGGAAGAAGCGCGCCGAGTTGGAGAGGTCTGGTTCCAGACATACCAACAAAGGAAATCGGCAGCAATCGCACTACGCCGAAGGATCCAGAAAAGCCGAAAAAGGGCCAGTCTTCGTGACGAGACACGAAGCAAACTCAATGAAACAGTCCACCCCAAAATCAGACGAGGTGTGGTATGTCGACTCCGGCGTATCAAACCACATGACGTGCCACAAGGAGTGGTTCTCATACCTTGAGAAACTGACACAACCAGGAGTAGTCGCAACTGGAGACGACACTCCGCATCCGATCGCGAATGTCAGTGAAGTTCCCTTGAGCCATGTCAGGCAGAAAGGGAAACTTATGAACGTGTTACACGTCCCGACCATCACGAAGAATCTGGTGTCGGTCGGGCAGATCGTCGACCAGGGGATGCAGGTTCGGTTTACGCATCTTGGGTGCTTCATTGAGGAAGAAGGCCGTATTATTGCGCAAGGGCGCAGAGATGGGAGGATGTTTATCCTCGACTCTACTGACGGTGGCACCGCAATGTTCGCGAAGGGACAAAAAGACGAGTCGGACATCGACTTATTGCCCAAATTTAGTGGCCGGAAGTCACAAATTTGTGAAGCCAGCCAACTTGGGAAGCAACACCGACTTCCTTTCCCAAATGAGCGTAACCGGAGCCGGAACAAGCTAGATTTGATACACTCTGATTTGCGGGGGCCATCACAAAACGTTAGTCTTGGCGGGAGCCGATATTTTGTCTCCTTCATCGATGACTACACGTGACACACATGGATCTACCTCATTGAGAGGAAAAGCGAAGTCTTCGACTGTTTCTGAGACCTCAAAGGGTTCATGGAAACGGAAACAGGAAGAAAGATCAAGTGCCTGCGGTCGGATGGCGGAAAAGAATACTTTTCTGGTAAATTCAACGGTTATCTACAACAGATGGGAATTCGGCGCGAATTCAGTTGTAGATACACGCCGGAGCAAAATGGCGTGACCGAGAGGAAAAATCAGTCGGTTGTGGAAGCTGCACGCACAATGCTGGAGGAGAAGAGCTTGCCTAAGTTCTATTGGGCCGAGGCGGTAATAACCGCGGTATACATCCAGAACTAGATCAGAGAAAAAGTGTCGGCGCACGAGCTATACTTTGGAACAAAGCCGAACTTGCGACACTTACGAGTTTTCGGTAGCATTGCATATGTACATGTGCCGAAGGAGAAAAGGAGGAAGTTGGATGCAAAAGCCGAGAAGTGTATCTTGGTCGGCTATTCGGACGAGCAGAAGGGTTATAAGTGCTATAAGCCGTGTACCAAACAACCGCGCGTGAGCTGCGACATTGTGTTTGATGAGTCCACGTCCTGGTACTTGCCTCCGACTCCAGACCTCACCTCCAATCCGAGTTCTGACGATGAGGACAACGGGGTCGAGGTGCCTCCGGCTGAGCTTGAAATCGGGACCCCCGAAGAGAGTCCGATGTTGGTTCGGTTAAGTGGACCGAATGGACGATTGAGTTAGTACGACCAGTCCGATGAAGAGCCGACAAGTAGTGGAGACTTGGCCGTGCATTCCCCGTGTAGGAAGCTGAGGAGATGGCTTACGCGCGAAGAGAAAGGGAAGAAGAAGGTGTCGGATTCCGGCACGGATAGGAACAAGTCAGACCGACGCGAGTCTGACTCCGAGGGAAGCGGTGACGGGCCTTCAGGAACGAAGTCCGCGTCGGCCGAGAAGACCTCGACATCGGCTAATAACCGATTACGCCGATCTACCTGCCAAAAGAACCCGATTGTGCGGTTCGGATACAACGAGTACATGGCGCATCACTATGTGTACATGACCCGTGTAGCGGAAGTGCGTGAGCTAGAGAGCTACGCAGAAGCGGTGAAGGACGCGAATTGGTGCGCCGCGATGGAGGAAGAGATGCACGCATTGGCGGAAAACAAGACCTAGGACTTGGTTGATGCACCGAAGGGTGTGAAGCCGATCGGATGTAGGTGGGTGTACAAGGTCAAGTACAACACTGACGGCTCGGTCAATCGATACAAGGCCTGGTTAGTGGCAAAAGGCTACGCGCAGAAACACGGCATCGACTACGATGAGATGTTCGCGCCGGTCGCAAAGATGATGACCGTCCGTGTTTTGCTCATAGTAGCCGCGGCCAAGGGGTGGCACCTCCATCAGATGGATGTAAAGAATGCATTCCTGCAAGGTGAGCTTGAGGAACAAATGTACATGGTACAGCCCCCTGGATTTCACTCCGGACCGAACACGTCGGCAATATGCTGATTGAAGAAGTCCCTTTACGGACTGAAGCAAGCCCCGCGTGCCTGGAATGCGAAAATCACGCATCGGCTGCATCAGCTGGGCTTTGCAACGTCAAACTCAGACTCCTCGTTGTTCATTCGGAAAGGTCGACTCGGGCCGGTCAATATTTTACTCTATGTTGATGACTTGGTCATCACCGGCGCCGACCTAGGTGAGATCAACCGCGTGAAGCTCCAACTTGCGGCATCATTCGACATGAAGGATCTGGGGGACCTTCATTACTTCCTCGGGATCGAAGTGATCGGTACCCCCGAAGGCATACTAATCAACCAACGTCATTACGTGCTGAATATGCTCTTCAAATTCGGGATGGCAGACTGTAAGTCCGTCTCGACTCCTCTAGATAGAACTGTCAAGCTTCGCCCCAATTCCCGCAAGGTTCCGACAAGTTGTCGGAAGCCTTATCTACTTGACAATCACCCGACCCGATCTCAGTTATCCGGTCGGGGTGATCAGTCAGTTCATGGCGCAACCTACCGAGGAGCATCTTCAGTGTGCGCAACGCGTACTGCGGTACGTAAGCGGCACTAAGGACCGCGGACTGCTATATCGGACCGATACAGCCCCGCAGTTGGTCGGCTACACCGATGCCGACTGGGCCGGCAATGTCGCCGATCGCCGATCCACGTCCGGGTATGCGTTCTCTCTTGGGAGTGCCGCGATAGCGTGGAGTAGCAAGAAGTAACCGACAGTTGCACTGTCGAGCACCGAAGCCGAGTATAGAGGGGCGGCTGTCGCAACATGCGAAGCCATATGGTTGAAGCGGCTACTTAAGGATCTGCAGGTGGAGGTGTCCGATCCAACGACGATCTACTGCGACAACCTCAGCAGCATCCAACTCACGAAGAACCCCGTCTTCCACGCACGGACCAAGCACATTGAGGTGCACTACCATTTTGTCCGTGAGCGTGTCCTTTCTGGTGAAGTCGAACTTCAATATGTTCCGACGGATCGGCAGATCGCCGACATCTTCACCAAGTTTCTTGGTCTGGACAAGTTGCGGCAATTTTCGGGTGTGCTTGGGTTGCGTCACTTCGACGTGCCGAACTTGAGGGGGAGAAACGTCCTAGATGACCACGAAAGGGAGCAAGAAAGGAGCGGAAAAGACCTCGGATCGGCTGAAGAAGCCGAGAGCGGATCCGCGGAAGAGTCCGAAAGCGGACACAAGGGAAGTAGCCGAAAGAAAGAGCCAAAGCCAACTAGGCATGGGGGAGATGATGCAGTCAAGGGAGAGAAGACCGTAGACGAATTGGAGACAGCCAACTCGGATGAGAGTGAAAACCGATCGGACGTAGCCGAATCGGTTCGGATGTTTGATTCAGATACACTGAATCAATTGAGGGCCAAGCGGAAAAGAAGGCAGCAGGAGAAGCGCCAACACCGCAAGGGACCTGTGAAGGGCCGTGGGAGCAGACAAGCCGACCAGAAGGGTCGAAGCGCGCGGAGTCGAACAGGCCGAGGAGCGCGAGCGAGGCATGGAGCTAGTAGAAGCCGGAGTGTAGGTCCCGCAGAACAAGCGGAACCTCAAGTTGAGCTTGAGGAGGAGTGTTGAGAGACAAGCTCAACATTTGTGCGTAATACGATGCGTAACCAGTGCGTAGACTGGGTGCATAAAACCGGTACGTAGACCGGTGCGTAGAAAGGCCGTATCGGTGCGTAGATCGGAAGGCCGTTAGAAAGATATTCCTTGTAAGGAATAGTTTTGGGAGTAAGTGTCGAGGCTTATTTATGAGCAGTCAAGTACTGTCAGTACTTGTGTCACCCGTTGTCAGGGTTTGTATAAAAGTGCTCACTGAGCACATCCTATGTACAGATTGAGTATTATTTTCGAATTTAAGTTCTAGTGTTACTCTCTCTCTGTCTCTCCCGTGCGTATAGTGAAAACCTAAGCTTTCCATTAAACCTGCGTTTTCTGTTGTTCGGTTTTCCTATATTGCTTCCGCACGCCATTCTTTTCAAAAACTAGCGAAAGAACGTGATTACGTTTGAATGAGGCAAAACCAAAGTATGGGTACCGACACATCCAGAAACCGGAACCGGCAAAGAGCTAACACCATTATACATTGAAAGCGTTAATATGCTAGAAGGGGTCGCCGATGAGGAAGTCGACCAATATCTGGAGGATAATCCAAATATTGTACCCTTGTTCGAAATAGATGTGGCCGAAGCAGCCTCTCCGTATATTGCACAACCGGAAGATGTCGGAGAGGAACTGGATAGAGATGCCATAAGAGAACTACGTGAAGCACAGGAGGCCCTAGAATGGGAAATGGCGGTATCTCAAAGGGTGAAGGCGTCCCAACTAGAAGAAGTAAACTTGGGAACTGGAGAGGAAGCACGACCAATACATATTGCCAAAGAAATGTCATTGGAAAACAAAACGACAATGATTACATTATTGAAAGAATTCCTGGACGTATTTACCTGGTCCTATGAGGATATACGAGGGTTGGATTCGCAACTATATCAACATCAGATCATCTAAGCAAAGACGTCAAACCGGTAGCACAAAGGCGCTACCGAATGAACCCTAATTATGCGGTAAGGGTAAAAGAAGAGATCGACAAGTTACTCCGAGTTGGTTTTATCCGGCCGGTAAAGAAAGCCACATGGTTGAGTTTGATAGTCGTCGTGCCAAAGAAGAACGAGAAGATCCGGGTGTGCGTTGATTACCGGAAATTGAATGCTGCGACGGTGACCGATGCCTTTCCACTTCCATTCACGGATGGAGTTCTGGACGCGGTAGCCGGTCATGAGGTATATAGCTTCCTAGACAGATTCAACGGTTACAATCAAATACAGATGCACCCCGATGACCAAGAAAAGATGGCGTTCGTTACCGAGTGGGGAGTTTTTGTTGCCGTAATGATGATGTTTGGACTCAAGATGACGCCGACTAGCTTTCAGCGGATAATCATGGAAATATTTGGAGAGTTCATCCCGATATTTATGCAGGTGTTCCTAGACGACTTCGCGGTGTATAGCCAACAAGGGGAACACTTGGACAATCTCCGGTTATGCCTAGAGAAATGCGGGGGTACCGGCTAAGCTTGAACCCAACAAAGTGTGTGTTCGGGGTGACTAGTGGTACACTACTTGGCCATATTGTCAGCAAGGACGGGATAGCAGTAGACCCTCACAAAGTCAAGGCAATTCTGGAGGCACTGGCACCAACGACGGCCAAAGCATTAAACAGATTCTTAGGACAAATCTGGTGGCATAGCCGGATGCTCTGGTATTTGGCAGATCTTGCAACACCGCTACATACTGCGGTTCACCGGACACCGTTTCAATGGACGCCTATAGAGGATGACGCTTACTGCACGCTAAAAGTACTACTATCGCAAGCACCGGTAGTACAACCCTCGGACTGGTCCAAAGAGTTTCATCTGTTTGTCGATGGGTCAGACATAACAATCGGCAACGCACTTATGCAGCTGACCGAACCCAAGTGGTACCGGCCGGTATACTATGCGAGCCAGAAACTGTCACAAGAGGAACGAAATTACTCCACAATGGAAAGAGAGGCCTTGGGGATGATTTATAGTGTCACAAAGTTCCGACCCTATTTGTTGGGCCGTGAATTTTCATTTCACGTAGACCATTCCGCACTTTTATACTTGGTCTCTAAGGCATCCCTCATAGGTAAGTTGGCCCGGTGGACATTGCTACTACAGGAATTCGAGTTCGAAATTTATCACCGATTGAGTATACAGCACGCAGTTGCCGACTATTTGAGCCGGTTAGAAACTGGCGAGACCGGTGACGGCGTGCTAGATGAGTTTCTGTATGCCGAACTGTTTAAAATTACAGCAGAAACCACGACAGATAGTATAGTTCCGGATGAGGACAAATGGCCAACGAACATGCATCAGTTCTTAAGCAAGGGATTACCTCCAAAAGTGATGAACAAAGACGAGCGGAAACGATTGGCGGTCCAAAGCTAGCATTTTTTTTTATTACAGGACACCCTATACCACATGGGAGCTGATGGAATATGGCGGAGAGCGGTGCGGAGTGATGAAAAGGACACCATATTACAAGAAGCACATTGCAGAGTCGTCGGAGGACACTATGCCGGTGAAGCTACAACAAGAAAGATATGGAGCAGTGGGCTATGGTGGCCAATGACATTGAAAGATTCGGTCCGATATATGAAGGAATGTGATTTGTGTCAACGAATGGGCCAACCGACAGAACAGGCGCGGATGCCTCACCAGCCGGTACTACCCTTGGAACCACTTCAAAAAGGGGGGCTAGACTTCGTCAGACCATTCAAGCCGCCAACCATGTGAACCGGCAACAGATACGTCATTGTCACTACGGATTATTGCACCAAGTGGGTAGAGGCCAAGGCTTTGGGAGACAATACCGTGACATCAACGACGAAGTTCCTTTGCGAGTACATCTGGTGTCGTTATGGATGTCCAATCGAATTAATTAGAGATTAGGGTGGACACTTCCTCGGTGAAGTGGTGGAGAGCCTAACAACGTTCTACGTGGTAGTACACAAGCGCAACACTCCATACTACCCGCATGCCAATGGACTAGCCGAGTCCACCAACAAGACACTATAGAACATCCTCCAGAAGATCGTCAATGAGAACCAGACCGATTGGGACACGAAGTTGCACAGTGCATTATGGCCTTACCGGAAGATGTATAAAACGAGCATCAGGACGACACCATTCCGGTTAGTGTTTGGTCTAGAAGCGGTGATGCCGATTGAATTTCAAGTACTGAGTTTACGGATACGGGTCCGGGAGTGACTGAGTGAAAAGGAATAAGAGAAAATCCGATTGGCGGCACTATGTGACCTAGAAGAGCATCAGATAGCGAGTATCATGCAGTTGAAACTGGAGCAACGACGAAGGAAGGCATTCGTCGACCGGCACCGGAAGGGCAATGAGAAGTTGTTCGGAATCGGCAAGCCGATGGGCGTGTTTCAGACCCGGATAGGTAAGATGCTGGGCAAGCTACGGTTCTCGTGGACCGGACCATACTGGATCACGCGAGAATTCAATGGTTCTTACTAGTTAGGCACGCTTGCCGGAGAAGTACTGGACAAATGGGTAAATGGGTTCCGGCCTAAACCCTATTACGGGCCCATGCCGCCAAACCCGTTCCATCAGGTGCAGACCGACGCGGTGTCGAGGTAGTTGTGGTTCGTGCGGCGAAGTCGCGGGGACTAAGGTTAAGGGGAGTTGAAGAAACTTAACTTTTAATAAGGCTTGTATGGTGATGATAGAATGGTTAAGGGTAGTAACACGAAGAGTTACAAGTAATGTGTGTGTGTGTGTGTGTGTGTGAGAGAGAGAGAGAGAGAGAGAGAGAGAGAGAGAGACGAGCATAGATAAAAGATAGAGACAATGTATGATTCAAGAAAGAAGATTTAGACAAAATATGATTCTAGAAACAAGAGTATATGATATAAACATGATGTATATTAAAAATATAATATTTTACCAACCTTACAATCCTTGATCGCAAACTGAACACATTCTCTATCGACCCTTGATTTGAACCCACGACATCAACTTCGAAACGAGAGGTTCTCCACCCAATGAGCTAGTCTTCTTTACTTGATTATATTATTTTCTCACTCTCTCTTGATTGATTACCCTATTTTCCCCTTGATCCATCCCTTAATTCCTTGCCTCTCTTTATAGGTTCTCTCATGCATATGATGATATGGGGGTGCATTGCATGCATGTGATGGATGATTGCCATTTGGCGCACATGCTTTACATGTGATGCATGATAGCCATCATGCTCATCTAAGCTCTAACGTATGAAGATACACATGCCATAAGTATTGTGATAAAAATATAACTATAGAAAATAACTTATCCTAATGGTATATGCTGTCGAAATTCCGTGCTCGGCCACAACCGAGGAACAGGATCGATTCACAGAAAACGGGAAATACACCAATGCACAAAAAAAACAATAGAGAGAAAGGGCACACTGGATTTTTACGTGGAAAACCCTAAATGGGAAAAACCACGGGAGTGCAAGACTCCAACTATCACTATACGCGGGAATGTACAATGGCTAGCTGCAAGGCGACGACCTTGAGCTCGCTGTCCTCGCCACAGGCGGCGGTATTACACAGAGGCGTCGACCTCTTCCTTCCTCCTTCTCTCTCACTCTCTCTCGGCTGCTCTCACTTCGCTCCCTCTTAGTGGAAAACAGAAAAAAATGAGCAACAACAAAACTGTTTGCCCTAAGTCATATTTATACACATATGACTTTCGGGCTATTTACAAATATAGCCTCTAGGGCTCTTGGCAAACATATTCACAAATATGTCTCCGCATCCGAATCTCTCTCCGGGTACATTCGTCATCCGGCTCCGTAACCGGGATCTTCATCATCCGGCTCCGTAGCCGGGGTCTTCATCATCCGGCTCCGTAGCCGGGGTCTTCATCATCCGGCTCCGTAACCGCAACCGGGCTTGCCGTCATTCATCTCCGGACATCCCATCCGGAGGGACCGAAATCCCAACAAACTCCCCCTTCACTTCGGCATGGGATGTCTCTCCAACCCGATCCTCTTCCGGCATGCTCCCAGCTTGTCGGGTGTGAGCACCTTGGTCAGCATATCCGACCCGTTCTCGTCCGTGTGGATCTTCGTCAGCACGAACTCCTTATCTTCTATTCTTTCCCGGATCCAGTGGTATCTACGCTGGATGTGTTTCGTCCGGGAATGGTAGGCCGCGTTCTTCGCAAGGTGGATGGCACTCAGACTATCGCAGTAGAGTCGGTACTCCTCCTGCCGGATACCGAGCTCTCTAATGAAGTCCTTCATCCATATTATTTCCTTGCCGGCTTCAACAGCCGCCATGTACTCCGCCTCCGTGGTTGACAACGCAACCGTCTTCTGCAGCCTCGACTGCCACGAAACAGCTCCCCCTGCATACGTCATCACATACCCTGATGTGGACCGGCTGGTATCTGCATCAGCCGACATATCCGAATCGGTAAAGCCGTCGAGTTCGGGCTTACCGGAGCCAAATCGGAGGCACACGTTTGCCGTGCCCTTCAGGTATCGGAGTATCCACTTGACCGCGTTCCAGTGCTTTTTGCCGGGATTGCTCATGTACCGGCTCACCACTCCGACTGCGTATCCAATGTCCGGTCTTGTACACACCATTGCGTACATCAAGCTTCCGACGGCAGAGGCATATGGCACTTTCATCATGTCCTCCTTCTCAGCCTTTGTCTTGGGGCTTTGCTTGCTGGACAACTGGCAGTTTGCCGGGAGGGTTGACCCGACCGGTCTTGCTTCCGACATGTTGAACCGGTGAAGCACCTTTGTCACGTACTTCTCCTGTGACAGCCACAACTGCTTCTTCTTCCGGTCCCGGATGATGTGCATCCCTAGTATTTGCCTCGCCGGACCCAGGTCCTTCATTGAGAAGGTTCGGTGAAGCGCTTTCTTCAGCGCCCGTATCTTGACCTGGTCCCGTCCAACGATCAACATGTCGTCCACGTACAGAAGGAGTATTAGATAGTCTCCTCCTTCGAACTTCTTCACAAACACGCAGTGATCAAACTGCGTTTTGTGGTACCCTTCGTCGGTCATGAAGGAGTCGAACTTCCGGTACCATTGCCGGGGAGCCTGCTTCAGTCCGTAAAGGCTCTTCTTCAACCGGCATACCAGGTGCTCCTTCCCTTTCTTCTCGAATCCTTCCGGTTGCTGCATGTAGATCTCTTCTTCGAGGTCACCGTGAAGGAATGCCGTCTTCACGTCCATCTGTTCTACCTCGAGGTCCATGCTTGCCGCTATGCTCAGCACCGTCCGGATGGAGGTCATCTTCACTACCGGGGCAAATATCTCGTCGAAGTCGACGCCCTTTTTCTGCTGAAACCCCTTCACCACGATCCTGGCTTTGTATCTCGGGGGGTTTTCGGCATCTCCCGGTTTCAGCTTGAACACCCACTTGTTTCGAAGTGCCCGCTTTCCTTTCGGCAACTCCACAAGTTCATATGTGTGGTTCTCATGCAGGGAATCCATCTCGTCCTGCATGGCACTCAACCACCTGCGGCTTTGGGTGTCATGCTTTGCTTCTTCAAAGCTCTCCGGCTCCCCTTCGTCGGTTAGCAGCACGTGCTCTGGTTCCGGAAATCTCCGGGGGGCCCTTCTCTCTCTTAGAGGATATCTCCGTTCCGGAGCTTCGGTAACCGGTTCTTCCGATTCTTCTTCATCCGAATCCATTTCGGGATCGGGGCCGGTTCCGGTATCATTTTCATCTTCTTCGGCCGGTTCTGTTTCTTCATAGTCTTCGGCCGGATCCTCGAGTGTTAACCGGTCCCTTGCCGGTCGGGACTGCTCCTCGTAGAGTTGATCCTCACCGGTCGACTTGGAGCTCTTCATCTTCTTCTCCGACTCCCAGTCGGCGAGTGTCTTGTCCTCCATGAAGATGATGTCTCGACTCCTGAATATCTTCTTGTCGACCGGGTCCCATACTCGGTAGCCGAACTCGTCGTCGCCGTAACCGAGGAATATGCATGGCCGGGTCTTTGGATCTGGCTTTCCTCTCCGGTCCTTTGCCACATGCACGTATGCGAGACACCCGAACACCTTCAGATGCCGGTAGGACACTTCCTTACCGGTCCACACTTTCTGCGGTGTGTCTCCGTCCAAAGGTACTGAGGGTGATCTGTTTATCACGTATGTCGCCGTCGACATTGCCTCAGCCCAAAACCCCTTGGGTAATTTCGCATGTGCCAGCATACTCCGGACCCTCTCCATTATGGTCCGGTTCATCCTCTCGGCCAGCCCGTTTAGTTCCGGCGTCTTCGGCACAGTAAACTCGAGCCGGATTCCCTTCGAGCGACAGTACTCCGCGAACTGCCCCCGGTATTCCCCTCCGTTATCCGCTCGTATCGCTTTCAGCTCCCTGCCGGATTCCCTTTCCACTCTCGCGTGAAGTTCTTTGAAGACGCACAACACTTGGTCCTTTGTCTTCAACGGTGCCGTCCACAGCTTCCGGCTGTGGTCATCAATGAAAGTCACGAAGTACTGGGCTCCGCCATGTGACTTCGTTTCTACCTGACACACATCAGTGTGCACCAACTCCAATGGTGCGCTACGTCTCGTCGGTGGCCTTGAGTGGAAGGAGGTTTGGTTCTGTTTACCGGCCAGGCAATCGGTGCACTTCTCCAGGTGCACATGCTTCACTGGAATAAGGTTGTCTTCTGCAAGCCTCTTCATCCCCTTCTCACTCATGTGGCACAGTCTTTTGTGCCACAGCTCACCGGCAGTGTCGGCTGCCACATTCAGCTCTTCCGGACACAACCAGGCATTCATAAGGTACAGAGTGTTGACTTTCCGGGCCCGAGCCACTATCAGGCTTCCCTTGCTGAACTTCATTACACCGTTCCGGATGCTACCCGTGTAGCCTTCATCATCTAGCCTCCCGGCCGAGATCAGGTTCAATCGAACCTCCGGAACGTGTCGAACATCCTTCAGCAGCATCTTGCATCCGGTTGATGTCATCAGCCACACGTCTCCTATGCCGGCAATCCGGCACGTGCCTTCATTTCCCATCCGGACACAGCCGTGCTCACCGGCTGTGTAGGATGAGAAGTATTTCTTCTCCGGGGTCAGGTGGAACGACGCTCCGGAATCGACCACCCAGGTCATCTCTACACCGGCAAGGTTCAGCTCCCTCTCTTCGGTAATGAGCATTATCTCTTCTTCACTTGCCGCGAGTGCCGTCGTTCCTTTCCGGTCCTGCCCTCGCCGATCCGGACCTCTCCGGTCCGTGGCTCCCCGGTATGCACCGTTTCTCTCCGGTGACTTCTTCGAATCGGTGTCGTCGGCTCCGTTGTCCTTTCGGTAATGCCGACAATTCTTCCGGAAGTGCCCCGGCTTTCCACAGTGGAAGCATGTGGGCCTTCCTCTTGACTGCGACCGGGTCCCCGACTTCTCCCGTCTTTGCGGACTCCGGTTCCATTGTCTTCCCCGATCCGATTCGGTAAGCAGCGCCTTTGAGTCGGAGACCGGTTCTTTATCTCTCCGACGCGCTTCTTCATTTAGAATGCTTGTCTTTACCGTTTGTAGAGACAAGTTATCTTCGGTGCAGGATGTGCTGAGAGTCACCACCAAGTTCTCCCAGCTTTCCGGCAATGTACACATCAGAATGATGGCTTGCATTGCATCCTCCAGCGGGAACTTGATCGCCGCAAGCTGGTTCACGAATCCCATGAACGTGCTTACGTGTTCCACCATGCTCTCGCCGTCCCGGTACTTGAGGTTCACTATCTTCCTCATCAGGGAGGTCCGGTTCAACGCATTCTTCCTCTCGTAGAGGCCCGACAGCTTCCGCCACATCTCATATGCGTTGATGTCGTTCGCCACATGTTGTAGAACGCTCACGTCGACGTATTGCCGAATGGTTGCAACGGCTTTCCGGTTCAGAAGCCTCCACTCCGTCTCAAGTACCCCCTTGGGTATTTCCGACCTGTCGATCGGTTCATACAGGTCCCGAACAATGAGCAGATCCTCCATCTTTATCTTCCAGTCGGCGTAGTTCTGCGCATTTAGCACCATCATCCCCGGCTGCCCGCTGCTGCCGCCTTCCATTTTCTGTGTTATCGTCGCTCTGATACCAGTTTGTCGAAATTCCGTGCTCGGCCACAACCGAGGAATAGGATCGATTCACAGAAAACGGGAAATACACCAATGCACAAAAAAAACAATAGAGAGAAAGGGCACACTGGATTTTTACGTGGAAAACCCTAAATGGGAAAAACCACGGGAGTGCAAGACTCCAACTATCACTATACGCGGGAATGTACAATGGCTAGCTGCAAGGCGACGACCTTGAGCTCGCTGTCCTCGCCACAGGCGGCGGTATTACACAGAGGCGTCGACCTCTTCCTTCCTCCTTCTCTCTCACTCTCTCTCGGCTGCTCTCACTTCGCTCCCTCTTAGTGGAAAACAGAAAAAAATGAGCAACAACAAAACTGTTTGCCCTAAGTCATATTTATACACATATGACTTTCGGGCTATTTACAAATATAGCCTCTAGGGCTCTTGGCAAACATATTCACAAATATGTCTCCGCATCCGAATCTCTCTCCGGGTACATTCGTCATCCGGCTCCGTAACCGGGATCTTCATCATCCGGCTCCGTAGCCGGGGTCTTCATCATCCGGCTCCGTAACCGCAACCGGGCTTGCCGTCATTCATCTCCGGACATCCCATCCGGAGGGACCGAAATCCCAACATATGCTTCATCCTTGGTGTGTGAGGTTACAGGTTCAAGTCTCTCAAATGTTACTTAATACAATATTCAAGTTTATTTTTATATCGTGAAGCAAATCCTTCACGACACCGGTAACCGGAAGCGGCAAGCAATTGGCTGGCAACCAAGAGGAGCCGGTGTTACCAGACAACCGGGACTAATGCTTAATTATTAATAAATAAATAAATAAAAATCATCATGCATAGGCGAGGAGCGAATGGGCACTTTGAAAAGGTGTGTGGTTGGTGGCTAATCAAAGCCTATTTAAAAAACAACATGTGTCAACCGACTATTATTATAGTACATGACGTTGTCGCGAAGATTCGCGCGTGCGTGTGCTACTCGATCGACCACCGGGGTATTGGACTGGGGAGGACGTTCGCGGAATTATCAAAGAGATGACGATCAATGTAAGATTGGATGAAATTTGTTCACTTGAGAAGAAGAAAGATATGAAGAAGATAAAGATAATTATATTGATGATAGTGGTGTTGGTGATATCACATATTGAGCCTCCCTTACACAAGCCCAACTAGAGGCTTTTATAGTTCTTTCCATGCTTGTGACATGCACAAAAACATGGGCTAAAACCATGGTTTTGTGCACACGGTTTTGCTTATGTTATGCACAAAGCATGGGTTTAGAACCATGGTTTTGTGCACATGGTTTTCTATGGTTGTTTCGTCTATAATTCGTATATGAAAAGGAAATACATAAAATCTACACTATATGATAGTTGTCCTAGTGGTAAGGCAAACATCTTGTATCTTAGAGGTGCAAGGTTCAAAACCTTGCTTGTACCCCTCTGTATGAACTCAAGTGCCACTAAGCCTTAGGCTTATTTGCTAAGTGTATGTGCAATGTTGCACATCCTTGGTTTATTTGTTTCACACCGTAGCCGAAAATCGTCACGACATCCACCCCCACCAAACCCACACATCCTCCGGTATGTGCCGAGAAAGGTGAAGAGGTGAGATCTTTGGCAACGGTGATCAACCAAGTTCCTCCACACGCTCGTCGACCTCGTCTGACTTCGTCTTCCACTTTGAGTATGCCCAATCTTTCCAACCAAACCACCGTAGCCACCCAATCCACCATATCCGGCGCTCACACCTTCTTCACTGGTCGGTTGTAGTAGATCTACCGAATGATGTTGTCGATCTGACTACTCTTTCTTCGTCCACCGTGCGTGTCCTTTCATTGGACTCCTGGCCACTCCTCGCGCTCACCGTCTTCAACTGGGTATTGTGGATCGTTCGTGTTGATCTCCGATTAGGCCGGGTTTGCCCTTGTCCGGATCGGTCTCTACCGATCACTTCTTGGCTCGTTTGGCCTTCGTCTACATTCGCATTTCACCGAGTCGGGCTCGATCGATTGATTCCTGTCGGGTCGGCCCCCTTTTGGATCGGGATTGTCCGATCGATTTCCACCGAATCAGGTTTTGGCCGGGTCGGCCCCGGTCGATCGGCTCCCATGTGGATCTTCCTTCATTTGGGCCGGAATCCCAGACTGATCGTCTTCTGGTTCGACCAATTCTCGACTCTTCCTTCCTTCCTGCATGCCGCATCTCCATCGAACTCAACCGTGGCTTCATCCTTGGCCTCCTCGTCGGCAACATCCTTCCCTCCATGTATGCTCACCTCGATCCATATTGTCTCCTCTCCGCCACCTCCTGTATCTTTGGTCTTATGTTGACACACGGTTTCGATTGCCGAAGTCTTCGGAACCAATGTGAAGGAATCCCTTTGTTCATGCACATTTTACCTTGTCTTCCTCATCGCCCTTCCGGTCGTCCGCTTTTCCGTTGACACATTCCGTCTCCCCGGTCTCACGTTGGCGCACGTGTTGGTGTGGGGATAGGTGTGGGGATGTCCTTTCTTCCTTGATCTTCTTCCTCCTTGTGTTGGGCCTTCGTCTTCCCGTCACCACCTTCCGTCTCTCCGGTCTGACGTTGGCACGCGGGTGCAATCGCGGAAGTCTCGGGAACAAGAGTGGAGAAAGTATCGACATGGCTATCCGTCGTCGACTTGTCCATAGCCACCTCCGACTCGATGTCGTTTGTCATGGCTACCTCCTCAATCACGCCGGACTCAAACACTTTATCTCCCTCGATCATGCAAGCTTTTCTCATGCTTGCACCTTCATCAACCGATGTTTCGTACACAATGCGTGTTCCGAAACATTTATCCTCCCTCGAAGTGGCGTTCATCGTCCTTGAGTCATCAGCCTCCTCCTTGGCCATCGTTTCTTCGTAAGACAAGAAGGTGCCTAGAATGGCTCCACCCCCCCTCCTAAGGGGGTTCAACGTTAAGGGGGAGAGAGAGAGAGAAAGATGTCAAAGAGAGAGAGAGAGAAATGATCATTCTATTCATGTCACTTACTCACACCTCTTTGTATCCACCACACTGACACTTACATTCACACTCATAATCGTATAACATTACACATACATATAAACACATTACATCTTTCACCCTCACTTATCACACTTATCAATCACCCATACATCTCGTACGGTAACAAGAATCTAATTTACTTTGTCACCAGTCATACATTGAATTGGAGGTAGGCTCGTTGGTCATCTTTTGTTGCTGACTACGACTTCGAGATCTTGTTTCGACCTGGCGTTCAACATGGGAAAGCTAATGCCCTCTCTCGGCATCCAGATTTCGCACTACGCCCAGGAGACGACGCATATGCTTAGCAATCCCACTGTTTGTTGAGACCCGATCAACTTCATATGTTTCCAACCTGCATGTTGCTTGATGATTCTTTGTTCAACGAGATCGCCAAGGCAATCATGTCAAACCCATTCACCAAGGAAATCATGCATCAAAGACCCATCCTTGGAAATGAAAGCTTAGATCTCAACTAATTTACAACCCGGGATGGGTTACTATATCCTAATCACCTCGTATACATTCTAGAAAGATCGTGTCACACACGGGTATTACAAAACTATCATGATGATCCTCTTGCCAGCCACCTTGGGGTTACGAAGACAGTAGAGTTGCTATCTCAAGGGTTTTGGTGGCCCCAACCTTGGAAAAATTTTCAAGGAATTTATCAAGACGTGTGACGTATGTGCTCACTCCAAAGTGGCTAACCATCGGCCATACGATCTTCTCCACCCACTCCCAATTCCAAGTCGACCATGGGCGTACATATCCATGGAATTTATAATTGACCTCCCTCATGTTAGTGGACATGACACGGTGCTAGTGATTGTCGATCGATTTTCAAAGATGGTTCACTTTGTCCCCTATTCCAAAACCTTTTTCTTAAAAATGTTGTTCTACTATACGGCTTACCCGAGGATATCACCTCTGACCGAAATTCTCAATTCATCTCCCACTTCTGGCGACGACTTCTACAGACATTCGGGACTTCTATCAACTTGTCAACAACGTACCATCCTTAAACTGACGGACAAACCGAAAGAGTCAACCAAATCGTCGAACAATACCTCCGATGTACCGTGAGCTACCAACAAGAGGACTGGGTGGACTTCCTTGTAAAGGCGGAATTTGCCTACAATAATAGTATCCATGCCACATGCCCCCACTTTACACGATGTGCATCATGACCTCTCCCTTGAGCTCTATATCGCTGGCGACCAATATAAAGATCAAGCTAACGAACATCGCTTGGCCACGCCAACTTTTGCAGTTGAGGACATGGTTTGGTTGTTATGTCGCCACATTGCGACCACACGTCCTTGAGCAAAATTGGACTACAAAAAGTCCAAGGTCCCTTATGTATCATTGAGGGAATTGACCATGTTGCCTTCCGGTTAGCACTTCCCCCAACATTCAAGATTCACAACGTTTTCCACGTTTCCCTCGAACTCTACCATGCTTCTCGAATCCCGGGATGAAAACCTCCTCCACCACAACCCATGGAATTGTCTTGGGAGGCGGCCTTAGAAGGAGGATAATGTCATAGACATGATGCCACAGTGGAATGTCAGGGTTGAACCCATGACCTCTTGGTCTTAGTGGGCAACCTTACCAATTGAACTACATCTATCTGTGCATCATTATATAAGATTAAACTTCTTATATTGTAGGTTCATCACGAAAACTTGCATGCATCCTCATGCATTTTCTAGAAGTTTCTTACCTTTCATGCATACCTCCTCGTTCTTGTATAAATACTCAGGTGCACCTTGATTCTAATCAAGGTGAACAACACCAGTTACGAAAGCATAAGTTTAGTTCTTGTTCTCTTGTCACTCTTTCTCTTGTCTATTTTCTCTCTCTCTCTTGTTTATGCTCTCTCTCTCTCTCTCTCTCTCTCTCTCTCTCTTAGTATCTACCCTCATCTACTCATCCGTGACATCATCGACTTAATCAAAACGAAAGAGATTGTCTACGACCAAAGATGGGTCCAGACCCACAAATATTTCGACAAGTGCTGTCACGACAGAAGGACTCCAAATTGAGCAAGAGTACTTGAATAGTAATTTCATGAGGCCGCACCGGGATAGAGCCCTGATTCAGATTGGATATTTGAAGGATTTGGTGGTGGCATTGATTGATCTCATGTTTCCTAACTTCTATCGGAAGGGTCGATGGCCTATCAACATTAGGCATGGGTGGATGATTCGGGCGGTGACAAGGGCAACAGAAGAACTTCATGGGTCTTTCCCTAATGTAGCAGTGAAAATCGGTGACCTCAAACTTGATCAACATTTTTTCATACAAGAGTTGGTGTCGCACCATGTCATCGTTGGAGAACCCTACATTACGGCATCCCGAATGGAGATGAAAGTGCTTGATAATGGTTCGGCATATGCTCGAGTTTAGTTCAATTTCTTGCTGTGAAACCAAACCATGAATGAAATAGGCATAGCTTAGGAAGAGAATCTAGAGAGGAGTTTTAGTTCGGGCTATTAGGGAGAGGGACAAGAATAGTAGGGGACATCTGACTTTCTTTCTTTTTTTCCTGGAAAATATCCATTCATTAGTTATAAACAATTATTACAAGCATGTTGACCTACCGTCAAGCTACCATTGGTATGTTGCATTATTCCTTAGGTTCCCATCCCTAAAGGATAAATAGTATCAACACTACACCACTCCATAACCTAGTTATGTGATTGGTTGTGGGAACAACCATATTAGTGGTACTAAGCACCATTTGGGTCTTGCATTTTGTAATGTGAGAAAAGGGGCATTCTTCCAATAGGCAATAAATTTGAGGCATTGCAATACTACAACATCTGTCTCACCTTTAATGTCATCATATCCCCCTTTCAAGGTATGCGGGTAAAAGCATGCGAGTGGAAACACTATTATAGCTAATTAGGTGGTAAAATGGCCATAGCTATTTAGCTATTTGTTTAACTAGTTTTTTGTGGGCAAATCATAAGGATCATTTATGAAATTTTATGCTTTATTAGTTAAATATATGTCATTTAATATATGAGAATACTCAAAATTTGAAATTTTGTTTCTGACGTAGTCGAACTTGGGGAATAGTGCCCTCATCTAAACTCGACTTGAATGTCACCAAATTCCTGCTAATCCGGAGTTTGAGTTCGAATTCCAAATTGATAGAGTACTCTGAGCATGAATGGAGATGAAGCTCCCGCAGTAGCACAAAAACTCTGATATCGACATTGCACCTTTAGAACTACAACACACCACTAGTTCAACCCTCGTCCAGGTATGTATTAGTTACAAATTAACAAATATTATTTTTTTCCTTACTAATAACTGTAACTTTGTTGCCTGTTCATCTTTTATAAAAAACGATTAGAGCAAAGTCGTTGGAGTTCCAAACCAGGATGTCTCGAAGATCAAGGTGTAGTAGCAAGTGTGTTTATGATTGACTATTTTTTTTATTAGAGTTGATTTCATACATATTTTAGATGAGGGTTTTTTATTTTCGTAAGCGGTTGATTTCTGATTATGGTTTCTTATTAAGGTTTCTAATTAGGATTTCTAATTTCCTTAAGTGTTTGATTTCTGATTAGGGTTTCTGATTAAGGTTTCTAAATAGGGTTTCTGATTTTTTAAGCGGTTGATTTTTTATTACTGTTGAAAATTTCAGATTTAGTGTTGGAATTTGGCACCAATTCACATTTTTTATTTCAATGGTAACTATGTGTCTGCAAACTTCCCCCAAACTTGATTTAGGATTTGGTTGATTGTGGCTGGTTTTTTATTTTTGATTCTCCCCTACCAATTATGGTTCTAAATACACATGTCTCAGTAGAGAAAAGGTAATATGCATTGATTTTTTATTTCAGGTGGCTCGTTCCTCCATATCCTAGAGTGATGAACTTTGCAAAGTTTTGCGAGACAAAAGAGGACTTTAACAACATATATGGTCTGTCGCCAGAGGGTATTGACCCTGCTATTCTAACTAATGAATTGATTAGTGATGTAGACTGGTTGTCAGTCTATAAAGTGCCCAGAGTGAAAGACAAGGTAAAGCTTAAACATGTACGACTGGAGCTGTATGACAACTGCATCAGGCTCCACCAGAAAGTACATCAAGAGATCCCGGTCAACAACGAGTTGTCAGTTGCATTCGCGAGAGCTTTTGGGTACGAGTATTGTCAAACAACGAAGGAAGCAACGGACCCTGAAATGTGGTGAGGCATCGGTAGAACGATGCCGGAAGATGGGGAGCTTGCAACAAAAAATGGCAAGATTCTGGAGCATGGTAGTTGATAATGCAACTGCTGACTCCCAACAAACCCGCAAGTATACACCACACCGAAACACAATGAAAGCCAATGTCGATGATACAAGTGAGACATTTATTAGCTATATGCTGAAAAATGTCCATGAAGCCTGTGAGACATTAGAGGCAACAAAGACTGATTTAGAGAAAGCAACATTGGTTGCTACGATGGAGAGCAAAGTCACTTTGGCAATGACAACAATCAGAAATAAGATTCAGGTAGTAATTGTTTTGCTAGTATGTTACATGGTATAAAACTTTTACATGAAAATGTGCTTAGTGAGGCATTATCTGGAACAGGTTGCTCAACATGAGCTCGAAATTGAGAGGCCGATGGATCCCCAATGGAAAACACAACTGCAAACAAAGATCCGGGTTCTTTCAATGAACCTGGACCTTCTAGGTGTAAATACTGTCGTTGATTACAAAGATCCAGGTTCTTTCCAGCACACATACCATATCATTTGTTTTCAATATGCCTGTCGCATTGCTACAGTCTATTTAGGGGATTGCAATACAACTCTCCCAGATGAGTGGAGAAAACTGACAAGTAAAAATGCAGCTTGTCTCTATAATGTTGTAGCTAATTAGCTAAGCGGCATAAAGTATGGTACCTAGTTAGTTGTTATAGTTCAATAGTGTGGTAGCTAATTAGCTACAACCTAGGTATTAGCTAATTAGCTACTGCAAATCTATGGTCTAGCAGCTAATTACCTAAAGTGTAGCTAATTAACTAAGCAATATCAAAAGTGGTAGCTAATTAGCTACTGCCATAATGAAGAAGAATAGCTAACTAACTGAGATGTAACTAATTAGCTATTGTCAACCTATAGTCTAGTAGCTAATTAGCTAAGATGTAGGTAATTAGCTACTACCATAATCAAGTAGAATAGCTAATTAACTATTGCTAGCCTATAGTGTAGTAGCTAACTAGCTACTACCATATTTAAGTAGAATAACTAATTAGCTATTGTGGAGCTAATTAGCTAAGCAGTATCAAAAGTGGTAGCTAATTAGCTACCTCCATAGTTAAGAAGAATAACTAATTAGCTAAGATGTAGCTATTTAGCAACTTTCAACCTATAGTCTAGCAGCTAATTAGCTAAGATGTGGCTAATTAGTTAAGTGGTAGTGTATTAGCTACTACCATAATTAAGTAGAATAACTAATTAGCTACTGCCAACCTATAGTGTAGTAGTTAATTAGCTACAATGTAGCTAATTAGCTACTACCATATTTAAGTAGAATAGCTAATTAGCTACTGCCAATCTATAGTCTAACATCTTTTTAGCTAAGCAGTATCAAGAGTGGTAGCTAATTAGCTACTACCATACTTAAGTGGCTAATTAGCTATTGCAACCTATAGTGTAGCAACTAATTAGCTACAATGTAGTTAATTAGCTAGTACCATACTTAAGTAGAATAGCTAATTAGCTTCGATGTAGCTAATTAGCTAATGTCATGCTAAAGTCAACAACTATTTAGCTACTGCCAACCTATAGTGTAGTAACTAATTAGCTACATTGTAGCTAATTAGTTAAGTGGTAGCTAATTAGCTACTACCATACTTAAGTAGAATAGCTAATTAGCTTCAATAGTAGCTAATTAGTTACAATGTAGCTAATTCGCTAAGTGGTAACTAATTCACTACAATGATACTTAAGTAGAATAACTAATTTGTTACATCTTAGCTAATTAGCTAAGCCATATAAAGTGTGGTAGCTATTTAGTTGTTATGGTTCAATTGTGTAGTAGCTAATTAGCTACAACCTAGGTGCTAGCTAATTAAGTACTGCAAATCTATGGTCTACTGCCAACCTATAGTCTAGCAGCTAATTAGCTAAGTGGTAGCTAACTAGCTATTGCCAACCTATTGTCTAGCAGCTAATTAAGCAGTATCAAGAGTGATAGGTAATTAGCTACTGCCATAGTTAAGAAGAATAACTATTTAGCTAAGATGTAGTAGTATCGAGCAGTATCAAGAGTGGCTACTAATTACCTACTATGTAGATAATTAGCTATCATGTTTAGAATTGAGCTAAGGTCATAGGAAAACACAAGAGAAGTCGTTAATTAGCTGACCTGTTGTTGTAGAATCTTGTGGATTAAGGAGGTTGCATGAGGTGTTCGATGCCGATGATGCCTCAACCTATGAAGAGATAGTTGGCAACGTGGTTGAAAGTAAGAGTCCTGCTATCACATCTCCTTCAGATCAAATCCACCCTATTCTTTTGGAAGATTGTATTGAATTAGGCAATGTTGTGAAAAGCCATGAAATATTGGAAACAATATGTAAATCTAAGGTTCAGAACTACAATGTTTTTTAACACTTGATGCAACATTTCTTCGAATCCCAAAATCTTGATTCAACCCCATCAAGCCCAACTGCTGATGATGTCCCACTAGATCCCACTGTACTTGAAAAGATATCGCAAGACGTGGCTGACGTGAAAGCCGCTGCTGAGGCGATGGAAAGGTTGTCGGAGGAGGACACACTTGCGCAATGGGTGAATGAAGCAAGGCTAAATGGTCAACTGTCTAGAAAAAGGTTGATGAAGGGGCCACGATCAGGAACAAGACCAGTTACTCGATCAAGTGGCTCTTGAATTGGAGCTAATTACTACCAATTACTGATAAATGGGATATGACTGTTAGCTATTTTCCTAGAAAATTAGGAAGATGGCCTATGGTCTATTTGGACAAGTAACACCTCAAATTAGTTGTTGCTTGATCCATATTATTTAATGGAACTCTATGATGGATATTAAGATAATATTATTATTTTGTTGCAAAATATTTCACGTTCATTATGTTGTTTTGTAAGACTATTAACTCCTTTGTGAGTGTGAATATGTTGGTGTTTTCTGATGTTGCAGAGTCTAAAGGGTTTGAATCTGTTGCTCCTAAGGCTGATGGCAATGCGGAAACTGTTGATGTTGTTGCGTGTTTAGAGGGCCCCATCTTGAAAGTAGATGTAGCAACTGACACAAATGATCTGGTCACACAAGTAGATCAAGCATGTTGCACAGATGATCTGATTTTGCAGGTAGAATCTGCAACATGTGATAGTAGTGGGCTAATATCAACTAGACAAGTATCTACATGCATAGAAGTAATGCCAGAACCTATGACACAGTCGACTATACAAGAGCAAAACAGTGTGAAGCTAGGCTCAATGACTACACAAGAGCAAAACAAGGTGAAGCCAAACCCAAAGACATAGTCGACCAAGGGTTTGAAGAGGAAAAGGATACCAATTGTGTCAATAGAACCTGAGTTGATTGAAATTGATCGTGTGCTACCAATACTTGGTGTAATAGAGGCTCAGTTGTAGGAATGGAAACCTAAACCATTAGAAGACGAAAGAAGAGCCTTGACCTTGGAGCTTGATAGAGTGCTGATGAGTGTGTATATGACACCAAGGAGCGACGCGAATCAATTTCTAGAGTGGGTTGTGCAATACTTTGATTTCTTTATTTGGAGTGAAAAACCACGTTCAGATGTTTGGAAGTGTGTAGAACATTCTTCCCAAAGTGGCGACAACACTTCAAGGGTCAATGGACACGAGAAAGATGTGAGCAACAGGATATTGCAAGATTCAAACCCTAAACCCTAAACCCTAAACCCAATGAAATGCTTGATAACTACTTGATGAAAACATTGAGCTACCAACTAACTGCATGGATGTGGACACCATACCAAGCTCGGTATGTGGATCACATATGTAGAGAAGTTCCACTGACCAACAAGAGCTTAGCTATTTATAGGTGCTTTGTAGACATTGCCAATGGTGTATTATAAATATGTAATTTGATGACAGATTAATCAATGAAGAATTAAATAGCTTGTTTTGAGTAAATTATCTATTGTGTAATTTTAAAATAGATCATTGATTTCTAATTTCATGCTGTTGGTTGTTCTCAGAATGACAAATTGTTTGAACTTGTGCATGGATCACTTGAGAGTAAAAAAATCATTGCCATTATGGACATTGAACATACATTAAAACTGAAAGTTACAATAAGTAAAATTGACAGTAGAATTGACTGTAATCAATACACATTTACCAGACACGATTTTATTAAGAAACAAGAACAGAAAAAGACTCCCAAACGATTTTATTAAACTGTATTTTTGCAATACAACTATTTTGTCCATTTTACAAGAGAAATGGTATGATCTCCTTGTAGCTACAAATTCCATGGCATATTGTTGTAAATACATTCATATACATTAGCACTAATTGTGTATAAATCTGAGCAGCTATTGTATTGCGACATCGGGACGTTGATGCACCTAATCAAATGAGAGTACATGTATGCTACTGGTTTGTCTTCTAAAAGACTATACACATAATCATAATCATCTATCTTGCATAAAAAATACCTTCGATGTAGAATGTCCCGGCATATACAAAATTTCCCCAAGCATCTACAATATTCTGCGTTGTACATTGTTTAGAAACTGTGCACTTCAATATATAGAAATCAACACCCTCTGAATTGTCTTCTTCTACATTTACAATGAAATTATCCCCAATGTTTATGACATCACTCAGAGTATCTCCACGGCCCTGATATGTGAAGTCAACATTGTTTATTGTTTTTCCATCCATTAGGTCCTTTTCATTCATTCAATGTATGGTACTCCCAAATCTGAATATATGCTTTGTTTAAACAATACCTCCAATTTCCCTGCACACAATGGAAGCAAAAACAAGTTAATCCTCTAACCGCAATACAATGACCATCCAACCTAGAATAACCCCAAACAACATGGAGAGATTGCAATTCGGGAATTCCTTGACACTCCGAAGTCTTCTCCCTATTTACTTCATCTATCTTCACTTCCCAAAATTCACGTTTGATATCTCGGACCTGTGAGGAATAAACACCAGTTGCACTCGTTGACATATTGGCTCTTAAAAATTCGACTACATGTGCTGCACAATTGATATGCACACTATCTGCCTTTAGTTGTTCATGGGTAAGTGCCCGCTTTATAACTGCACCTTTACCATCATGTTCACCTTTACCATGGCCAGACCCAAAAAAATTCCATCTTATCTCCAAACCTGTTACAGAAAAATACCTCCCAACAAAATAAAATGGATGTGTAGCCTTGAATTGTGACGCAACTTCGTCAGACCAAACACAATGTCGAGTAAGCTCCGAACGTTGACATAATAACCATTGCTAATGTAACAAGAACAGTGTTGGACAAACAAGGTATCATGCTTCTTATCATCAGAAATATGGTCATGCCCGTAAGAATGGAACTCGTACACACTGATGTATGCTATGTAGATGTTAGGTCTCATTTTGGTGGAAAGTACTTCGTTACCTTCATTGATGATCATAGTCGTAAGTTGTGGGCTTTTGTATTGAAGATGAAGGATCAAGTATTAGGTGTCTTCAAGGAGTTCCAGGCGAGAGCCGAGAGAGAAACCAGACGAAAGTTGAACGCGGTCTGGACGGACAATGGTGGTGAATACTGAGGGCAATTCGAAGAGTATTGTATTTGGATCGAATACACATTGCCAAAGATGTCGAAGTTAAACGGTATGGTTGAGAGAATGAACCAGACCATCATGGAGAGAGTCTGATGTATGCTGGCCCATGCGAAGTTGTTGAAGATATATTGGACCGAGGTGATGATGACAACCATTTACATATAAACAAGTCTCTCTCGGTACCATTGGAAGGTGACATACAACAAAGGGTATGCTTTGGCAAGGATGTGTCATACAAGCATTTGAGGGTGTTCGGTTGCCTGGCCTACGTGCATGTAGTTAAGGACAAGAGGAGGAAATTCGATCCCAAGAGTCAACCATGTCTATTTCTCGGCTATGAAGAAGATGAATTCGGCTATCGGCTATGGAACCTAATTGATAAGAAGGTGATTAGGAGCTGAGATATTGTCTTTATGGAAGAGAAGACAATAGCCGATTGGGAGATGGAAAATAGGCCTCCAATTGCCGATTCGAGCCGATTTGATGATTAGTCAAATCGAATATTGGTTAATTTGACCGAAATCGAATATGAACCAGTCGGCCGTGTAGATAATCGGCAAAGTCGAGAGCCTACTAACGAACGAAGGGAACCAGCTGACCAAGGATCTAAATCCGATGAAGAGATGACCGAAGATATTGAACAGGAGCTGAATGCGTCAAATAAAGGCCAAAGATACCCTCTAAGAGAGAGAATGCCCCCCCGGAGATTTCCGGATAGAGAATATGTGTTGTTCACTGATGAGGGGGAGCCGAAAATCTTCGAGGAAGAAAAGAGAGACACCCACAGCATGAGAACCACACATACCAATTGACCGAGTTTCCGAAAGGGAAAAGGGTACTCCGAAATAACTGGGTATAGAAATTGAAGTCGGGAGAAAGTGGGAATCCACCCAGATACAAAGCACAAATCGTGGTGAAAGGCTTTCAACAGAAGAAGGGTGTAGATTTCGACGAAATATTTACCCCGGTTATAAAAATGATATCGATTCGGACAGTGTTGAGCATAGCAACCAACATGGACTTAGAAGTACAGAAGTTAGACGTCAAGACTGCCTTTCTACATGAAAATCTAGAGGAAGAGATCTACATGCAACAACCAAAGGGATTTGTGGAGAAAGGAAAGGAGAACTTGGTATGCCAACTGAGGAAGAGCTTATACGGATTAAAGCAAGCACCTGGAAAATGGTACTGAAAGTTCGAATCATCCATGGTGGATCACGGTTTCAGCAAGACACAAGCCGATCATTGTGTTTTTGTTAAGAAATGTGATGGAGGAGACTTTCTCATCCTCCTATTGTATGTTGAAGACATGCTAATTGTCAAACAGGACCTAAAGAAAATCGGAAGTTTGAAGAAGACCCTGAGCAAGTTGTTCACAATGAAGGATATGGGTCCGACAAGGAAAATATTGGGAATGCACATTGTCTAGGATAGGACAAAGAGACTTTTGTGGTTGTCACTGAAGAAGTATGTGACGAAGATGCTCTAGAGATTCAACATGGAAAACACAAAACCGGTTGGCCCAACACTACCGACAAATTGCAAGCTGAATAGAGGCCAATGTCTTAATATATGAAAGCGGAGAAAACTGAGATAACATGATCCCATATGCCTCAACAGTCAGAACCCTAATGTATGCAATGGTGTGCATTAGACTGGACATTTCTTATGTTGTCGGAGTATGTTGAACGAGCAAGCTCAACTTGGGCCAGATCGGCTGAAGAATCCAAGAACCGGATCGGATTGGACCGATCGGTTATGCTCGGATTAGCTGAAGAAGCCAAGTGTCGGATCGGATGGAGACTGATTGGCGAGGCCGGATCGGTGGGAGCCGAAAAGCCGTTGGAAAGATATTTCATGAAGGAATATATTGGGGAGTTAGTGTAAGGGCTCATTTATGAGCATTCGAGTACTGATGATACTTGTGTCAGTCCATTTAAGGACATGTATAAAAGTTCTCTCTCAGCACATTCAATGTACAAAGTGCTTATTATTTTTTGAAATAGGTTTATGTTCTGCTCTCTCTCTGTCTCTCCCGCATACTCTTTGTGCATTTGAAGCTTTCCATTAAACCTGCGTATTGTATGTTGCTATATGTCTGAGTCGTTTGTGTCTACACTTCCACACCTAACTGTTTTCATGGTATCAAAGCACGAGGGTTAGAACATCCTCTACTACTGACAAGGGCTTTCGACACAAAACAAGACTTAACACCCAGTAAGATCAGACAAGAAGAGAAATGGACATAGGAATGGCTAGCTTGCTTCAGACAGAGAAGCTCGACAGAAGCAACTACGCATCTTGGTTGTACAAGATGCACCAATACTTGCTCGGACATGGATACTGGATTTATGTCAATGGAGCTAACGATGCAGCACCGGATGCAACACACGCAAAATTTTTGGAATGGGAACAAGCGGCAAGCAAGGTAATGTACTACTTTGCGTCCAGTGTTGGCGACCAACTTTTGAGCTACATCCAGGACGCCAAAACGTGAAAGGATGCTTGGGGAAATCTAAAGAAAATTTTCGTTGCAAGCACCACAATCAGAAATCTTCAACTCAGACTAGAGTTAAGCAATGTTCGACAAAGAGATATGTCGATGGCTAACTACACGTCCATGATCAAGGAGATCTACAACTCCCTCGCCTTTGTCAACATGAACGTCGAGCAGGATGAAATGGTGCAGGTTTGTCTTGGGGGGTTGGCGTCAAAGTTCAGAGCATTCAGAACGGTAGTCTACATGAGGGAGAATACACCGACATTTTTCGAGCTACAATTGATGTTGCTCGTAGGAGAAAACCACTCGAGTTCATCGAGGAGTATGCACACCGTCAGCAAGATGTTGTACATGGAAGAAGATAGGTCCTGTGGTTGTGGGGGATGAGGCGGGTCAACACACAATGGAGGCTACTGATAAGAGCAAAACAGAAGCCATAATCAAAATGCCGACAACAATTCCAGACCTTCTAGAAATACGGGGAGTCAAGGCGGCATTGGAAACCGACAAGCAAAAGTCGAAACAAAATGCTGGTACTGTGACAAGAAGGACCATACAAAGAGAGAGTGTTGGAAGAAGCGCTCCGATTTGGGCAAACCCAGATCGAGCAGGGGTGACGCCGATAGGCGTCAAAGATCGCACTACACCGAAGGCTTAGGAGGAACTAGAAATGGATGAAGGAAAGCACCTCGAAACCGAACGAGGTATGGTATGTTGATCCTGGAGCGTCAACCCATGTGATGAGCCACAAGGAGTGGTTCTTATATTTCAAGAAACTAGAATAACTAGGGGTTGTCGAAACCGGTGATAACACCGCACATACCATCAAACATGTCGGTGAAGTTCGCTTAAACCATGTCAGACAAAAAGGGAAGCTAATGAACATCTTGCACGTCCCGAAAATCACAAAGAACTTGGTGTCGTTCGAATAGATTGTCGACCAAGGGATTTAGGTTCGGTTCACACACCTCAGGTGTTTCATCAAGGAAGAGGGCAAGGTCATCGCACAAGGGCACCAAGAAGGGAGGATGTTCATCCTCGAAACGAACGAAGTCAGAACCGCGATGTTTGCGAAAGGGAAAAAGGTTGAGTCGGACATCAACTTATGGCACAAGCGGTTCGGCCATGTCAACTTCCTGTGGCTTCAAGAAATGCAGATGAAGAATATCATGTTCAGGTTGCCGAAATTCAATGGTCGATAATAGCCAAGCCTATGAAGCCTCCGAACTAGGGAAGCACCGCCAACTTCCATTCCCCAACAAGCAAAATTGGCTTGATTTGATCCATTCAGATGTGTGGGGACTGGCACAGAATGTGAGCATCGGAGGAAGCCATTACTTTGTAACCTTCCTCGATGACGACACTCGGCATACTTGGGCGTGGTTGATTGCAAAGAAGAGTGAAGTCTTCGCTTGCTTCCTGAAGGTGAAGAGCCTCGCTCAACAGGGAACCGGCAGAAAAATCAAGTGCATGAGGTCCGATGGCGGAAAAGAGTACCTTTTCTACCATTTCTCAAGTTATCTGGAGAAGGAAGGAATTCGGCAAGAGTTCTCTTGCAGATACACTCCGGAGCAGAATGGTGTGGCCGAGTGGAAGAATCGGAATATAGAGGAGGTGACATACACAATGCTTGAGGAGAAGCATATGCCTTAGCTTTACTAGGTCGAAGTGGTTTGGAGGGACTTCTACTTGAAGAATCAGACATCTACAAATGGAGATGTCACCACATGAGGGTATTCGGCAGCCAAGCATAGGTGCATGTGCTGAAGGAGAAACAGAGGAAGCTAGACGTGAAAGCCGAGAAGTGCATTATGTTCGGCTACTCGGACGAGCAGAAGGGTTATAAGTGTTATAACCCCTGAACAAAAGAGGTTTGAGTAAGATGAGATGTTGTTTTCGACGAGTCAGCTTCGTGGTACTTACCCTCATCTCCAGACCCCGACAACTCCATTCCGATCTTTGTGGATGAGGTCAGTGAGGCTGAAATGCCTCTGGACAAAGAAGAAGTTGCAGCTTTAGAAGAGAGTTTGACCTCATTCCGGCTAAGTGGGTTGAATGAGAAACAAAGTCGGAATGACTAGTCGAATGAGTAGTGGACACTCGGCCATGTTCTCCCGGCACAAGGAACCGAGGAGACGGTTCATGCGTAAAGACAAGGGGAAGAAGAAGATGTCGTAGTACATCACAAACAAAGACGAATCGGAGCGAAGCGAATCCAACTTTGGAAAGCTTGAAGACAGACCTCCGAAGAAGACGATCGCCAATTCCATCCGGTTGCCGGCTCTGTCCGATTTTCAATTGTCGGCTCCGTCTGATTCCTAGTTGCGGGATTCGTCCGGTCGTCGCCTCCATCTGGTTTCCGGTTGCCGCCGTCCGGTTCCGGTTCGATCACCAGTTCCATCCAGTTGCCAACTCCGTCCAATTTCCAGTTATTGGCTCCGTCCAATCGCCAGTTACCGAATTTGTTTGGTCGCCGGCTCCATCCAATTTCCGGTTGCCATATCCGCCCGGTTTCTGGTTCCCGACTTTGTTGCCGGTTCTATACAATTGCCAGCTCAATCCAAATTCTGGTTGCCGACTCCGTCCGGTTTTCGTTACTATCATTGACCGGTTTGAGTTCCATCACTGGCCAGTTCGAGCAACTTAGCCACATCCGACGACTTAGCCACATGAGTCCTTTTAAACAAAAGTGGCCCAAGCCCAACTATTTCTTTTGTGCTCTTAACATATAGATGAAAAATTGATGGTTCTCAATCTGCTTATATAGCTGGCTCGTAAAGTTTCCTATCTATGTGGGATATTTCAAAATTCTATTTTCCTTATCTTCTCAAACTTCATGTCCACATAACTTGATATGTAGTTGTCTATTTTATATGTAGTAAAATGTGTTTTGAAGCTCTTGAGTACATCCATCTTTCCATATCAAGTCGCTAATCAAATCTAAAATAATTATTTCATTATTTTTTTTACATAGTTTTCATATCCTGTGTGAAAAACCACACGACATTCACCCCCACCAAACCTGCACATCCACCAATATGTGCCAATTGTAGTGAGGTTCCTCTTTTGATTATTCTACTTCATCGAAGTTTCTTCTTTATACCTGAACTGCCGTTGCCATCCAATCCACCATATTCTTCGCTCACTCTTTGCATTTCCGTGGCTGGTTGCCATGGCTCCCTTTTCTCTTGTAGAGCATAATGCTTCATGCTTTGTGCATGTGCCACCTTCATCTCAACCATCTCCTTGGTCATCTAACTTTCTTTTATCATCCTTTCTTGTTCCATGCATGCCTTTCAAAGGCCTTATCGAAATACTATTGTTGAGTACTCTTAGTGGTTCATTCTTCAATTGCATGCTCATCTCGAGGTCCTTAAGTGAATACATTTCATGCTTCTCACTTTTTCTACTTTCGTGGTATACTTTGGAGTTGACCATGACTTGTTGCACGCACTAGTTTCAACCCTTGCTTCCTCACTGCCACCGTCCTTCTCTTGGGTCTTACATCGGTTAATGCCCAAGTCTCTCAAACGAGTGTGGAGGGATCGATACGCTTTCATAGTTTGTCTTTGTCATGCTACCCTTAGCCACTTCGACCTTATGGTTGTCCACATTGGCTTTGGCCTTTGTTTCTTTGCCGCCACCTTCCAGCTCTTGGATCTTACATCGGTTAATGCCCAAGTCTCAAGAACTTTTGTGGGGAAAGTTTCTTCATGATGATCGTCTACCCTCTTCATCTTGATGTCTCCCTCTTCTTCGCATGTGTTAGCTTCGGCCTTCACTTCCTCGTCGCCACCTTCCATCTGTTGGGTCTCACATTTGCTTTCCGATGTATCTGCCCCAAGAATCTAGAACAAGTGTGGAGAAAGTCTTGACACGACCATCCGCCATTGACTCATCCATAGACACCTCTGACTCGATGTTGTTTTTCGTGGCTATCTCCTCCATCATGTCGGCCTCACACTTTTTTCTCTCCCTTGATCAAGCAAGCTTTGCTCATGCTTGCACCTTCATCACTTGATGTTTCAGACATGATGCGTGTTTCGAAACATTTGTCTTCGCTTGAATTGGCATTCGCCACCCTTGATTCATTTGTTTCATTCTTCATCATTGTTTCTTTGCAAGACAAGAAGGTGTCTTGTTCCACATCTTCTCCTGTGGTGTTGTCGTACCGAAATTGGGCCTTCGTATTGGTCATATCATGACTCCACCTTTGTTGGGAGGTCTCTTCTTCCTTGATAACCATTTTAATCGGTTTTGGCTCCATTATATGATTCTCTTTGGCCTCGACTTGAAGCTTTAATTTCTCATATGCCTCGTTTATGAAGGCCTCTATGTCGAGTAACATCGAACCTTCCCTCTTCAAGCTCTCTTCTTTACGTGGTAGTTTGTTGTGGCTTCTTGTCCTCCTTTCACCATTCGTCCTGGGTTGTGTTGTTGTCGATGATAATCTTGTCTTCCTCTTATCGTGTAGTTGACATACTCTTTCCACTTTCGTCCAATCCTCGGTGAGGCCATTTGCACCATCGTCATCCTCAAGTCGGATTCCAATGGCTTTCCTTTCCTTTAGATCTATTGATTTTATGAACATTAGGACTTTATCCACCCCCACCAATCTTTGATCCCGCTCCGAGAGTTGTGCAAAGCGACACTCAAACTCAACGAAAGCATGCACGGTACTTTGGTGGGTCTTTAATGATGATACCCATTGGTCAAACTTGTATAGGCTGCATCTCTTCGGCTCTTTGTATCTATATGTCTCCATGAGATATCCTCCTACCGCCTCGTTTCACATCAGGTTCACCAAAGATGTCGCGAAAATACGAAGAGGATACGTGAACTTGAGGCAGGACCTCGGGGCCTCCGACTAGAGGATATCACATTTGTGTGTTTATATTTTTAACAATTAACAGAAATAAGAAATTTAATCATTTTCATTAACAAAGGAAAAGAAATTACAATATGTCCCAAGATTGGGATTTAGAAGTTTTAGGTTTACTGAGATTAATAGAAAAGAAAAATTACGGGTTTGAGAGATATGGCTTCTGTAGGGAAAATTAGGGTTTTTGCGTGTTATGGCTTCCATAGGGAAAATTAGAATTAGGTTATACGAGAGATATCTCTTCCGTAGGGAAAATTAGGGTTTTCGAGTGTTATGGCTTCTGTAGGGAAAATTAGGGTTTTTGAGTGTTATGGCTTCGATAAGATAAGAGAGTTAAGAAGGAAAAGAAAATAAAAATAGAGAGAGAATGAGTGTTGGAAAAAAAATGGAATTTATCTAGGTTTCTTTGTTGATCCCTCCTTTCATGTTCCTTTGCCTCCCCACATTTAGTTGCATGGCTTTTACCTTTAGTTCCATGCCTTCCACATGACCTTTATGCATGGCCTCCACCTTTAGTTGCATTCCTTCCACATGACCTTTACTTTAATTTACTTTACTTTAGTTTAGTCGCATGATCCTATAATCCGTAAAGTTTGGCTCATGCTTTGATCCGTGCAGTCCGCGTCCGGCCTCATCCGTCCAGTCCGGTTCTGGTTCGATTGCCGGTTCCATCCGGTCGCCAGTTGCCGGATTCGTCTAGTCGCCGGCTCCATCCAGTTTCCGGTTTCCGCCGTTCGGTTTCGGTTCAATTGCTGGTTCCATCCGGTTGCCAGCTCCGTCCGATTTCCGGTTGTCGGCTCCGTCCATTTTACCGGTTGCCGGATTTGTCCGGTCGCTGGATCCATCCGATTTCCGGTTGCCATATCCACCCGGTTTCCGGTTGTCGGCTTTGTTGCCGGTTCTATACAATTGCCAGCTTAATCAAAATTCTGGTTGCCGACTCCATCCGATTTTCGGTACTATCACCGACCGGTTTGAGTTCCATCACCGGCCGGTTCGAGCAACTTAGCCACATCCGGCGACTTAGCCACATCTGTCCTTTTAGACAAAAGTAGCCCAAGCCCAACTATTTCTTTTGTGCTCTTAACACAGAGATGAAAACTGATGGTTTTCAATCTGCTTATATAGCTGGCTCCTAAAGTTTCCTATCTATGTGAGATATTTCAAAATTCTATTTTCCTTATCTTCTCAAACTTCATGTCCACATAACTTGATATGTAGTTGTCCATTTTATATGTAGTAAAATGCGTTTTGAAGCTCTTGAGTACATCCATCTTTCCATATCAAGCCACTAATACAATCTCAAATAATTATTTCATTATTGTTTTTACATAGTTTTCATATCGTGTGTGAAAAACCACATGACAACGGAAATGGCAAAGGATGCACATTGGCACACCGCAATGGAGGAAGAGATTCATGCATTTGAGAAGAATGAAACATGGGACCTGGTTGGCGCACTAAAGGGTCTGAGGCCGATCAGATGCAGGTGGGTGTACAAGGTCAAGTACAACACCAACGGTTTCGTCAACAGGTACAAGGCCCGACTGGTGGCAAAGGGCTATGCACAACAACCGGGCATCGACTACGATGAGACGTCCATGTTTGCTAGCGGTAACCGCGGCAAAGGGGTGGCACTTACATCAAATGGATGTAAAGAATGCATTCCTGCAAGGTGAGCTTGAGGAACACGTTTGTTGTTTGCCTACTGAAGAATTCCCTCTATGGACTTAAGCAAGCCCCGCATGCCTGGAACGTGAAGATCATGCAGTGTCTGCGTCAGATGGGGTTTGCCACGTTGAGCTCAGACTCTTCAGTTTTCTCTCTGGCAAAGTCAAAATGGGCCGATAATTATTTTACTTTATGTTGATGATTTAGTCATTGTCGGCACCAACCTAGAGGAAATCGGCCATGTGAAGGCTCAACTAGCGCCATCATTCGACATAAAGAACCTGGGGGACCTTCATTACTTCCTCGGGATCGAAGTGATTTGCATTCCCGAAGGCATACTGATCAGCCAACGACATTATGTGCTGAGTATGCTCTTCAAGTTCGGTATGAAGGAGTGAAGGCCATGTGAAGGCCCAACTAGCACCATCATTCGACATAAAGAACCTGGGGGACCTTCATTACTTCCTCGGGATCGAAGTGATTTGCACTCCCGAAGGCATACTAATCAGCCAACGACATTATGTGCTGAGTATGCTCTTCAAGTTCGGTATGAAGGAGTGAAAGTCTGTCTCAACTCCTCTTGATAGGAATGTGAAGCTTCGTCCCTACTCCGGAATGACATGCGACCCGAAAAGGTTTCGACAGATAGTTAGAAGCCTTATATACTTGACCATCACCAGGCTGGACCTCAGCTATCCGGTCGGCTTGATTATTCAATTCATGGCACATTCGACCGTCGAGCATCTTCAGTGCACGTAACGAATACTTAGGTATGTCAGTGGCATTAAGGACAGGGAATTGCTGTATCGAACCAATACTACCAAATAATTGGTTGGCTACACAAATGCCAATTGGACCGGAAACGCCACCGATCGTAGGTCTACATCGGGCTTTGTGTTTTCACTTGGAAGCACCATGATCGTATGGAGCAACAAGAAGCAGCCGACAATTGCATTGTTGAGCACGAAGGCCGAGTATCGAGGAGCGGTTGTCGCGACGTACAAAGCCATATGGCTCAAGAGGCTACTGAAGGATCTGCAAATAGAGGTGTCTGATCCAACGATGATCTATTGTGACAAACTCAACAACATCCAACTGGTGAAGAACCCCATCTTTCAAGCCCAGACCAAGCACATTCACGTGCACTATCATTTTTTCCGCGATCGAGTACTCTCCGGCGAAGTCAAAATGGTGTATGTTTTGAAAGATCAGCAAATTGCCGATATGTTCACCAAACCCCTTGGCCTAGACAAGTTGCGGAAATTTTCGAGTGCGCTTGGTTTGCATCACCTCAAAGTGCCGAACTTGAGGGGGAGAAAGGGGAGGAAAAGATGGGAAGCCGAGGTGGATGAAGAGTTCGACTTCGGATTGGCAGAAGCCGAAGACAGATACAAGGGACGAGCCGAAGCCAATTGAACAAGGGGGAGGTAAAATCAAGAAGGGCAAAGAGGACAACACCAAGACATGGTCAGATGTGGTCAAGGGCCTAACGACATACGACATATCATAGACAATCGATTTGGTTGAATGGTTTGATTCGGACGAACCGAATACATGAAGGTCGGGTAGGTGAGAAGGCAGCCGAAACCGACGCCGAGATGAAGAAGTCGACGGGTCGGGGGCCGCCAGTACTACGATAGCAAGGCAGTTGACAAGGGACTTACGAGCAGACAAGTCGACTGAAAGGGTCGAGATGCACGGAATCGGAGGGGTCGAAGAGCAAAGGACTAGAGGGATCAAGGAACACAAAACAGAACTGGACGAGGAGCGCAAGCAAAGCGTGGAGACGCTAGGAATAGTCGGATGCTGACTCAAGGAGAACCTCAAGTTGAGCTTGAAGGGGACTGTTGAGTGAGCAAGCTTAACTTGAGCCGGATTGTCTGAAGAATGTAAAGAATATGCGGAATAATGCTCAACCACAACCGAGTCTTCAATCACTTCATTGAGAATTACAAACATAGAAATGGGAATGTGGAGATAGATACATGTATACACAAAACACTGTAAACAAGAGAGTACACAAGATGTTAACGTGGAAAACCCTAAGAGGGAAAGCCCACAGGAGCCCACAGACTCCAAGCTATCACTATGTCAAAAGAATACAAAAGGAGGGCATAGAGGCAACGACCTCGTGTTCACTCTCTTCGCCTGGCGGCGGTTACCACAGAGAATCACTCTGTCTCTCTCTCTCTCTCTCTCGCACTCTCTCTCTGTTACGCTCTATACAACCATGGCCTCAATGCACCATCGTCTAAAAGTGTTTGCCCTAGGTCATATTTATACTAATATGACATTAGGACTATTTACAAATATAGCCCCAATGGACTCTCAGAAACATATTTACATATATGTCACTTCATCTGGTGAGAGGTTCTCACTGGGCCTGCATCATCCGGTTCTCACCGGGTCTTCCTTGCCGGGTAAACATCATCCGGTTCTCACCGGGCCTTCATCATCCCATCCGGAGGGACCGAAATCCTAACAAAGAAGCCGTGAACCGGATTGGATTGGACCAATCGGTTAGGCCTGGATCGGCTAAAGAAGTCGGGAGCCGAATCAGATGGACATCGATCGGGGAAGCCGAATCGGTCGGAGCCGAAAGGCTGTTGGAAAGATATTTCGCAAAGGAATATTATTTGGGAGTTAGTGTAAGGGCTCATTTATGAGCATTTAAGTACTGATGGTACTTGTGTCAGTCCCTTTAAGGACTTGTATAAAAGTGCTCTCTAAGCACATTCGATGTACAAAGTGTTTATTATTTTTTGAAATAAGTTTATGTTCTACTCTCTCTCTGTCTCTCCCACATACTCTTTGTGCATTTGAAGCTTTCCATTAAACCTACATATTGTCTATTTCTATCTGTCTGAGCCAGTTGTGTCTACACTTCCGCACCTAACTCTTTTTAGAGTAGTCAACCGGTTCATGAGCAACCTTGGAAAAGAGCTTTCAGCCCCGATAAAATGGATATTTTGGTACTTGAGAGGCACCTCGACTGTGTGCCTCCAATTCGGTTCGGGTAATCCCACATTAGAAGGATTCACTGATTCGGACATGTCGACTGATGAGGATACTAGCCAGTCCACGTCCGGATATGTGACAACATTTGCAGGGGGAGCCGTTTCCTAGTAGTCAAGGCTATAGAAGGTTGTGGCTCTATCAACCACAAAAGCCGAATACATGGTTGCCGTCAAAGCTAGCAAGGAAGTTATATGGATAAAGGCGTTTATCAGAGAAGAATTCAGACTCTACTGCAACAACCAAAGTACCATCAACCTTGTGAAGAATGCCGCCTACCACTCGAGGACCAAGCACATCCAGAGGAGATACCACAGGCTTCGTGAAAGGGTAAGAGACAAGAACTTTACTCCGATGAAGATCCATACGAACAACAATGAATCCGATATGCTAACAAAGAGGCTATCGACAGAAAAGTTGAATGTGTGCCGGCAAAGGGTTAGATTGACAAAGCAACCCATGTCAGATTGAAGGGGGAGTTGTTGGGAAAAACGGTCCCTTCGGATGGGAAGAGCACAAGTCAAATCGGATGGAGTTAATAGGCAACTCGACAAGTGTATATGAGTACAAATATAGATAGGGAAAGTAGTTAGGTGAATATGGTTGATCATTATTGTTGTACAAGAGATAGTTGGTTGTTGCCACTATAACTAAGAGAGAGAGAGAGAGAGAGAGAGAGAGAGAGAGAGAGAGAGAGAGAGAGAGAGAGAGAGAGAGAGAGAGTTGTTACTCTGCCACTGTCTATCAGACAAAGGATAGCCCAAGGTCATTGCCTTGAACCTTCTCGTTGTACTCCTCCTACCTTAGTCATTCTGTTCGGAGTTTGTTGACTCTCATGGTTTTTCCCTATTGGGCTTTCCACGTTAAAATCATGTATCTCTATACTTGTGTCCTTTGTCTTGTCTATTTTCTTGTTATTCTCAATCTTTGCACCCGCATACATATACGTGCTAACCCGTTGTGGCCGGATCGATTCTCGACATCTTTTGCCTTTAAAAATAAGAGCACTTTGCTAGAGTCCAACATTATTTGGTTGAGTACAAATAGTCATGCAAATCTTTATTCAAATTCATGGAAAGTCCCACTTGTACTCAACTTTTTGTTGAAAGACTCCACCCAATCCATTAAATCCTTCTTCATAATCCAAGATGAGTCATAAAATCCATATTCCTCAAGTAAGGCTTGTTCAAAAGTTCTCCAGTCTTGGCTTGCAACTTGTATCTCCAAAACTTGAGAGTAAAGGCTTGAAGTAGCAACCCTTGAAGAGCTTGTCACTAGCCTCGCCTAGGAAATTCCTTTTTTACACGTTTCAGTCTTGTAGATTTTAAGATATTGGGTCACTTCCTTCCCATTGAAGCAACCAATGGCATCCATGATCCTTTCAATGGCCTTGTCAAGGCTTGTGACGTTGTCTCTCTCTTGAAGAATCTAGTCTATCATCCTAGTCATTGCTTGGGCTAGATTATCACTAGAGTCTCTGGCTTTTGAGGTTCCATCCATTCTCCCCTGCCACTCTTTTGCGTCGGGTTTACCAAAGATGTCGTGAAGTTTTGCACATGCATTTGCTACTTGAGCAGGACCACGGGGGTCTTAGACCAGGGAGTCGGAGTGAAGGAGAAGACCAGAGATGCACCTTACTGAAGAAGCTCCTCGTCAAGTGTTCATACTCCTCAAGCTTTCACTCGCCGAGTGTTCACACTCTTGTCAAGTGTTAGCACTCATCGTGCTTTCTTACACTCAACAAGCATTCACTTGTTGACCTTTTGTGCTCATTAACCTTTCAGACAATAGGCATTCCACTTGTCAAGAAACCTAGGGTTTCAGCATGATTAGTGTGATAACATGTGTGAAGATTAACACTACTTTAAGGGATTAACAAGAGATTAGGACAATTAACGAGGAAAAAAATGAGAGATCCCTTTAGAAAATTAGAGTTTACAAATTTCGGCTACTGGTTTATCACCGTGGGAAAAATTACAAAGGATTGGTTTACAAAGGTAATAATTAAAATGGAAGAGAAAGTAAAATCTTGTGAAAATGATTCATAAGTGAAGAGTTCGTATGAATATCGGAGAAAGAAATTCCCGAGTTTGGTGATTCAACGATCAACAACATAGTTGTCGTGATGTGGTGCATCAACGTCGAGAAAAAGTTGGGTAGTTTCTTCAATGGCGGTTTCATCGGCATTCCGATGGTGGTTCTTGGAGGTTTGGCATCCTCTCTTAGACGTAGAGCATTTAACATGATAGTCGGTCATTGAAGGGAGGGCGAAGTGGCATGGGAACACTTAACCATCTTCGAGGCGTGACCAACAGTGCAAGTCACGGTTCCGGCAGCCCACTTGACTCGCCTTCGCCGGTCTTCGTTTCGCATCTCTGTTGTAATTAGTGATTTAATTTGTAAAAACCACTGGATTCGTGGCGTCAAACTGAATCGTTGTATAAAACCCATTTTTTGTATCATAAATCTTGTACATTCTATTTTGCTAAAAATTGTAGTCTTAATCTCATGCTTAGTCCTTATTCGTGAGTTGACTATCATGTTGATCTAAGGGTTAGCGGTCGGAAACCCTAATATTGTCGGCAAGTTGTAAGCCAACGAAGTTGAAACCCGCCAAATCGGAAGATGATGCACGGAAGCCGCTGAGGGACAAAAATAGATGGGCCCATAAAGCATAAGACCTTCACCCTCTGACTCCCCTGTGACCCCAGTAATTTCCGTGACATTATTGCCTGTTGTTGATGTTGTTCCTTCACACTCTCTTGATTTCAATTCAGTCTCCCCTTAGGCATCCCTTCCCTCTCTTTATATAGGCGCTGACATGTATACAATGTATGTAACGGGGCATGACATGCATGATCGCCATTTGGCGCACATGTGTTACATGTGATGAATGACAGTTATCCAATTCACCCTAGTTCCCATGTATGGCAATAGACCTAAGCCATAAGTATCAGGATAAGAATATAATTATATAATGTTGAGAATCAAACTCAACTTCCCTATGGCGTGAGCACATCCTAAGACTACAAGTGTGTGGACACACCCCCACCACTATGTAACCATAGATTGACACACGCGTGATATTCGTGATATTCTCCATGCGCAATATTCTCAATATTCGAGAATACAAAATGGCCCCAAGAATATTAAAAACCCATTCATTTTGCAAAATATATATAAAATATTTATTTATTTATTTAAATAAATTTATTTCACCAAAAAAAGAACAATTATTCATTAATAGATTATAGCGTTAAGAGAGATTATGAAACTTATTTTAATTAATCAATTTTTTTTATTTTTTTTAAAAAACAAATACTTATAACTTATAACTTATACATTTATTATAAAATTTTAGTTATACTTACAAATATGATTAGTATGAACTTTGAAGATATGATTTGTGTGAAGTACTATTTTTAATGTCAAAATAAAAATATCCATAAATTTTGAGGTAATAAAAAGTGAGAAATTAATGAGCCTTTATTTTATTTATTAAAAATAAAACAAATACATACTTATAAGTTATAAGTTATGCATTTATTATAAAAATTTAGTAGTGTCAAATCCCCAAGTCCCTCTTTTATTATCCCTATTTATTGTCAAATTCCTTTTTTTAATCCTAGGAAATTAAAAAAGGCAGAGATTTTTTTATTTTTTTTTGAGTTAAACGAATACTTGACCACCCATTCGTATTCGTATTCGTATTCGTTTGCATTCGAATGGGAAACCCAACGAATGCGAATATGTCAATCTATGTATGTAACATAACTAATGTGTCATAAGACTTAACTTCTATGACACATAGTTAGTAGGTAATTAATTTTCCCCACTTTTCCAAGAGGTAGGTGTAGTAAGAGAGTGTAGTGAGAAAGTGACCATATAAGCACCTTCTCCTCTCATTTGTAGTTGTTAGTTATCATTTTTCTTGTGAACACAATCTTCTATTTTGTCTACTATGTGTCAACTTTCTCTCTCTCTCTCTCTCTCTCTCTCTCTCTCTCTCTCTCTCTCTACTATGCATTTGAGAACACATGAAATCTTGGAGATATTAAGTGTTGGGTCCTCAAGAAATATCTTTTCGACACTTTGGTGACACCGGTTCTTCTCTATGGGGTGGAAGTATGGGGCGGTAGCATCCCTAAATCTATGTGGAAAGAGTTTGAAAATGTCCAAAAACATTTTCTTACAAAGTTTCTATAAGTTAAGAAACAAATGTCGTACACCCTCCTCCTTGAGACGGGATCGCTTCCCATTGAGATCATGGCCATAGAAAGGGTTGTTGAATACATGCTTAAGGTTCAAAAAAGTCCCTCACATCGACTTCCTAGAATTGCGTGGGAAGCAATCAAAAAGATCCAAAAGACGCATAAAAGCAAAATTTTGTGTTCCGGTTGGATGCAAGATATAGAAAAATGGTTTGGGAGATGGGATGCGAGACACTTGCTTCATGATGCATCAGTAGATTCCTTTGTAAATGAGGCCTTCTTGCAATGCCAATGTATCATGACATGGGACAAATGTGGAGGCTCACGCTTCCACATTATACTACACATGTTGCACCTAACTACAAAACCATATTCTTTGCGGAACGGGGAAATTGTACACATCAATACATGTTAGAGCCCATACCGTTATCTGCCATCGAACCATTGTTTCCATGCGACTTAGCTCACATGCATTGCGATGTGAAACAGGGCATTGGGGCAGAAGTGATGAGAGTGGTCGGCTATACTCATCTGGACTACGTCGAGTGGTATGATGAACTACAACATTCTTTACAAATCGGCAATGTTGATTCGACTCGAAGGGTACACAGATACCGATTGGGCTAGCTACAAAGCCAACTGACGATCAACTTCGAGCTTCATATTTTCAATCGACAACATAACCATATTATGGAGCAGTAAGAAGCAGCCGATAGTCACACTATCAAGCTAGAGGCCTAATACATGGGCATTGTTGCCACATGTGAAACCATATGGCTTAAAGGGGATTTTGAAGGATTTGGACATCTCCATCAAAGATCCATTCCTCCTATACTGCGACAACCTAAGCAGTATTCATCTGGCTCATAATCCTATTTTTCACATTCGGACTAAGCACATCAAGGTGCATTATCACTTTATCCAAGAATGTGTCCTCGCCGGAGATGTCAACCTGCAACATATCTGCACAAACCTTAAAACGATCGACATCTTTACGAAAGCCATTGGACCCTGTTAACTCTTAGGGCCGGACAATGGCCTAACACAGGGTGTCTACGGAAGACACTTCACCAAAGGGGTGTTACGACAAGAGGATTAGGCTCAACGATTAATCTGACTTAATTAGGTTACCTAGCAAGATCGTCCTTAATAATCACACGCGTAAGATATAACAATGAATGCAGAACGGCAATTAACACAGAGAGATAAAAACACTAAGCTTTATTAATTATCTGCTGAACATTACATTGCATCCGGGCCTTTAAATAGGTTTCCGGTTTGTAGTACAAAACGGTGCCATCCGCACTTGTTCGGGATCGGTCCGGATCCGGAACGGCATACCGATTCCGGTCTGTCCGTCCACACTAATAGCTTACTTACAACCATTCCTTAATAATTAAATAACTCCTTCGTTACACACTCTGGACTCCTTTGTCGGCCTGTAACACATGGCACGCCTGTGGGATAGTACCTTGTACGTCGAATCCACCATCTAACCCTTGCTATTCTTCGAGAGTCTCTAATGGTTCATCTGGAATTGGTTGTTGTTGTAGTTGCTGCTGCTGCTGTTGCTGCTCCATTGATGGTTGCTGCGACTGGTCCTTTGGTGGCTGTTGCGGCTGCTCCTCCGTTTGTTGCTTTGACACCGGCGTTTCCGTCATTGCTCCCTCCGTCGTAGTGGTCTCCGGTTGATTGGTTCTGGCCTGGCCCTCGGCTGGCGACGGTTCCTCATCACTAAGGTTAACCGTTGCCGCTTCCCGTGCTTTTTCTTCCCGAACCTAGGACCGCTCGTAGCTTTCAAACTGGATTTGAGCGTCTAGCCTATCATCGTCTAGCTGAGCTACGAGTTGTTGGACCTACACTAGCTATTCATCCGCCAGGACTTGGAAGTCTTCAGCCAGCTCGTCCCGTATGGCGGTGAAGTCCTCGGAAGTCAACGTGTAACAATCATCTCCTTCCTTCCGCCGGTTTGCCACGTCTGCCCGTAGCAATTGGAGTTTCGCCGTATTTTGTGCCCACTTTCTCCACCATCTTACGGAGATTTCGTCAATCAAGCGTTTTGTTTGATTCAGCCATGCTCGGAGGATGCACTAAATCCGGCCCATTCCCATGTGCGATTTGATCTCCGCAGCTTGTCGTTCCTCCTTCAATTGCTTGATGATTTTGATGTTGTCTTCCGCCTGCTCCTTGTAATGCGTCAATTGCCTTTGATATGTGCTTTGTAATTTTTGCAATACCGTTGACGCTCTCTCCCTTTCTTCCTGCTGCTGACTCTGGAGCTCCATCCGGACCTTCTCCGCCTCGTCCAACCGTCTTGTATTTTCCGCTTGTTCGTCGGCAAGTGCCGTCGCGACCTGATCAACTTCCTGCCGGAGCTCGGTCATCCTTTCCTTATGCTCTATTTCCAGCCGTTTGTAGTCCTAGTGCAGGTGCTCAAAATCATCTGTCTTTTGCTTGAACCATACGTTGATTTGTCGACGGGCCCGGTCCTCGCGGTCCTTCTGCTGGCGGAGCTCCTCCTTTAGCCGTTCAATTTCCGTTTCCGCCGTCTTCCGCAGCTTGTCCTTTTCCTGCAGCACTTTGTCTTTTTCCTCCCTTAACCGGTCGTAAGCTTGATGGCCTTTCCGGAGGCTCTCCTTTGCCCGGCGGAGGTTCTCAGTAGTCTTCTTTAATTCTGCTTCGGCCGCTGTCTTGAATTCCTGTTCACGGCTCCTTAGCGCTTCTTGTGTGGCAAGTTCATCTCTCAATTCCGCAAGCTCTTGGGCTTGCGCCGCATCTCTCTCCGGAACGGTTTCCGTTGCCGGGGTCTTATTAGTATGTACAGGTTGGTCTGTTTCTTTATTCTGTACACTTACCGGAGTCACCGGTGATTGGATCTGTGTTGCCATTAAGGCCATTTTGGCCATTTCTGCCGTGACCTGATCCAAGTCTTTTTCAAGGCACCGGATTCTGGACCGGGTCGTCTCTAGTTGTTCGGTTGTGACGAGCAACCGTTCACTTTGCGCTCGTTCTTCCGCCTCAATATACCCCACTGCTCCAGTAATCTGTTCGCCTATCCACCGAAGCCACAGGCTATCGGTGCATTGTTGTTGCGCTTGCATGGAGGTTTGATGGATGGGCTCGCTTGTGGGCGGGTGGTCCTGCCTGATTGCGCCGATTTGCAATTCTGTTTCTACCCGTGGACCACCCTGTTGTCCTGGTTCCCCTTGCACTTCTTCTTGGTTAGCCGAGGGAGGCTACATTGACCTTTTCGGCTCTGGCGGAATGGGACTTGTCGGTGTTGCCGGTGGTGCAGGGGCTTCTGATTCCGGTGCCATGCGCACCGGTTCCGGTTCCTCCCTTGGCGTGGGAGTCTCAGTATGGGGAGCCGGTGTTCCCTCCGTCTGAGGGTTCGAACGTTTCCCAGCTACCTCAACGGTCCTTGCCGACGACCGTCGCTGGAGGTGCTCCGTAGGCTCCTCCTCTATTTCCTCCTCCTGAGTCCCAGCATTGAGTTTCGCCGCCAGGGGTCCGCTTCTCTATTCACCGGTCAGTGGAGTGTAATCTTTACGGGTCGTACTGGTGGTTCCTCCTACGCATCCGTTGGCTGCTTCCGGCTGGCGCTCTCCTTTCCTGCCTGTTTTGCGCCCGCCACCTTCCCCTTAGTGGCCATAGAGGCCAACAACTGTTGTCTTTTGGAAGCAATCTTTGGGGTGCCGTCCGCCACTCTTCCCTGCTTCTTGGGCTAGACGGGCTGGACGGGTGGCACAAGCAAGGTGAGCCACAGCGTTACTGCATGCCATATCCTCCGTCCTTCTCGGCCTTCTTTGTCGTCTTTTACTCTGACGATCTCGATCGCCGCACACAACCTGTCTGCGATCAAAACCGGTCAATCCACCTTAATCCCTTCATAGGTGGCGATGATCATCCCTGCCCGGTTCTGCGGCATGACAGGGGGTCTAGGGTACACACGGCCGTATTCGTGGAGCACACAGGCAATCTCGCGGAACAGCATATCTCCACCGCCCTGTGTCCGGTAGCCCTTGCTGGCTAGGGAGTACTCACCAAAATACTTGATGAGTTGCTCTGAGGTCGGATTGTCAATCGTGAATATGCCTCCCTCCGGAAGGCCTGTTAACGCATGGATCACCTCCGCCGTTATGACCTCTGTGTCGATTTCTTTGATCACCTTGTCGGCTTCTTTGTGTGGCGGTACCTCCATAATCGTCAAGAAACCCTCGAGCCCGTGTTGCTTTAGCCATTTTTTGGCGGCTTCCGACAGCGTCTGCGGGTCCATGTCTGTGTCGAGGTCGGATTGTGGTGGCGAGGTTGGATGGTGATGAGAGTGAGAGAGAGAGAGAGCGAGTTCAGAAATCGGGGGTTCTCTGTGCATAGGTTCTCGTCTGGTGATCTTCCAACGCCTCGGTGCTTCTGTGCTCCTAGGTTCATGAAAGTAGAAGGTCTCCATGCACTGTGGTTTTTCTCTGTGCATTCTGGCGCCTTTTTCGAGCGTGTGCACGTCTTGTCCTAAAATAGCATTATGTTTTGTGGCAGCGCTTAAATGCCCACTACGTACCTTTTCGCTCCTCGCTCTCTCCTCCGTTCATACCTCGCTTTTGCATGATTACTTCGCTTTCTTTTTTTCTTTTTTTTAAAATGTAGTGTGAGGTTACATGTCCGTTGGTCCTATCGGACCCTTGCCGGCCTCATTACGGTTTGTCGTCGCCTCATTCTCCCCTGTTACCGGCTTGTCGTCTCCTCCGTCTTGGTGGTTGCTGTTTCCCTGACAGGTTGCCGTTTCCGCACCGGTTCCCGATCCGGTGTCGGTCCTTTGCTCAAATGGGTTCTTGGGCATCGGTCCTCTATATGGCTTCAATCTGAATCCGTTGACCCATTTGCCTAGCACTTCGCCGGCAAGTGTCCCTAACTGGTAGGACCCATTATACTCACGTGTCAGCCAATACGGGCTAGTCCATCTAAACCGTAGTTTACTCGGCATCTTGCCCATCCGGGTCTGAAAGACTAACACCAGCTTGCCGATTTTGAACATTTTTTCATTTCCTTTCCGGTGCCTGTCGACAAATGCTTTCCATTGTTCCAATTCTAAGTGCAGGATGCTTGCCGGTCGTTGTTCCTCGAGTTCACACAGCGTTGTTAACCGTATTGCCTCCGTCTCCTTCTCGTTCAGCCGTTCCCGTAGCTGAATCTGTAAGCTTGGTACTTGGAATTCCACCAGTATGACCGCCTCTAGTCCGAACGCTAACCGGAACGGTGTTGTTCAGATGCTCGTTTTGTATGTTGTCCGGTATGCCCAAAGCGCGCAATGTAGCTTGGTATCCCAATCCGTTCGGTTTTCGTTGACGATCTTCCGTAGGATATTCTGGAGCGTTTTGTTCGTCGACTCAGCTAACCCGTTTGCTTGCGGATAGTACGGTGTGCTCCGTTTATGGACAACGACATAGAATGTCGTCAGGCTTTCAACTACTTGGCCGAGAAAATGCCCCCCTTGGTCGCTTATTAATTCGATTGGGCATCCGTAACGGCACCAGATGTATTTGTATAGAAGTTTTGCCGTTGACGCAGCGGTGTTGTCTCTTAAGGCTTTGGCCTCCACCCATTTCATGTAGAAATCCGTCGCGACGATGACGTACCGATTACCTGTTCTCATTGCCGGTGGTTTGAACGGTCCAACAAAGTCCAGCCCCCACTTCTGGAATGGTTCGAGTGGTAGTACAGGCTGGTGCGGCATCCGAGCTTGCTCCGTTGGCTGGCCCATTCGTTGGCATAGGTCACAGTCTTTTACGTACCGTACAACATCTCTTAATGTAGTTGGCCACCATAGGCCACTTTGCCATATTTTCCTGGCCGACGCATCTCCGGCATAGTGACCTACGGCAACTCCGCAGTGGGCTTCCCTCAGTATGAGGTCCTTTTCATCGCTGCGCATAGCCCATCTCCAAATGCCGTCCGCACCCTTGTGGTAAAGTGTGTCTTGCAGTAAGCAGAAATGTCGGCTTTGCACCGTCAGGCGTTTCCTTTTGTCCCAGTTCATCTCCTCCGAAGGCAGTCCTATGCTCAAAAACTGGTGCATATTTGTGAGCCACTTGTCTTCCTGTGCCACTGTCTCATCTGTTGCTGTTTCCGTAGTGACTCGAAACAGCTCCGCATCCAGAAACTCGTCCGCTACTCCGTCGCCCGTCTCTCCGGACTCTAGTCGGCTTAAATAATCCGCTACGGCATGCTGTATACCGGTTCGGTGGAATATTTCGAACTCGAATTCCTATAACAGTAAGGTCCACCGGGCCAACTTACCGGTGAGTGACGCCTTGGACACCAGGTAGAGGAGTGCCGAATGATCTACATGGAAGGAAAACTTCCTTCCCAATAAATAATGCCGAAACTTTGTCACACTGTAGATCATCCCTAGAGCTTCCCGTTCCGTGGTAGAGTAGTTCCGTTCCACTTGGGATAGCTTTCGGCTGGCATAGTACACTGGCCGGTACCACTTTGGCTCCGTAAGCTACATCAGTACGCTTCTGATTGCGATGTCGGAGGCATCCACGAACACATGAAATTCTTTACTCCAATCCGAAGGCTGCACTACCGGTGCTTGCGACAATATTACCTTGAGGGCCCTATACGCCCTATCCTCGGTGTTGGTCCACTGGATTGGTGTTCAATGTACCGCGGCATGCAACGGTGTAGCCAGGTCGGCCAAGTATCAGAGCATCCAGTTGTGCCACCGGATCTGGCCTAAGAACCGGCTCAATGCCTTTGCCGGTGCCGGCGCCGGTGCTTCTAATATGGCTTTTACTTTGTCCGGGTCGACTGCAATGCCTTCCTTGCTCACAATATGTCCTAGTAGGGTTCCACTAGACACGCCAAATACACACTTCGCCAGATTCAAGCTTAGCCGGTACGCTCTACACATTTCTAGACAATGATGGAGGTGCTGAAAATGGTCCTCTTCCCGGCTATAGACGGCGAAATCGTCAAGGAAAACCTGCATAAAAGCCGGGATATATTCACCAAAGATTTCCATGATGATTCGTTGGAATGTTGCCGGTGCCGTTTTGAGTCCGAACATCATCACCATGGCCACAAACACCCCCCATTCGGTGACAAAATCCGTTTTCTCTTGGTCGTCGGGGTGCATTCGGATCTGATTATACCCACTGAATCCGTCTAGAAAGCTATAGACCTCATGGCTGGCGACGGCATCCAACACTCCATCTGTGAACGGAAGTGGAAACACATCCATTACCGTAGCCGCATTGAGTTTCCGGTAGTCCACACAAACTCGAATTTTTCCGTTCTTCTTCAGTACGACTACGATCGGGCTCAGCCATGTCGCTTTCTTTACCGGACGGATAAAGCAAACTCTTAGCAGTTTGTCGATTTCCTCCTTGACTTTGGCGGCATAATTGGTATTCATCCGGTACCGTCTTTGTGCCACTGGTTTTGCTTCCTTGCTCAAGTGAATCTGATGTTGGTATAACTGAGGGTCGAGCCCTTGCATGTCTTCGTATGACCAGGCAAACACGTTGTGAAATTCCGTGAGAAGTGTGATCATCGTCGTTTTGTCATCGGACCTCATCTCCTTGGCGATGTGCACCGGTTTTGCTTCGTCCGTGGTCCCTAGGTTCACCTCTTCAAGTTGCGACGTTTTTACGCGTTGTGAAATGGCCATTTCCCGTTCCAACGCTTCCTACGCTTGCCGTAACTCTCGGATTGCGTCCTTATCCGGTTCTGCTTCAGTCTCTTCCGGCTGTGGTAAGTATGGTGCTACTGCTTCGGCAATGTCAATTTCGAAGAGGGGTACGATCTTCGGGTTTTCCTGCAAGTACTGAGCTTCTTCTTCGTCAGCTAACCCTTCTAGCATGTTGACGCACTCTGCATACAACGGTGTACATTCATTGCCAGTGCTCGTCGTTGGCTGTGTTGGTACACGTACCTTGGCTTTTCCTCGCCGGAAGGTAATTATATTTTTCCTCCAATTCTGTTTGATATGTGCCGTTTTCAACCACGGTCGCCCCAGCAATAGCAGGTACGCGCCTTGTGCCTGTAATTGTAGCACTACTGCCGAGATGTGAAATGTATGACCGCCAACGGTGACTTCTAATTTTCGTATTAATCCTGTCGGCCACACTGAGCTTGTATCGGCCATCCGTAACCAGAATGGACATAGCTCCCACTCGTGGATTCCCAGGGCATCACACGTCCGGAGGCTTATTACATTCACACCGGAGCCTCGGTCTATTACTGTGTCGGGGAGTTCTTTCCCTTTTACAATGGCAGTAATTATCGGACTGTTTGTGTCCACCACCGTTGGTCCCTCCTCCGGATTCGAGAAGAGTACCAGTGTCGGTGATGATTCTCCTGCCGTCATGGCTGTCTTCAGTTCTTCCGTGAATCTCGGCACGAGCTGTAGGAGTTCCTAGTGGCAGCATAATCTGGCATTCTTGCAATGCCTGCCATGTCTCGTTCTCGGAGTGACTGCCGCCGGCAAGCCCTACGGTGTTCTCCTTTTGCCACTCTAAGTCTGTTACATTTTGCTCATTATCTTTCTTCAACCATTCCGTCGCTTGCTTCTGGATGGTCTCCTGCGTCTCCCATTCCTTGGCCATGCCCTTCGACCTTGTGGTCACCTGCTGCAAATCTACCACTTCAGGGACTACCATATTTACTGTTGGTCGTTTGTCATAGCTCTTCACCGGGCATTGATTACTATAACGGCCTTCCTGTCGGCAGTAGTAGCAGTAGTAGCAGTAGGCTTTCCGGGTATTGCTGGATTCGGCATTGTTTGTTGTACCCAGGGCAGGTCCTGTGGTAAGCGCAGGGTTTTGGGCCGGTTGGTTGCTTGAAGCTCCTTGTTCCGGTCCCGTGGGTGGCCGCCTTTTTTGAAATGTCGTTTTTTGTTATAGTTCTTCTTATTGCGGTACTCTTAACGAGGTTGGTCATTATATCTGCCATATTCCTCCCGTTGTTGACGATACCCGAGGGAGTGCTCCCGGTCGTACTGTTCGTATCGTCTATTGTAATCCCGGTACCGATCATATCTATCGTCCCGGTCGTAGTTATCTCGTCGATCACCGTACCGGACATCATTCTCCCATCGATCGCCATACCGGACATCCTGTGTTGGTCTGTATCGGTCCATTCGCCGCCAGTGTTCCTCTTCTTCATCCTGGCTGTTGTGTGGCTCTATTTGTCGGACGGGCAGTGCTTGCCGGTTCAATAGATTATACTCGCACCTATCCGTCGTATGGCCCTTGGATTGACAAATTACACATTGCATCCTCATAGTGCATTCTAGTGCCAAGTGTCCGGAATTCAAGCAGTTTGTGCATTGTATTGCTTGCTGAAACCGGAGGTCTTCATCGGACTGTAACGCCCGTTGGAGTGCTCCCAGTGTGAGCCATGAGCTTGTCTTTTCCATCTCTCTCACCCGGTCAATGACCTGGTTGATGGTACTTGTGTGGAAGTCAATTACCATGCAAACCGTGCGTAGGGGTTCCCGGAGCGCATTTAGGAATATAGATAGTAATTCCTCCTCCAAGGGTGCGCGGGCAAGCTGACTATGCATCCGTTGAAACCAGATGACAAACTGGGGAATGCTCTCCCCTACCTCCTGTCGAATGGTATAAAACAAGACCACCATTTCTGTCTGGTCCACCTCCTTTTGGAAAAAATGCAAGAATTTAGCTTTTAAATCTGCGAAGGTGGTGATGGTAGACGGGTCATGCGTCCGGCGCCATCTTGCTGCCGGTCCCTCCAATGCGATGCCAAATTCCGCTATCTTAGAGCGTTCCTCTTCCTCCGGGGTCAATCGCTGGGACACATGGTTTGCTTCCCATGTCTGTTCAAAGGCATGAACATGAGCTTCCGCGTCCGGATCATCTCTATACTTGGAGTACTAGAACGGCATGTCATCGTCCGGTATCGGTGCGCGGGTTGGTGGTGTTTGTGGTCGTTCCTAGTTTTTCTTCGGTGTCGGTGGTCTTTCCTGATTTGTCTCCGGCGTCGGTGGTCTTTCCTCTTCTTTTGGTGACGGAGGCCTCTCCTCCTCGACTTCCGGTGTCGGAGGTCGCTCTTCCTCTGCTTCTAGTTCCGGAGGTTCTAGGCTTAGCACTTCCGGTTCCAGTGTCGGTAAGGTGTCCGATCCTTCGTCCTCTGGTCCGCTCGGGGTTTCGTTGCTGCTACGGTAGTTCGTGTGCACGCTGTATTCCCCTTCGGAATCCGATTCATACGCTGAAAAGGCTTCTGCTTCGCCTTGTCCGCTTGCCAATGCCTAGAGAAGGGATTCGGTTTCCCGGAGGCTGCTTAGGTTGTTGCCGTCGTCCGGGTGCGATGTTTGCTGTAACCAGAGGGACTCCTCCACTACTCTCCGGATTACGTTGGAAAATGAGCGATCCGATGTAATTTCCTGCGCCGCTTGCTGGAAAGCCTCACGTCTCCTTTGCCTTTCGGCAAGGCGTCGAGTTCGATCTGTAACCAGGTCGTGCGTTGATCTAGTCATCCATTCATGCCGTCGTTCGCTGCAACAACAGGAATCGTGGTCGCCAAAAACTGTGTTAACTCTTAGGGCCAGACAATGGCCTAAAACAGGGTGTCTACGGAAGACACTTCACGAAAGGGGTGTTACGGCAAGAGGATTAGGCTCAACGATTAATCCGACTTAATTAGGTTACTTAGCAAGATCGTCCATAATAATCACACGCGTAAGATATAACAATGAATGCAGAACGGCAATTAACACAGAGAGATAAAAACACTAAGCTTTATTAATTATCCGTTGAACATTACATTGCATCCGGGCCTTTAAATAGGTTTCCGGTTTGTAGTACAAAACGGTGCCATCCGCACCTGTGTGGGATCGGTCCGGATCCGGAACGGCATACCGATTCCGGTCCGTCCGTCCACACTAATAGCTTACTTACAACCATTCCTTAATAATTAAATAACTCCTTCGTTACACACTCTAGACTCCTTTGTCGGCCGGTAACAGACCCGATAAGCTTCAACAATTCACATTGGATCTTTGTCTTTCAACCTCTGACTTGCCGAGCTTGAGGGGGAGTGAGCCTGAACCAGACCCGAACGAAGCTAGATGAAGTTGAACAAACAAAGGAGGAAGAACGGGCCCAGATGGAACCGGACAAAGCCGAAGCCAGAGCCGACCATCGAAGCCGAACCCGAACACTAGTAAGACGAAAGCAATCAGGAGTTGAGCTTGAAGGGACATGTTGAGAATCAAACCCAACTTCCCTATGGTGTGAACACATCCTAAGACTACAAGTGTGTGGACATAGCACCACCACTATGTAGCATAACTAATGTGTCATAAGACTTAAACTTCTATAACGCATAGTAGGTGGTTAAGTTCCCCCCTCATTCCTAAGAGGTACGTGTAGTCAGAGAGTGTAGAGAGAAGGTGACCATATAAGCATTGCCTCCCTTCATTTGTAGTTGTTGGTTATCATTTTTCTTGTGAATACAGTTTTTCTGTTTTCTGTCTACTATGTGTCGACTCCCTCTCACTCACTCTCTCACACACACACATCCCTATTCCGCTACACAGAATCATACCCGATTCTTTACATATAAAATAACTTATTCTAATAGTTTGTACTTTGTATTTAGTATACAAGGTTGTGGGTTCAAGGTTTACATATTTCACTTTATACAATATTTGAGTTACTTAGACATATATCGTTGCACTATGGGCTCTGATAACTAAGGTTTCATAATCCCCATTTCAATGGGATTTCTCATAGGTTGGCTTGGGTTTCATGTTGCATTTTTGAATAGTTTTAGAGTTTTTATGGTCTTGGGGGCTATGGCATATTTAGTGTATGCATAATTCCTTCGTATTTGATGCATGATTAAGGTGCAAAGACATTAGGCAATTGATAGTTCTCGTTGTTGGAAACCTCAGGGATGTTATCACTTGAGGAGTTCGAAATATGTGAGTTGATAAGTTTTTTTTGTCACACAACTTTTGAAAATGTATAGGTCCACAGTATTTTGTGTTTGAGTTCAGGTTTTTTCTTTTACGCTTTAATGACTCTATTTATAAATAAATAAATACAAACACAAATCCATGAATTATGCACAATATTACTCATGTTTTACTCACGGGGGGAAAATATTGTCATTTTTTCCATATATATAAATCAAGCTTTTCACTCATTCTCATGACAATTTCGTGGAACAAGATGATTTACATTATGAATTCTATCTAGTGTTTTGAGTGCTTGCAAGGTAGTGTAAAGAAAAGTTCCAATTCAATGGTTCATTCTTTGTTAAAGTTGCAACCAATAGTAGATTAGTATTGAAATGTTTTTCCTACTAGTTAACTATTCCTCTAGGGAATTAACTATTCTTCTAAGAGCAATGTACTCTTGTTTCCCATATTCTCTCTATATTCCATACATGCAATCTTGTTTCCCATGCATTGTATAGGATCTAAACTACTTTAAAGCTTATTAAATAACCTCTCATCTAGATTCTTAATTTTGTGGCTATTTTGCCCAAAGGTAATTGCAATATTCCAAATATCGTCAAATTGAGTGATTTGCATGTTGACGAGGTTAATGTGAACATAAATAATGGCCACAAAGTTTCATATAAAATGGCTAAGATATTATCATGTTTGGAAAAGCTTTGCCAATTGTATATGATAATTGTGGTGTAATGTTGATAACAATGGTGTTTGTCAAAGCGCTTCTTATTTCGATGACTTCTCTTAGCATGCATTTATAGAGTAGCTTGACCATGGACAATGTGGTCAATGATATCCATAATCGTGGAGCTCAAAAACTACAAATCCCTTGTATAAAAGATAGCTAGAGCCATATCTGTGAAACCAAACAACTTTACATTGACAATACAATTTTTGTGAGATTGTAGAAGCAATGCTCCAACCGAGTATTCTGGTAAGAACTCATACATAGTTCTCTTTTCCTTGGGAGTTATTTTCCGTCAAAACATAAAGGTTTATGCACGTGTCATTGCAATTGTTTCTACCAAAACATTAAAACTAGATAGCATCCAAGACCAGATGAGAGATGGAAAATCTTCAGCCTTTTCAAACTCTTCATCTAGCATGTCAAGCTCCCCTTCCATTTACATCTTCATGGCATCTTAACTGCACATTTGCCTTTCTTAGATGGAAAATGCAATTTCGACTGGATCTAATTTGATTAATGGTTACAATTAGTAGCGTCCCACTAGACATAGCACCAAGTAAGTCAATGTACATGCTGCATCGCAATTAGTTATGAGAATGTTTGCACTCGAACAAATGCTTTCCATCCTCATTGAATTCCTTTGATAATATTTGTCATTGACTACTGTATGTGTCTCGACACTTTCTTCCAACTTGACTATCAAAGATCGTATTGAAAGGGCGATCTTTGAATAGCAAACTATAAACCAAATCAAGATGGATAAAAACAAAATGTATATGTCCATCACCGTAATTTTTTGTATATATCCAGCACCGCATTCTTCTTGCCCATTACATGTACAAATTGTAAGTCTCACATAACCATACTTACTTCTGGAAAATATCCTTCATTTCTAGCCTTCACATTCAACCTTAGCAGCTTTGCATATATAGCATCCACTTGAGGATGTCTTTCGTCCCCCAAGGTGAATTTATACACTCTCTGCTCGATTTCAATACATGAATTCCCTGGCTTTTTCCATGCATTCAAAGATTTTCTTTGCTCCAAGAGCTCAGCCATGGAATCCCACATGGCCATACCACTAAAAAGGTTTGAAAGTAACACATAGCAGGATGCATCCCTTAACTCTAAATGAGAAACCTGATGTAAGCATCTCTTTCCAAGGTCTGAATTTCCATAGACCCTTGAACTATTGAGCAAAGATGTCCATCCAGTCATATTCAGGTCATGAGGAATCTTTTCGAGCAGTGCGTGAACCTCCTCTAAGCACCCAGCTCGCCCGAAAAGATCTAATAAGGAGTTATAATGCTCACTCATCGGCAAGACCCCATATACATTTATCATTGCTTCAAAATGATGGATACCTTCTTGCACAAGGCCAATATGGCTACATGCAGAAAGAAGACATACAAAAGTGACATCATTGGGCATTAATCCTTCACTTACCATGCCTTTGAAGTAGTGCAAAACCATGCCATATTCACTATGAAGCACATGTGCTGCCATCATCGCAGTCCATACGACTGCATTTCGGTTTCTACTTTCCCCAGAAAACACAGAGTGTACATCATCAAGATCTCCACATTTGGCATACATATCAATGAGGATGCTTCTTATGTATGCATCTGAACATAGATCAGACTCTGTGATATCAGCATGAATCAACTTTCCTTGATCTAACGCTGCAAGAGCAGAGCATGCTTTTAGAACACTCACATAGGTGAAATTATCGGGTTTTTTGCTACTTTCGAGCATATCTCGGTAGAGGGCAAGAGCTGAGAAGTAGTCCTCAATCTGAACATATCCATAGACAATGGCATTCCAAGACACATTGTTTGGTTCAATTCCTTCATTTCGCATCGCATTGAAGAGAGCCATGGCTTCATCGCAAAGAGAATGTTGGGCAAGAGCTGCAATCATTGCACTCCAAGAGACAACATCCCGATACTTAACACAAAGTCCCCCAAATACAGAGAGAGCGTCATCTAGAGCTCCACATCGCCCATACATGCTAATGAGAGTATTACAAATGAAAATATCGGATTCTTGTGAGGATCCAACGATATCGTGATGAAACCGTTTGCCGTTGTGCAAATCTTCAAGGCTCGAGCAAGCTTTGAGGAGAGCAACATAAAGATGCCCATCAGGCCGAACCTTGTGATTCGGGTTATTCTCGCTTTCTCGATGCATCTCCTCGTAGAGATGGATTGCTTGTTTGGGTTCTCCATTTTCACACAGTGCTGAGACGATACCACTCCATGCAAACACATTGGGGGACTGTAGTTTTGCAAAGACTATGCTTGCTTCTAGAAGCTTATAACCACAATAACTACCACCAATAGAAGGAGATAAGAGCGAGAAGAGGCGGATCAGGTAGCTTCCTACTATAGTGTTTCTTTCTACTGAGCCACCATCATCATCAATATCATCGTGTTGAAGTATGAGGCAATGTGCTTCTCTGCCCACATCAATGTTTCTGGTGTTGATACAATCCTGTAGAAGAGAGGTGAGAAGCTTGATCACACCCCGTGTGTGCCTGTGTTCTTTTACTACTAATGATCTTTTCACTGTCTCTAGCTTCTCCAGAAGCTTGCTTCTCTCACTCATTCATCTACAAAATTTTGCCAACAAATACATATATATGTATACATACAAAAAGAACAGGGGAAATTTCCCCCCCTGTTCTGATATGCAATTCAGATGAATGAAAACAGAGGATTTTTTTTCTTAGTTTCCTTTTTATCTCCCCTTAATGCCCATATGTTCTTGTTTTTTCCAATAATGCCCTTACATGAGTCTAATTCATCCCCCTTTTCTATTATTTGGGCAATCTAGTATTATGTGTGACGAGCCATCTCATTTTCTCAACTTCCTTTCTATCTTCCCTATTGCACCTAGCAACCAGCAACGGTTCAGTTTGTATTGAACTGGACTACAAAGCCAAAGCCTAACGGTCTAAACGGTTTGGTTTGGGGGTCAACGATTTAGTTTGGTTCGGTTTGAACTTTGATCGACTTAACAACTTCTGGTTTAAACAGGTTGACACTGTAGTTTGAATAGTTTAAACTTTAAACGATTTAGGATTGACACATGATTATTATATATTTTCTTGAATAATTTTTGAACAACACTTTAATTTTGAAGCCTAATTATGACATTTTAGGAAAAATCTTTAAAAATTTAAATTGTGACCTAACTTGAAAAAATCTCTAAAACCATTTGGTTTGAGCTTAGATTTTTTTTTAACTGTTTGGTTTGAACAATTTCGTGGTTTGGTCTACGGTTAAACGGTTCAGTTTTAAACAGTTGAGTTTGAGACTATGTCAAATAAAACTAAACCGAATCGTTGCTAATTGCTAATTGCCCCTAGATTTTTCCTACTTCCCATAAAATCCCTTGGCCAACGCTCACCTTCTCTCTCTCTCTCTCTCAACAAAAACCATATATGGGATGGTTCATTTGTTTTTTCAACTATTTGCATGATTCGATATTACAAATGTCTCTCCATGGATTTTTCTCCTACTTACGCAATTATGTTCTTGTTATTTCCTCTACAAGTCCTTGGCAAATAGCCATCAAGAGCGATAGTTAAGAATAAGATAGAATGATAGAATAAAACAATAAAGAAAGAAAGATAGATTCTATTATTGTTTTCGGACGTCAAATATGACTTACGAGACCAAAAATATTACATTTCACGTAATACATGCAAAAGTGAGTAGCGACTCCCAATGTTCAAGAACTTTACCAATAAATATTGCAATCGAGAGTGCACATTGTGGTTGTGAGAGGAATTCGTGCAAGGATTGGGTTTGGTCAAAGATGTGTGGAAAGCATAGTTGAATATGATCAAAGGAAGAGCATTGTATCAAAGTGTGATACTCTGACTCTCGAACTTGTTTAGGGCAAAGTGTGCATACTCAATCATTCTCATCACTGGTGCCCCAACTCCCCGTCTCACATCACAATGCATGTGAGATAAGTCGCATGGAAGCGATGGTCCGAATTGCTGACAACAAGATGGGCTCTAACATGTATCGATGTGTACAATTTCCCCATCCTACGAAGAATATGGTTTTGTACTTAGGTGCAACATGTGTGGTGTAATGTGTGAAAAATAAGAAGAGAATGTAATTAAATTAACAAATAGAACAATCTCACAAGAATATGATGATGGTTGGCATTGAACTGGAATGGTTCATCAATAACTATTGCACTCTCTTATATAGCACAGTTGGACACATACATGCTTGCCAACTCACATCTATGCCTTATTGCATGGTTACATTCATGCAAGCATGCCATTTGGCAATTGTGCATCAATATGCGTGAGGTGGTGAAATCTTATAATATTCAAATGGTTTCACCTCATATTTTGGACCATCAACAAGCTCAATTGGAAGTTGGAGAGCAAGGGGAACAAAAAAATGTGAAATATTACAACTTCAAGCATACATAAGGTTCCAAAAGTGATACATGAAACATTGGATAACGATGCATATGAAGAGGAAATGGAGACAAAACACAACTTCATTGGTCTTGTTAGTTTGTAAGGTTCCATGGTTTTTATGTTACTTTAAAAAATCTATGCACGATTCTCAACTAAAAACTTAGGTTCTTCTATTTACGAGGCAAGATGATGACAATTAGCAAATTAGTTATGTGTGGCTTGGGCATCATGTAATTAATGTCGAGTAATAACAATGTGAATGAGTTGAAGTAGACAATTCCCAACAACGAGATTTTTGAATTTTCAAGCATCATCCATCTAAAGTTGGCAAAGAATGGAGTATGTCCATTAGAAGAATGAACTAAATTATTGCAACCAAACTCCATAAAGTGCAAAAGGCCAACCCATTAATCCTATTGCTAGTTGATGAAATGTTGAGCGGGCAAGCTCAACTGGATCCGGATTAGCTGAATAAGCCAGAGCCGAATCAGTATCCAGAGTAGAGAACCGAATCGGTGTCCAGATAGATTGGTATCTGGAACTTAGAGCCGGACCGGAGAAGCAGATCGTACTCCGGAATAGTGAGAACCAGTAGGCCATTGTCGTGAAGATCCATCACTACGTGCGGATCGTGAGGCGGAATTGTCGGGGTCCTGGACCGTAAGGATTTGAAGTTTGCAATAGCTTTAGTGAGAAAGGATTTAAGAGAGATTGAGAGAGAGAGATTGAGATTAAGATTCCAATTTTGAAACAGTTTGAGATTAAGCTTCCAATTTTGAAACAGATTGAGAAAGATTGAAATGGAGAGAGAGATTAAGATTGAACTCTTGACGTTAGTTTTGAAGAACAAGATATATCATCAATTGGATAACGAATTTTTTTCTTATTAAATTCTTGATTCATCCCTCGCTCCCCTTTGATCTTTTCCATCCACTCTTTTATAGATGCCCCCATGCATATGATGCATGTGAGGGTACAAGACATGCATACAATGCATGGAATGCATGTGATGCATGTTTGCCAGCTGGCGCTCATGCATTACATGTGATGCATTCTAACCATGTCACTCATTCAAGCTCTAATATTAGAATTTACATGTGAAAGTATAATGATAGAAAAAATATTTTTAGAGAAATGACTTGGCTTAGTGATAAGTTTATTGCCTCCTATCTTGGAGGTGCAAGGTTCAAGCCTTGCTTCGATCCCTTTGTATACAAAATTTACTAGGTTTTTTTAGTCTAGATGATTTTGTTCGTTTCACACCGAAATCGTCGTGATCAACCTATCCGATCGATCTATCTACCTGGTCCATCCGGTCTGCATCCCCGTCTGGTGCTGGTGTTGGTCCTAGTTCGGTTGCCGTCCTTGTCTGGTTCCGGCTCCGTCATTGTCTGTCTGTTCTGGTTCCAGTTCTGTCGCCGTCCGTCCAGTTCCGGTCCTCTAAAACCATTGCGAGTAGTTAAGCCACAATTTAGCCCAAGAACATTCTATGCTCCACATATAGACAAAAAGTGATAAGTTTTGGCTCTGCTTATATACTGTGGGATCCTAACTTGTCCTATCTATGTGGGATATCTCATAGTTTTGTTTTTCTCTTCTTCTTCTCAAACTTCACATTCACATAACTTGACATTTAGTTGTCCGTTTCAAATGTAGTAAAGTACATTTGGAAGCTCTTGAAGACCTCTATCTTCCCGTACCAAGATATTAAGCTAATCTAAAATAGTATCTTCACTATTATTGTTTTATGTCTTGTGTGAAGAACCACACTCGATTTTGTACATTCCATGCAATTTTCACACCGTTGCCGAAAATCTTCACGACATCCACCCCCACCAAACCACACGTCCTCCGGTATGTGCCAAGAAGAGAGATTGTGAGATTTTAGCTACGGTGATTAATCAGATTCCTCCATGTCCTTGTTCACATAACTCAAGTCTGTAGGTTCAGTCCTACTATCTTCATCGTCGAGGTGATTGAGGTCAAGATCCTCGTCTTGTCTTTTCTTGAAAATCTTTACTTTTTTCCCCACAATGGGTATATGGCCAACCTTGATCCGTCTAGCTTCGCAAGGTGGTATGTGGCATTGTTGTTCACACTTGTCACCACATATGGTCCGAACAATCTTCTTGCGAACTTTCTTGTTGTCCTGTGTTGATTGTCAAGGCTCTTGTCGTAGACCAATACCCAATCTCCTTCTTCAATCTTCTTGGGACGCAGTCGATGTGTCTTATTGAACCGAATCTTGTTCTTCACTCGAGCTGCCTCCATCATCTTTCGTGCTTTTTCTAGATATTCAGGCCTTCTTTCTAGCTGCCTTATCCGTGCCGCCAATAATTCTTCGTGGCTCATCTCATTCTGCCATGGTATCGCTACCCATGAGGTGATCGTCCTTTCGATGGGCATTATCGGCTTCTATCCATACATAAGCTCTATTGGCATATACCTTGTCACTGAACTGTGTGTAGTTCTATCGGCCCACAAGGCATAGGGCAATAGTTGTGGCCAGTTCCCGATGGCTTTGATGATTGCTCCATGCCCTCATTCGATCTTCCCATTCGTTTCTGGATTGTAGGCAGTCGTGAGGGAGAGCTTCACCCCTAGTTGATCAAAGAGCTCTGTTGCTTCATGTGCATCCAACTCCCCTCGATCAGCCACTATCTTTCCCACACATCCATATCGACAAACAACCTCTTCGAGTAGAAATTTGCAAACAACTAACGTCGTCTTATTTGCCAAGGCCCGTCCTTCCACTTGATTTGCCAGGTCTTCTCTTGCCAGTACTAAGTACTTCATTTGCCCCACTCCCATTGGCATTGAGACCAGATCCACCATCCATTTGAAGTGTATGGTGAGCGGGTATGTCGGCCGGAACTCATCATGATGACGTATGTTCGAATGTACTTGGCAAATTTTGCATGTGGACACAAAATGGAGTACATCTTTGTACATGCTTGGCCACCAGTACTTTTCCTTCAACTTTTCGAACGTCGCCCATGTTCCTCTATGACCCGCCCAAGGACTCTCGTGGAATTTGGTCATCAGTGTCACTTGCTCTTCTTTCTTCACCACCACTCGACGTGGTATTCCTGTCCTTCTTTTTGGGTGTCGCCAGAGGAATCCTCCCTTTAGGAAGTATTGGTAAGCTTTCTTCCGGATTCGTAGAGCCTCCTCTTTTGTCAACGAAGTATCCGTCGTCATTGTTCTTAAGAATCTACCGATCAGTAACCACTCTCCTTTGTACTCATCCTCATTGAAGGCGTGGAGGGTTAGCGCATCCTTGTCTTCCGCCGATTGTTGGGCCATCTTGAAGAAGTCGAGGGTGACGTTTTCATCTTCCGAAACCATGCCACTTTCATTCTCAAATCTTGCCCTCGACAGCATGTCAACCAGGGCGTTCTTCTTTCCTACAATGTGGTGGATCTCTAGGTTTAAAGACTTGATATAGACGATCCACCTTAGCACAACTAGATCTGGTGTCGCACATCCTGAGATCATCCCGAGGATTGGGAGACAATCTGTCTCAATTATAACTTCCGACCCGATCAGGTAGTCTTTGTCCATCTTTACTAAATTAACCGGAATCGTCCGGCCTTCGTTGAGGCCTTCTTTGAACACCTTCTTTAATTCCCCCAAGGTGTCGTCGAAAGAGACCACCTCCACAGCTCCACCAATCTCATCGTCAGTGCCTAGGACTCTGCACGCCCTGAGACGTTCCTCTGCCCGTTTCTTCTCCCGGCCGCTAAAGCTGGTTATCGTACAACCTCCGTTGTCAGAGAACCAAAATTTCCTATCTATAGTACAAGGCTTCCTTCCTATGGTACACGTGTGGGGTTTTTCCGGGGTGTCCGGATTATCTCAGCCCCACGCCTTGATAGTGCTCTCTAAAAATCCCCTCGTTTGCCGTTGCCGAGGGTTTCCTGGTTCTGCTCATGGTTCAGTTGCACGGTCAGGAATTGGACAGAGTGTCTTCCATCTTGGCTCTTTACACGTGCGTACGCCGAACCATGGTCAAGCACCTTTGTCTCCATGCGTGCCGTCGTAATGTACAGTTCACCGAGAATCATTGGGTGCGAGGACGTCTCCTGCACGAAAAAGTGTTGATCTATCTTGACGTCGCCGATCTTGACACACACATTCGGGCACGACCCGTGTAGCTCCTCCGTAGCACGGGTCGCCGCGCGTATCTTCCAGCCGTGCTTGGTATTGATTGGCCATTTCCCCTTTTTGTAAAAGTCCATGGACATCAGGTTTATTTCTGAGCCGTGGTCTATCAATGCCACGACCGACTCCTAGACGTCCCCGATCCGAATGGGGGTCTTAGTTCTGGCTCTGGCCCAGTGCAACTTCGAATAGTGGCTTTGCACCAACTCGTCTTCCAGGGCCGTATCTTCTAGGCGCGTAGTACGCACCTCTACGGGCTTCTCCGGTTCCGACTCCGTCGAGAGCCGTTTACCTTTACCAAGTCCACGATGGAAACTCCTTGGCGATCCCAAGCACCTCCCTCAGTGACAGCTCCACCTTGTTGTCCAGGATCCGCTCTTTGAGGACCTTCTGCAGGTTCGTTGACCTCTCAATCTTCGTGCTCAGCCGGTAACCGGCCCGCTTCGCTTTGTCCGGTGCGCCGGGGTAACCGACATCGTTTTACTTCTTCCCGAACCAGGTCTCGTACTGCTATGTAGTTTTGGCACGCAACTTCCACAAAACCGGTCTTCTCCTGAACCGGATCGTCCCATCCAGTGACCTCCCAGATCCAGTGGTCCGCGCGGTCCGCTTCTTCCTTCTTCAGTCATGCGCCGGAGAGGCCTTCTAGCACCGGAGAGGCCTTCTAGCACCAAGCGCCAGAAGCCCGAATCTTTTGTTGGCCGGTCTTGGTTAACTCCCACCCGGATTCCGACCGATGTCGAATAATGGACGGCCTCTGCATGGCGTGCCTCTGCTTCTTCCATTAGCCGCTTCATTCCTCTGTGCCCGAAATTCGTTTCCATGGCTCTCCAGGTATCACCAACGTGCACTCGTCCGTTCCACAGGTACACCACAGTCTTGCCGGCTGTGTCCGACCACATCGCACCACATACACTGTTGTCCAGCCGGTGGCCTCCGGTCGCGTGACTGCCCTCCACCGTCTCTTCGGGCCTGCGCGATCTGCAGGTCGCGCGCCATTTGTGTCAGCTCCTCAAGAGCCGCTCCTCTGGATGGTCCCTTGACCACGCCGGTTGATGCTGAGCCCGTCTCGAGCCAATCCCGGGGTTCCTCTTTTCGTGTCGGCGAAGGTTCATCGAACTTCCTTGCCGATACGGATCTTGCCGCCGACAATCCCTCGTCACCCCACTCACACCGCTTGTCGAAACGGCTGCAGACTCCTTTGTCCGCGGCCCAGTTGGTCATCAGCCCATCATCTGTCTCCAGTAGGAGACCCACTTGATCCTGATCCTGCACATCCACCGCTTTGACAAACAACAGGACACGGCTCGTGTCTAGCACGGTCCTGTCTAGTGCCGAGAGCCATGCGAAGTGTTCTTCAAACTCCCGGAGGAGCGTCGATGCGTTCCTCCCCTTTCTGGGAGTCTCCACCCACTCCATGAAATCCCGCTTTGATAGCCGAAGCGAGTCATCGAGCCTGTATTTCTCAAGGATCTGACCTTCAAACTCTCCCCAAGTCCGACATCCAGCTTGTACCTCAAGCACCTTTGTGTGAATTCCTGGTGTCGCCACCCGAGGGAAACCAGCCAACCGCCTATCTTCCAGAATGTCCCTCATCACCATTTCAGCCCGGTAGGCCTCCAAATAACTTGTGGCGTTCTTTCCATCGAACCGGCCTATCGTGTCGACAATCACTTCGATGGCCCTCTCGAGCACTTACTATCCGATCAACTGTTGCCGCCACGGCTTCGGCAAGCTCCGATCCCCTCATCTTCAACTCCTCTGCCGCCTTGTTTCACGTCGGGTTCACCAAATAGATGTCGTGTTGTTAGGCTCTCGTGTATGAAATAAGGCAGGATTGCGGGGGCCCTGAACCGAAGAGCGTGAGGGAGAAGAGGGAGAGAGATTCGCAGAAACACAGAGAGACAGAAACGAAAGAATCAATTCCAATAATAGTATAGATTATAGAGCTTGCAATGTTACAACCGGCAAGCCGGTGACAGATTCTACACAGAAGAACACACGCACTGAAATATGCAGTGGAGCCTCTACCGGAAGCACACAAGCTTTCACGCAGTAGAGGCAACCAACCTAGCCCAAAATCCTTGTAGATGCAGCAACGAAAGTGGAGGAGAGAGCTCAGTCCCCAGTCCGATAGCACTTCGTCCTCTCAAAATTGCGCGATCCCCCCTCACCCCCTTTTCCTCTCCTTTTATAGCACAAGGAGAGAGAGCCGTTACAAACTGTTACATCACCTTTATTCTCTGTCCTTCCAGACAGAGATCCTCTTCAATTCCCTACCTAACAAATTCGTGCTACCTAGGATAATTGCATCGCCGTCTTGTACTTAACTATGTAAATACATCAAAACATGTGCCCATGTGTAAGGGCCGGTTCATGCACACTATCCACTGATTCCTCTTAGGGACGGTTTGCTCCACGACAACGCGCTATGGCCATTATGAGTTTTTAGTCATGCCTTTCGGGTTGACTAATGCTCCAGCCACATTCCAACAAGCGATGAATGACGTTTTCCGAGATCAACTCAGGGATTTTTTTGTCGTCTTCTTGGATGATATTTTGATATATAGTCGTACCTTGCAAGATCATGTTCAACATGTTCGATTTGTTTTGCAAAAGTTGCATGACAACTCTTTCTATGCAAAACATTCAAAATGTGAATTTTTCCAAAAATCTATTGTGTACCTAGGTCATTTAATTGAGGAAAATGGTGTTGAAATTGAACCTTCTTGTATTGAAAAGGTTAAAATTTGGCCCATTCCTCGTAATATTCGTGAACTGCGATCATTCTTAGGGTTTGTTGGATTTTTACGAAAATCAATTCGTAACTATTCCAAATTGACTGCTCCATTAACTGACCTTTTAAAAGGTCATCCACGTAAGTCTATTAAACCAATTTCATGGAATGAACAACTTGAGAAATCATTTGAGACACTCAAAGAGCATGTGTGTCTGGCTCCCACTCTTCTATTACCGGACCCTTCTATGCCTTTCTCAATCGAAACCGATGCTAGTGATTATGCTATTGGTGCCGTTCTTTATCAAGGTGGTCACCCTATTGCTTTCGAAAGTAAGAAGCTTGATGTTGCTCAATCTCGGTATTCTGTTCAAGAGAAAGAGTTGTTTGTGGTAATACATGCACTTAAAACATGGAGGCACTATCTCTATGGAAATCAATTTGTGGTTACAACAGACCATCAATCATTGAAGTATTTTTGTGACTAGCCAGATCTTGTTGGTCGTAAAGGCCGTTGGGCTGACCTTATGCAAGATTTTGATTTTTCCATACAGTATCGCAAGGGTTCTATGAACACTGTTGCGGATGCTCTTAGTCACATTAAAGAAGTTAACATGCTTAGCTTCACGAAAATAAAATCTGATCTTTTAGATCCCCTTCGAGGGAAATACCTTGATGACAATTATTTTTCGAAATACTTGACGAAAGCCGAATCTAGTTTAGATGCCGATACTAGCACCCTACCCTCGAAGGTGACCTTTCACATTACAAATGGTCTGTGTTCCAGATTTACCAAACGTAAAACAGAAAATTCTTCATGAATGTCATGATGCACCATCTGCTGGTCATCCTGGAATACAATGCACACTCGTTCTCATCTCGAGTACTTTTTTCTGGCCTAAGATGCGCTCTGACGTGCATAAATACATAACTCAATGCTTACAATGTCAGATTAATAAGTCAGAACGACTTAAAGTTGCGGGTCTTTTACATCCCTTAGATATTCCCAAAAACAAATGGGAAAGTATCTTGATGGATTTTATTGTTAGTTTACCTTGTACATAGAGGGGTCATGATGCCATTTGGGTTTTCGTTGACAGACTAATAAAATTGGCTAGATTTATTCCTACCAAAGCCATGGTAACCAGTCAACAATTGGCTTTTCAATTTGTTGATGTGTTATTTTGTTTTTATGGATTACCGATGGATATTGTTAGTGATTGAGATTCCAAGTTTACTAGTGACTTTTGGACTCAAGTCTTTAAGAAACTAGAAACTACGTTGAGCATGAGTTCCGCAAATCATCCTCAGTCTGATGGACAAATTGAACAAGTTAATCAAATTATTGAGGACATGCTTCGAGCTTATGTAGCAAAAACCCCTTCTAAGTGGGAGCAATACCTTCCTATCTTAGAATTTGCCTATAATAGCTCTAAACATACATCTACTGGATATAGTCCTTTTATGTTGATGTATGGTTTTCAACCACGTGCCCCAGTTGATGTCACGATTCATCGTGATACATTAGAAAGTACACGCAATTTTTTGCAAGACATGAACCAAATGTTGCATATTGCCAAAGAGAATGTCAAGACAACTCAAGATCGTGCTCGATTTTATGTTGATCAAGATAGACGTCCTTGTGCATTTACTATTGGTCAAAAAGTTTTTTTTGCGTGTCCCTACTAACTTTATGTCATTGTCTATGGGCAAGTGCGCTAATTTAGCCCCACGATATTGTGGCCCATTTGAAATCCTTAAGTGGGTTGGGTCATCTACTTATCACCTTGCCTTACCCCGTAACGTTGATATTGATCCTGTTTTTCACATTAGTCGTCTTAAACCATTTTTAGGCTTTGGTGATAACACCATCACAATCCAAGATCTTGTAACATTAGAGGATTTTTCTTACAAACCTCATGTTCCTGAACGAATTCTCGATTCTCATACTAAACATTTACGTTCTAAAGAGATTCGGCTATTCAAGATCAAATGGATGGATAAACCTATTGATGATGCCACATGGGAATGCAAGCATACTCTTAAGGCACAATTTCCTCACTTTATATTGCAAGAGTGCAATCTTTTGAAGTAGGGGAGTATGTTATGTACACATAACGTTGGTGAGGGTAGGTCACCAATATTTACATTAGTGAAGGGTATGTTCACTAACGTTAAAAAGGGGACTAATGATTGGATAGAAGGAATGATAAGTGCATGCACTATCATGATTTGGATAACCAATGAATAGAGAGCCTTTTAGAAAGGCACATCTATTCAAGGGGCCTAGGAAAAGGTATAATCACATTGTGTTGGAAGGCTGTTGTCTTAGACACCGGTGGTGCGGGCTAGGCTTTCATCTCGACGATCGTGTTTATCTCTTCCAAGGTATTAGTCATCCTAATATCCGGCAGTATGAGACGTCGGTGGTAGCTTGGCTATGTCTAGATCATAGCTCGGTGGTGGTCGGGTGGAACGGGTTCTTCTATCCATTCTATTTTCCTTCTTTTACTTTAGTTTGGTCCATTGATTAGTAATAGACTCTTAACACCGAAGTATACAAAGTATCACTGGATGGTGGGATCCGGTAGATGACAACACCATACTCGCGAAAGTGATGTGTGACAACCACGAGGTGTTCGTGGATGAAAAGAGAAAAAGAATGGAATGGCAAGATAACCCATAAAAAAGACATGAAACAAGGAGTGCGAAAAAGAAAGAAGATGCAAAAACGAGTCGAGGTTTACAAATGGAGGGAGACTCGAGCCGGAAAGGGGAGTCGAAGAAATGGTTCAGCCCGTGAAGGTTGGTGTCGAAGATCCCACTCGGAAGACAAGAATTATGCCTACCTATAAGTTAAGGTCGGACATAGAGCAAACGATAGATCTGAAGAAGATTCTCGAGGAACGTGTTCTTGATAGCCATGTGTCCTTGTCCTTGAGGGAATTGCTTGGCATTACGAAGGAGTTCCATGATACGATTGTGGACCTCGTAAAGAGAAAAAGGCAACAGTCGGACGAAGAAGAAGAGAAGCCACTAAAAGCAAAAGAAAATGCCATAACGATGGCAAGAGACGACCTCGAGGAAGATATGGTGGACAACCACTATACTCGGCCTCGTTGGGCACGAGCAACGATGGAGACACCAATAAAGTTGGGGGAAAGAAAAGAGACAGTCGTAGCGTTAATAGATCATGGGTCCAAAATCAACCTTATGTCGACTGAGGTCTACAGGAAGGGAAGATGACCCATAAATACGAATCATGGGTGGAAGATCCGTGCTGCTACGAAAGCTACCAAAGACTTGTATGGAGCATGTCCTAACATCCCCATCACGATTGGCGATGTCGAGATAGATCAACATGTTTTTGTTCAAGACTCGGCATCCCATCCCATCATCCTTGGGCAACTGTACATAACATCATCATGAATGGAAACCAAAGTGTTCGACAATGATGCGGCATTTGCTCGAGTATGGAGTCTTGATGGGAAGAAGGTTGTACAATTCTTGACTGTATGTGTCAACCATGAAAGGAATCGAGATTGTCTCGGAGAAGATGCTTCGGATTTTTAGAGCGGACTATTGAAGCATGGGACACAAATAGTCTGAGCAATCACAAGTCCCCACAAGAAAGTAGAGTGTGTGGATTGCAAGGAGAAGCAACATGTGTCACACCTAGTGGCGCATGTAAACTAGTACTACCCAACAAAAAGGATAAGTGTTGGATACAAGACTTCGAGAAGATGCTAAAAAAAGAAAACATAATAGAAGAAGAAGAATTCGTGACTCATATTATGGAAGAAGCCTCATTTGACGACACCATCGGCAAAATTGAGGAAGTCGTGGACTTGAGCTATCTTCACGATCAACACGTGATTTCGGTTAACTCTGTCAACATGTACGCTACCATCGATGAATACCATCGACACATCTTGATGGAGGAATCTGAAGTCAACACAAAATATAAAACGGTGAATAGGAAGATCAAGCCAGTTGCAGTTCCGTTACCAAAAGATAGCTGGCAAAAGATGAAGAAAGTCGCTAATGATCCAAGCTTAAGGGATCCGAAGGCAATAGGTCATGTCTTCACTGAAGAGACGAAAGGGAAGCTACAAGTTGGAAGGGAGGATTTCCTCCTCCCTGAAGAGGAGCAAATGTTTCGCGACATGCTTGAGAGACATGGGAAAGCTTTCACATTTTTCCCACAAGAAATCGGATTTGTTGATCCAAGGACAATAGAGCTGATGGTAATCTTCACGGTGCTGCACGTGCCTTGGAATTTGAAACTGATACCGGTTCCGAGAGCACACCTACCGAAGTTGATCGAGCTCTTAAAGGAGATTCAGGTGAATATGGGAATTCTGGAACAATCGAATGCTCCTTATTCTAATAGGTGGTTCATGGTGCCGAAGAAGAATGGATCATTGCGATTCATCCAAGATCTTTAACCCGTCAAAGGTGACAATTCAGAATGCTAGAATTGGTCCAAGCGTGGATGAATTTGCCGAAGCATTTGCGGGCCAGTCCATCTACTCCATTATTGATCTCTACTCTGGATACGACCAATTCCAGTTGGCAATCGACAATCTTGCATTACAACCATGAGGACTCTGATCGGGCTTGTCCGGATGTATACCTTACCGCAAGGTGCAACGATCTCGGTGGCTCATATGGTGAATGCCATGAACAAGGTTTTGAAGGATTGCATTCCGGACATCACAATATCATTCTTGGATGATATTCTGATAAAAGGATGTTTGAATGAGGAGAAGGATGAATCGAAAAATAAGAAAGGGTGTAGAAAATTTGTTGTAGATCATATGAAAGATTGCGAGAAGGTGCTCCAAAGGCTTGAAGATGCGAAATTGACATTTTCAGGAGAAAAATCCGCATTCGGGAAACTAGAGATCTTGGTGGTAGGTCACTTATGTGGAGCATCCAGTCGGAAGCCTTCGCCATCCAAGGTGAATGCGATCCAGGACATGAAAGAAGAACGCGTAAACGAAACGGAGGTTCGAAGGTTCCTTGGAGCGTGCACATTTTATCATATCTAGATTCCGCACTATGCTCATGTCGCCGAGCCATTATATGGATTGCTAAAGAAAAGAATGAAGTTCAAATGGCGAGATGAGCATACAAACGTGATGCGAAGATTGAAGAAACTACTTCTTGAAGCTCTAGCTGTAAGGAAGGCCGACTATACCGAAGGAAAGCCGATTTATGTGACTGTAGATATGAGCCCAACCAGAATCGGGTGGGTCATCAACGAAGACGGAGAAGATAATGCACGGTATTGCATTTGGTTCAAAGCAAAGGTTCTGAGCGAACAACAACAAAGATATGCCCAAGTCAAGCAAGAACTTTGGGGTATTGCCGCCTTATTTCACACGCGAGAGCATAACAACACGACATAAATTTGGTGAACCCAACGTGAAACAAGGTGGCAGAGGAGTTGAAGATGAAGGGTTCGGAGCTCGCCGAAGCCATGGCGGCAACGGTTGATTGGATAGTAAGTGCTCGCGAGGTCATAGGCGCCCTCAACAGGGCCATCGAAGCGATTTTCGGCATGATAGGCCGGTTCAATGGAAAGAACGCCACGAGTTATTTGGAGGCCCACCGGGCCGAAATGGTGATGAGGGACATTTCGGAAGATAGGTGGTTGGTTGACTGGTTTCCCTCGGGTGGCGACGCCAGGCATTCACACAGAGGTGCTCGAGGTACAAGCTGGATGTCGGACCTAGGGAGAGTTTGAAGGTCGGATCCTGAAGAAATACGGGCTCGATGACTCGCTTCGGCTATCAAGGCGGGATTTCATGGAGTGGGTGGAGACTCCCGGAAAAGGAAGGAATGCGTCAGCGCTTCTCCAGGAGTTTGAGGAACGCTTTGCGCGGCTCTGGCCACTGGACAAGACAGTACTAGACACGAGCCGTGTGCTATTGTTCGTTAAAACAATGGATGCGCGGGATCGGGAACAAGTGGGTCTCCTACTGGAGATGGACAATGGGCTGACAACTGACTGGACTGTGCTGAAAAGAGTCTGCGCTCGTTTCAACAAACGGTGCAAGTGGGGCAGCGAGGATTCGTCGCCGGCAGGACCTGTCCTTGCAAGGAAGCTCGATGAACTTTCACCGGCACGGAAGGAGGGAACCCGGGACTGGCTTGAGAGAGGCTCGCCCTCGACTGACGTGCCCAAGGGCCCATCTGGAGGAGCGGCTCTAGAAGAACTGACGCAAATGGTGCGCAAATGGTCCACTACTCGGCATCGGCGGGAATCCGGGTTGGGGGCGATGAAGGTCGGAAAGCGAAAGACTCCGGTTTCATGCCACTGGTGCTAGAAGGTCTCTCCGGCGTAAGGCTGAGGAAGGAGGAAGTGAACCGCATAGAGCAGCGGGTTCGGGAGGTCACCAGATGGTTTGACCCGGTCAAGGAGAAGACCGGATTCGTGGAGGTGGCATGCCAGAACTACGAGGTTCTGGTAGAGGACAAGCGTGCGGGAAAGGGCGGAGGAGCTGGACCCTCACAACAATATGAGACCCGGTTCAACCCAAAAAAGAACGATGTTGGCAGTCCTGGCGTGCCGGACAAACCCAAGCCAGCCGGTTACTGGCTGAGCACTGAGATTGAAAGAACCATGGACCTACGGAAGGTCCTAGAGGAGCAGATTCTCGACAGCAAGGTCAAGCTGTCGCTACGGGAAATGCTTGGGATCACAAAGAAGGAGTTCCACGAGTCTATCGTGGACTTGGTGAAGCGGAAGTGGCTCTCGACGGAGCCGGAACTGGAGAAGCCCGTCTACGTGTGGACGACGCACCTGGAAGATACGACCCTAGAGGACAAGTTGGCGGAAAGCTATTATTCAAAGTTACACTGGGCCAGGGTCACGACAAAGACCCTTGTTTGGATCGGCGACGTCCAAGAGTTGGTGGTGGCGTTGATAGACCATGGCTTGGAGATCAACCTGATGTCCATGGACTTCTACAAAAAGAGGAGGTGGCCCATCAACACCAAGCACAGCTGAAAAATACGCGTGGCGACACGCGCTACGGAGGAATTGCACGGGGTGTGCCCGAATGTAAGCATGAAGATTGGGGATGTCGAGATTGACCAACACTTCTTCGTGCAGGAGATGTCCTCACACTTGGTGATTCTCGACGAGCCATACATAACGGCCGCACGCATGGAGACCAAAGTGGTTGACAATGGCTCGGCATACGTGTGCGTCAAAAGCCTAGACGGATGTCACTCCGTCCAATTCCTGACCGTATAGGCGAACCACGAGCGTAATCGCGAGACCCTCGGTGGCGATAGCTGAGGGGATTTTTAGAAAGGGCTATCAAGGCGTGGGGCCATGATAGTCCGAACACCATGGAGAAACCCCACACATCTACCATAGGAAGGAAATTTTGGTTCTCCGATAATGGAGGTTGTATTATAACCGACGTCAGCGGCTGGGAAAGGAAGCAGGCGGAGGAATGACTCAGGACGTGTGGAGTCCTTGCCCCTGATGAAGAAATTAGCGGCACCGTGGAGGCGGTCTCTTTTGACGATACCTTGAGGGCACTACGGAAGGTGTTCGTAGAAGGCCTCAGTGAGGACCGAATGGTTCCAGTTAGTTCTATGGAGATGTACAAAGGGTCATGTCTGATTGGATGGCCAGCGTGGATACGAGGTACAAGACTGTGGACCGGAAGGTGAGGCCAGTCGCATCCCCCTTGCCGGAGGGCAGCAGGGAGTGGGTAAAGGGGATCGCGTCCGACCCGAGTTTGCGGAATCCGGCCGGCATAGGACACCGGTTCATCAACAGAGGAGGAACGGTTTCGGAGGATGCTTAGAAGGCATGGGAAAGCCTTTGCACTCTCACCGGAGAAGATCGGGTGCATGGACCCGATGATCGTAGAACCGATGGTGATATTCATGGTGCCGCATGTGTTGTGGAATCTCAAACCGATTCCGGTACCCAGAGCTCACATCCCGAAGTTGATGGAGCTGCTGAAGCAGAAAGTGAAGATGGGCTTCCTCGAACCATCGAGTGCCCTGTATTCGAATCGGTGGTTTACTGTGCCGAAGAAGAACGGCACGTTAGGCTTCATTCAGGACCTGCAGCCGGTCAATAAAGTGACCATTCGGAATGCAGGAGTCGGACCGACGATCAACGAGTTTGCAAATGTTACCTGGTCCTTTGGGTGAACACCTTCGATAGATCTGCGGCTATCGATATTCAAGGGCGTCGTACGTGAAGCCTCGTAACAGAGGCGTCGAGAGAGAGACAGTGCTCAGAGAGAAAACACTAGTGAGGCCCTGATAGGCGTGGGCGGCGCTGAAATCATAGGTATGAATCAAAGCACAGACACATGGAACAAACTGGACACAATTCAGATATATTACTGCGACAGAAAAAAGATTACAGAACACGGCCTACGGCCGGTGACCTTACAAGATTATCTAGTTATGAGGGACTCAGCTAGTGCTTCCGCCTATATCTTTCTTCTCCCTCCCTTTGAGGTACTGGTCCTTGTTTAAATAACTTTTCCCCTAATACACAACCGAGCCGTCGGTGGCCCGTGATACTCGGACTCGGCGTTTGCTAATTTCCTAATTTTACATTTCTTTCCTCTGGACAACACCTGGCACGCCCGTGGGACAGGACCTTGTCCGTCGGACCCACGACTTACAAAAATACTAACAATATTACAAAAATTGGCTTTTAGGCGTGATCCTCATTTCATTCCATTCTTTTTGACATGTGGCCCGGACTTGTTCCCGTTCGACGATTCTTTCTTCTTCTAGGGCGAAGTAGGAATCCGATAATTCGTCTTTTTGCTCCGAAATTAGCTTGCATTTGATGAAAAACTCGTCAGCCATTTCTTTAAGGGTCGTACGCTGACTCTGCAGCTCGGCATTCTCCGCGATCATTCTCTCCTCCCGTTGGCGATTTCTTTCCTCATGCCGGTGGTTCCAGTCTTTCGCATTGTCGAGCGCAACCTGTAGGTCTAGGACCTCCTTCTCTTTCTTTGCCACTGTGGCTGCGTTTTCCTCTAGCTTGCTTTTGAGTTCAGCTTCTTTGCCCACGGCTTGCGCTTGTACCCAGCCCAATGCTTCGTTCTGCTCGTGTACCCTTTGGTCGGCCTAGGCTCTAATCTCGGCCATCTACTTGGAAGCTTCTTCTTTTAGGCGAGCCATCGCCTCCTGATGCCGTTGTTCGTGTCTTTTGGTTTGCCGTTGTTCTTCTTTAAGCTCCGCGCGGTAATCCCGAAGCGGGGGTTCTGTCTGGGTTGCCATCTCCTTGGGTGGACGAGGGGGTGGTATCTCGGTCTTCTCCATGGGCGTGGCCGCCTCGGTTGTTGTGCAGGCATCGACCATTTGTAACGAGTCCATTTGTGTACTGGTCTGCATCGTCAGGATTGAATCTGTGACGGTGCTTTCATCCATCATTGTTATGCGTGGAGGAGTTGGGAGGGCCTCGGTGGTCGTGGCCGAAAGGCTCAAGAGTTGTTGTTCCGGCCGGTTTTGCTCCCAGGCTGCCAGCTTCTATTTCGAAGCGTGCCATAATTCTGTAGCCATCTTAGCCTGTTTTTGGGCTATTTTTATCTTTCGGGCCATGTCTTTGGCTGCCCGCATAGTGCGATCCAGGTCCCTATATGCCTCGATAAGGGCCGTGTTCAACTCGGGACCTCCATGAGGAGAGTGGCCTGTTTTGCCTCCTTCTTTCTCCTGATTTTCTGTAAAGCCCTGTCGTCCTGGGGCTCAATTTCACCTAATATCGCACGTTGAATCATTTTTGTTTCGGCGTGCTCTTCCGCCATTCGAGCGGCTGCCGCGACTTGGGCTCTGGTGAGGAAGTCGACCAGCTCAAATGTCGTACCGAGGCGTAGGAGCGCACTAAATTTGTAAGCCTCCACGGGGAGGTCTTTATACCCGAGGACTTCATCCTCCAAGATCTGCGTTGTCTGCCCATGCTCGATCTTTCCCTGGTTCAGTGATGCCTCCTCAGGGATGATGGCCAGGTTGCTCTGTTTGACAACTAAGGCTTGCTCCTGTTGTGGCTCTTTCTATTCTGCCGAGGACTCGCAGTTGAGTCGTCTTCTCTTGCTCGGCTGTGTTTGGGGTTACGGGGCCGGTAGTGTCATTTCCTCCGCTTGCTTCCTTTTCTGGGGTCGTGGTGGTGCTGCCTGTTGTGTGTTGGGGCGTAGGCTAGGCCCTGGGGAAGTAACCGAGGGGCGCGACGTTGGCTGTCGAATGTTGACATCATCTGCCGTGTTGTCCTCTGCGGCTACCTCCTCCCATTCTTGGCAGGTCTCGAAAACTGCCCTTTTTTGTTGGGGTTGGGTGGGTGGTGGTGCAGATGCGGGGTTTTGGTAGGCGGGAGGAGGTGAAGGCGATCTGGGCTCCTCCCATGCTTCGTGGCTGATGGCAACAAATTTCTCTTTCTGCCTTCGTGGTGGTGGTGGGCACATGAGTGTGCGAGGGGAAGGAAGAGAAGAGGGTGGGTATAGAACCATCAAAAAGTGGGTAAGAATAGACAACATCTTCTTACCAAACTGAAATGAAGCTAAGGCGGCACAGAGTCCTTCGCCTGTGATGATTCCCCAATTGATTCTGTTTCCTTCATACGCGCTGATGATGATGGCTGCCTTGTTCTGCGGCATGCTCGTTGGGTTCGTATGCACGAACGCATACTCCATTAATATACGAGCAATCTCCTCGAAAGCTCTGTTGGGACCGCCATACGTGCGATATGCCTTCCCTGAGGCTGAGTACTTACCGAAGTACTCTTTCATCTTCAATGCCGGGGGTATGTTGACCTCATGGTCCCCTCCCCGTTGCAAATCCAAAACAGCCCGAAGCATGTTGTTGGTGATGGCTTTGGGACAAATACGTTTAGCCACACCTTGGGCATCTGGGTGCGGGGGGGCATCGATGATCTGCAGGTAACCGCCCATTCCTCGTTCCTGGAGCCAGGCGCGGGTTTCTATTGAAGCGGTAAGAGGCATGGTGGAGATGGAGACGGGGTTTGACTGTGTGGAAGCGTGAAGAAGAGTGATGAGGCGAGGGCGAGACAGAGGAGGAACAACAGGAAGGGGAAGTTCAGCAGAGGGGTTATGAGAGCGAAAGAGGGCTTGAGAGCAAGAGCGTTTAGAGCGATGAGAGCGAGACGGGGTTTCTGAGCTTGAGAGCGATGGAGATTGGGAGCAATAATGAACTTCTGTGTCTATGCTGCATTTTGGAAACGGTTTTAGTAACTTACTCCTAGGGTTTTGTGCCTAAAGTGAATCCTGAAGATTCTGAGTCGTGGGTGCCATAATAAGTGACTAACACCACGTGTCCTGAAGGTGAGTGGGGTGCTTCTAGTGCTTTGCATGTGCTTAAATAGGTACTAAATGAGTGGTGGCTAGGGGTGCTCCTAAATTTGTGGGTGGTGTAGGTGTAGCTAATCGGTGGCTAAACTATGGTTAATCCTACCTACTACTACTTTTATTAATTTCAAGAAGGTGGGTGAGTCCTTATTCAGGGGGACACGTGGCCTCCTCCGTGGTGGTTTCCCAAAACGGGTTGGGTGGTGTAGTGCCTCGATATGGTCGAAGTCGGAAACCATTGGCCCAACTTTTGACAATGTCACCGGCGAGTGTGCCGAGCTGGAACATCCCGTTGTACTCGTCGATAATCCAGAATGGACCGGTCCATCGAAATCTTAATTGTCCCGGCATAGACCCGAGTCGTGTTTAAAAAAGAAGAACCGGTTTGCCGATGGTGAGCTCCTTTTCCAGCCCGTGTCAATGTTGATCCACGAAAGGCTTGCATTGCCGTTGGCGTTGTTCAAGCTAGGCCATACTCTCTATCCTATCTTCGCCGAGTTCGAGGAGTTGTTCCAGCCGGTATTGCTCGGATTGGGCCTCGGGGAGCCGTGCTTTGATTTGAACTCGGAGGCTCGGGACTTGGAACTCGACGGTGTCGTGAAGAAAACCGTCCATAAGCGGAATCGGCGCACCAAGGCGTGGGAACCGGTTCTTCACGCGCGCACGCTCCAAGTTGTACATAGAAGCGAATTAGGAGGATAATCGGCAGGAACGGGCCCTAGCACAAGTGGAGACAAAGACCGCGCGAACAGTCTTTTCGGTCGCGCGTGCGTGCTAAGGAACTGTACGAGTCGGCGGCGGATGCGTGAAGAACGGAGCGGATCCCTGTTCAAAAGGGACAGGGAATAAAGCTGACATGACGGCCTGCTCGTTGGCCTATATAAGGAGCAGGAAAGAGCTGTTGCAGGCATCTGGCGCAGAGAGGACGAAGTGCTATCGGACCGTTTCTGGACGCTTCTCTCTCTGTTCCCTTCCTTCTTGAGCTCCATAGCTTTCTGTGCAGGGTCCCGAGGAGTCTCGCGCTGTTTCGAGGAACGCCCGACTGCTTCCGGCAGTACCTCCGACCTGCCGCCCCTTTGTGCGTCGAAGCGAACAGGCATCGGCATCTGTTCGCCGGCCTGTCCGGTTGTAACCAGCCTGTGCCCCATCGAGGTTTGTAGTCGTGTTGGCCATTTTTGTTGATATACATATTTAGTCATTCGCATCTGTCTGTGTCGTTGTTTGTTCGCGTTCTCCGTGCTGAAGGGCCGTGTCCCTGTGTATCCCCGGTCCTGCGTAGCTGGTTCTCTCTCTTTCTCCTCCCTCGCTTGCTCTTTGGTTCAAGACCCCCGCGGTCCCGCCTCGTTTCCACACGCACTTGCATAATATCTTGACATCTTGGTGAACCCGACGTGAAGGAGGCGGCAGAAGAGCAGAAGATGAGGGGGTCGGATCTTGCAGAGGCCATGGCTTCGGCCGTGGATCGGATTGTAAACGCGCGCGAGGGCACTGGTGCCCTCGACAGAGCTATTGAGGCGGTCGTCGGCACGATCGGCCGGTTCGATGGGAAGGATGCCACGAAGTATTTGGCGTCCTACGGTGCAGAGATGCTGATGCGGGACATTCCGGAAGAAAGGCGTCTTGCCGGATTTCCCCGAGTGGCGATGCCGAGCATCCATGCGGAGGTGCTCGAGGTGCGGGCGGAGAGCCGTACCTGGGAGGAGTTCGAAGGTCGGCTCCTAGAGAAATACGGGCTGGACGACGCGCTCCGGCTTTCGAAGCGAAGGTTCATGGAATGGGTGGAGTCCCCGGGGAAGGGAAGAAACGCGTCGGCACTCCTCCGGGAGTTCGAGGAAAACTTTGCGCACCTTTCAGCGCTCGACCGAACCATCCTGGACACGAGCCGGGTCTTGCTGTTTGTCAAGTCGGTCGACGAGCGGGATCGGGAGCAAGTGGGCCTCTTGCTGGAAACCGAAGACGGGCTCACTACCGACTGGGCGGCTATCAAGAAAGTCTGTGGCCGTTTCGACAAACGGCGAGAATGGGCGGATAACGGGGCAACCGGGTCGGGCTCGGTCGCAGCAAGGAAGCTCGAACCAGCGCCACAGGTGCGAAAGGAAGAGACCCGAGAGTGGTTGGAAACCGGTTCGGCTTCGACCGGCGCAGTCAGAGGCTCAACCGGAGGAGCGGCGCTAGAGGAATTGACGAGGGCGATAAAGGACCTCCAAATCGCGCAAGCCCGAAGGGAAGGTGGCGAACCGGCTCGTGACCGACGGCCGGCGGCAGGAAACAGGTGCATGTGGTGCGATGAAGTCGGCCACATTCGGAAGGACTGCGGCGACTTCGCGGAGGCGCTAAGGAACAGGGTGGTGTACCTGTGGGAAGGACGGGTGCATGTCAGCGACACCCGGAGGGCCCTGAGCCGAAACGACGGGCGAGGTGGTATGAAAAGGTTGATGGAAGAGGCGGCGGCCCGACACGCGGAAACCGTCCACTACTCGGCGTCGGCCGGCATTCGAGTCGGGGGCGGCGAGGCCCGAAGGGAAAGCAAAGCCGGATTCTGGCCGACGATGCTGGAAGGCCTTGCCGGTGCAAGGCTTAAAAGGGAGGAATCGGACCGTGCGGAGAAACGGGTACGGGAGATGACCGGGTGGAGCGACCCGGTCGAGGAAAAGACGGGCTTCGTGGAAGCCGCTTGCTAGAACTACGAGGCTCTGGTAGAAGAGAAGCGGGTGGGGAAACCCGGGACGACCGGGCCCTCACAACGATACGAGACCCGGTCCGGGCCACGACGGGACGAAGCCGGCGGGCCCGGTACGCAAGATAAACCCCAGAAGGGCGGGTATCGTCTGGGGACGGAGATAGAAAGGACCACGGACTTACGAAAGGTCCTGGAGGAACGGATCCTCGACAGCAAGGTGGAGCTGTCGTTACGAGAGGTGCTGGGAATCGCCAAGAAGGAGTTCCACGACTCCATCGTGGACTTGGTGAAACGGAAGAGGCTGTCAACGGAGACAGAACCGGAAAGACCGGTGGAAGTGCGGACGACGCACCTAGACGACATGGCGCTGGGAGACGAGTGGGCGGAAAGCCACTATTCGAGACCACACTGGGCCCGGGCGACCACGGAAACCCCGGTAAAGATCGGCGATGTCCAGGAACCGGTGATAGCTTTGGTGGACCATGGATCGGAGATCAATTTGATGTCCATTGACTTCTATAAGAAGGGCAAATGGCCGATCAACACCAAGCACGGGTGGAAAATAAGGGCAGCAACGCGCGCCACCGAGGAACTCCACGGGGCCTGTCCGAATGTGCGAGTTAAGATCGGCGACGTCGAGATTGACCAGCACTTCTTCGTGCAGGAGACGTCTTCGCATCCGGTCATACTGGGAGAGTCGTACATCACGGCGGCACGAATGGAGACCAAGGTCCTGGACAATGGTTCGGCCTACGCGAGGGTCAAAAGCCAAGACGGGCGCCATTCGGTCCAGTTTCTGACGGTACGGCCGAACCACGAACGTAACCGCGACTCCCTCGGTTCCGAAAACCGAGAGGATTTTTAGAGAGGACTGCCAAGGCGTGGGGCCGCGACAGTCCGGATGCTCTGGGAAAACCCCACATCTGTACGATAAAACCGTGTACAATAGGTAGGAAATTTTGCTTCTCCGATAGCGGAGCATGTACGATGGTCGGCATCGCCGGCCGAGAGAAAACAAAGACGGAGGGGAGACTTCGGGCGTGCGGAGTTCTCGGCCCTGACGAAGAAATCGACGGAGCCGTGGAGGCAGTCTCCTTCGACGACACCTTGGGAATGCTGGGGAAGGTAGTCGAAGAAGAACTTAACGAAGACCGGACGATACCGGTATGTTCCGAAGAAATGTACGAAGTCATCGCGGACTTCGGTCGAGGGCTCGAGTCGGAACGGACGGCCCGAGTTAGCACCAAGTACAAGACTGTGGACCGGAAGGTGAGGCCAGTTGCGGCGCCCTTACCGGAGGGCAGCGAATCCCGAATCAAAGGGGTTGCATCGGACCCCAGCTTACGAGATCCGGCCTGCATAGGACACACCTTCACCAACGAGACGCTCCGAGAGCTGAAGATCGGTGGGGGCGGGTTCCTACTGCCGGTGGAGGAAGACCGGTTTCGGAGAATGCTCGGAAGGCACGAGAAAGCCTTCGCATTCTCACCGGAGGAAATCGGGTGCGTAGACCCGACGATCGTAGAGCCAATGGTGATATTCATGGTACCGCATGTACCGTGGAATCTCAAGCCAATTCCGGTTCCCAGAGCTCACATCCCGAAGTTGATGGAGCTGTTGAAGCAGAAAGTTGATATGGGCATTCTCGAGCCGTCGAGCGCCCCATATTCAAACCGATGGTTTACCATACCAAAGAAAAACGGATCGTTGCGCTTCATTCAGGACCTGCAGCCGGTCAACAGAGTGACCATTCGGAACGCAGGGATCGGACCGACCATAGACGAGTTCACGGAGGCCTTCGCCGGAAGGTCGATTTACTCGGTCGGTGATCTATACTCAGGGTACGACCAGTTCCAGCTAGCCGTGGAGAGCAGAGACATTACGACGATGCGAACTCCCCTCGGCCTAGTGCGGATGTGTACGCTGCCGCAAGGAGGGACCAACTCGGTGGCCCACATGGTGAATGCAATGAACAAGGTGTTGAGGGACTGCATCCCGGACATCACCATGCCGTTTCTAGACGACATCCCGATCAAGGGATGCCCGGTAGAAGAGAAGGACGAGACGATCGGGCCGGACGGATGCCGGCGATTCGTGATGACGCACATCGACGACTGCGAGAAGGTGCTGCAAAGGCTAGAGGATGCGAGGCTCACCTTCTCGGGGGAGAAGTCAGCCTTCGGGCAGTCGGAAATCATGGTGGTCGGACATTTATGTGGACCATATGGCCGGAAACCGTCTCCGGCAAAGGTAGAAGCCATCTCCGCGATGAAGCCCGATTGCAGCTCGGTCACAGAAGTACGAAGATTCTTGGGAGCATGCGCCTTCTACCACATATGGATCCCGCATTACGCGCACATCGCGGAGCCGCTGTACGGATTATTGAAGAAAGGGCGAAAATTCGAATGGCTAGACAAGCACACGGAGTCGGTTCGGAAGCTGAAGGAGGCTCTTTCGACAGCACCGGCGCTCCGAAAGGCCGTCTACAGGAAGGGCACCCCAGTGTACATAACGGTTGACACGAGTCCGACCGGAATCGGGTGGGTCGTCAACCAAGAAGACGAGGACGGCAATCGGTTTCCGATCCGATTCGGCGCGAAGGTCCTCAGTGAGCGGCAGCGAGGATACGCCCAGGTTAAACGCGAACTCTGGGGTATCGTTTCGGCGGTGAAGGCCGACAAGGACTATCTGATCGGGACAGAGGTAATCATAGAGACGGATTGCATGCCGATTCTCGGCATGGTTTCCGGATGCGCGACGCCGGACCTGGCAATGCTCAGGTGGATAGCGTACATCAAGTCCCTGGACCCGGAAATACGACACATTTCCAGGAAAGACAACGCCATGGCCGACATGCTTTCGAGGGCGAGGTTCGATGACGAGGGCGGCATGGTTTCGGAGGACGAAGAGGTCGGCGTGGACTTCTTCAAGGCAGCATATGTAACAACCGACGGGACGAGCACTCCGGCGCTTAACGACTTCGACGCGAGCAAGTACGACGGGGAGTGGCTGCAGATCGGCGGGTTCTTGAGGACAATGGCGCCGGATGCGTCATGGACGAAAGACGAGGCCAGCCGGATCTGGAAGAAAGCGTACCGGTTCTTTCTCCGGGATGGCTATCTATGGAAGCACCCGAAGAAGAGGGACGGCGCTCCGCTCCGGGTGGTGGCGATGAAGGAAGAACAGGAGGAGCTGCTGACGGCCTACCACGACAGCCCTTGGGCCGGACACCATGGAACTTGGGCCACGTTCGAGAAGATAAAGGAGAAGTACTGGTGGCCAGGACTGTACAGGGACGTGCATCGATTCGTGACAACTTGCGAGAGCTGTCAGATGCACTCTGTGGTCCGACACCGGGACGAGCTTCACCCTACGTACCCTCCGACCATCCACTTCAAATGGATGGTAGATCTGGTGACGATGCCAATGGGGGTAGGACAGATGCGGTACCTGGTCCTAGCGCGGGAGGATCTGACAAACCAGGTGGAAGGCCAGGCCCTTCCGAACAAAACGACCGCGGCCGTATGTCGGTTCCTAATCGAGGACGTGATATGCCGATACGGGTGCGTCGGGAAGATCGTGGCTGACCGAGGGGAGTTGGACGCCGAAGAAGCCGCGGAGCTGTTCGACCGGCTGGGAGTCAAGCTCTCGCTCACCACTGCGTACAATCCGGAGGCGAATGGAAAAGTGGAGCGCGGACACGGGCCGATCGTCAAGGCGTTGGTTCGGGCATGCGGAGGCCGAGTCGGTAACTGGCCGCGGCTGCTACCTTATGCTTTGTGGGCAGACCGGACCACGCACAGTTCGGTAACCGGGTACATGCCGACGGAGCTCATGTTTGGCCAGAAGCCGATCATGCCGATGGAACGGATGATCTCCTCGTGGGCAACGGTCGACTGGAGGGACGAGATGAGCCGGGAGGAGTTGTTGGCCGCGCGTATATGACAGCTCGAGCGGAGACCGGAGGACGTGGAACTGGCTGCGGAGAAGCTCCGGGTGGCGAGGACAAAGAACAAAGCCAGGTTCGACCGAACGCACCGGCTCCGACCGAAGAAAATCGAAGAAGGTGACTGGGTGCTCGTCTACGACAACAGCCTCGACAACCAGCACCGAGCTACACGGAAGTTCGCACGAAGGTGGTTCGGGCCTTACGTGGTACGGAGCGCCAATGACAACGGGACATATCACCTGGCGGAACTCGACGGCACGAGAATGGCGATACCGGTTGCAGGGAAGCGGATCAAAGCGTTCAAGAAGCGACACGACGACGAGCCAGACCCGGCTCTCCTAGTCAGCAGTGACGAACGATCCGAAAACGAGGAAGAACCGACGGGCGAGGAATGAAGACGGGCCGGTTTTCTCCGTCCCAACTCTCTTGGCGCATACCGGAGGATGCGCGGTTAGGTGGGGGCGGATGTCGTTAAGAAAACCGTCCATAAGCGGAATCGGCGCACCAAGGCGTGGGAACCGGTTCTTCACGCGCGCACGCTCCAAGTTGTACATAGAAGCGAATTAGGAGGATAATCGGCAGGAACGGGCCCTAGCACAAGTGGAGACAAAGACCGCGCGAACAGTCTTTTCGGTCGCGCGCGCGTGCTAAGGAACTGTACGAGTCGGCGGCGGATGCGTGAAGAACGGAGCGGATCCCTGTTCAAAAGGGACAGGGAATAAAGCTGACATGACGGCCTGCTCGTTGGCCTATATAAGGAGCAGGAAAGAGTTGTTGCAGGCATCTGGCGCAGAGAGGATGAAGTGTTGTCGGACCGTTTCTGGACGCTTCTCTCTCTGTTCCCTTCCTTCTTGAGCTCCATAGCTTTCTGTGCAGGGTCCCGAGGAGGCTCGCGCTGTTTCGAGGAACGCCCGAGTGCTTCCGACAGCACCTCCGACCTGCCGCCCCTTTGTGCGTCGAAGTGAACAGGCATCGGCATCTGTTCGCCGGCCTATCCGGTTGTAACCAGCCTGTGCCCCATCGAGGGTTGTAGTCGTGTTGGCCATTTTTGTTGATATACATATTTAGTCATTCGCATCTGTCTGTGTCGGTGTCTGTTCGCGTTCTCCGTGCTGAAGGGCCGTGTCCCTGTGTATCCCCGGTCCTGCGTAGCCGGTTCTCTCTCTTTCTCCTCCCTCGCTTGCTCTTTGGTTCGAGACCCCCGCGGTCCCGCCTCGTTTCCACACGCACTTGCATAATATCTTGACAACGGGCATTATGATACGCCCATAGCGCGCTCTGGAGTTTGTCATCCCAATCGGTCCTGTTTTCATTGACGATCTTCTTCAGTATGGTTTGGAGGATTTTATTGGTCGATTCCGCCAAGCCGTTCGCCTGCGGGTAGTATGATGTGCTTTTCTTGTGCACCACCGCGTAGTGGTGTGTAAGCTCACGTATTATATGATTGATGAAGTGCCCACCTTGGTCACTAACGAGCTCGATTGGGCATCCGTAATGGCACCAGAGGTGCTCGTACACGAATTTAGCCGTGGATGCCGCCGTGTTGTCTCGGAGTGCCTTAGCCTCGACCCATTTGGTGCAGTAATCCATGGCAACAATAATATACCTATTCCCTGTACGGGCTGCGGGTGGTTTGAAAGGGCCTACAAAATCCAAACCCCATTTTTGAAATGGGTCCAACGGAAGAATCGGCCGGTGTGGCATGCGTGACTGTTCCATTGGTTGCCCCAATCGTTGGCACAAATCGCACTGCCGGCAAAGCTCATGAGTGTCTCTCTTCGTTGTCGGCCACCACAATCCACTTTGCCAAACTTTCCTTGCCTTGGAATCCCTGGCGTAGTGCCCCCCAGCTACTCCCTGGTGGGCCTCCTAAAGAACGACGTTCTTCTCGAATTGCTGAATCGCTCGGCGCCATATGCCGTCCGAGCCTTTGTGGTACAGAATGTCCGAGACGAGGCAAAAATTCCGGCTACGCACTGCTAGGCATTTTCTCGTGTCAAGGGGCATGTGCTTGGGAGGTAAACCGGTAGTGAGAAAATGGGTCATCTCTGTGATCCATTCATCTTCGTTATCGTCTGGTATCGTGGTCAGGTTAAATAGGCTGGCTTCCGGTAGCTCGTCGTACGTTGTTTTCGCCGGTTCCCCTGACTCAAGACGCCTCAAGTAGTCGGTGACGACATGTTGTACCCCAGGTCAATGCTGAATCTGGAAATCAAACTCTTGGAGTAGGAGCATCCACCGAGCCAACCGTCCGGTGCGGGCTTGTTTATTGACCAAATAAAGTAGGGCCGAGTGATCCACGTGAAAGGTAAATTTTCGGCCCAAGATGTAATGCCGGAATTTATTGACGCTATAAATCATACCGAGGGCCTCCCGCTCGGTGGTAGAGTAATTCTTTTCTGTGGTCGAGAGCCGTCAGCTGGCGTAGTACACGGGCCTATACCAATTCGGGGGTGTGCATTGCATCAGGGCACTTCCGATGGCGATGTCCGAAGCATCTACGAAGACATGAAACGGTTCGGACCAAACCGGAGACTGGACCACCGGGGCATGTGACAGGATTAGTTTTAGGGTCTGATAGGCCGTGTCCTCGATTGACGTCCATTGGAAGGGAAGGCGATGGACTGCCGCGTGTAAAGGTGTCGCGAAATCAGCCAAGTGTCATATCATTCGGCTGTGCCACCGGATCTATCCCAAAAAACGGCTCAGTGCCTTAGCGTTCGAGGGTGCGGTGGCGGTCAGGATTGCCTTTACTTTATCTGGGTCCATAGCGATGCCTTCTTGACTGACAATGTGGCCGAGAAGGTTGCCGCTGGTGACTAAGAACGCGCATTTCGCCATGTTTAAACTCAATCGAGCTTGGCGACATCGGTCCAAGCAGGAGTCGTAACTGGGTCATGTGTTCCCGTCGATGGCCATACACGGCGAAATCGTCGAGAAAGACTTGCATGAATGCCGGGATGTAGTCATGAAAGATTTCGGTGATGATGCGCTGGAACGTAGCCGGCGCCGTTTTTAGACCGAACATCATTACTTCTGCTACAAAAACACCCCATTCCGTGCCGAAAGCGGTTTTCTCCTGATCCTCCGGGTGCATTCTTATCTGGTTATAGCCGCTGAACCCGTCGAGGAAATTGTAGCATTCGTGGCCTGCTACCGTGTCGAGGACGCTCTCCGTGAATGGGAGAGGGAAACCGTCGGTGACTGTTGCCGCGTTAAGCTTCCGATAGTCGACGCAGACGCGGATTTTTCCGTTATTCTTTGGGACAACTACGATCGGGCTCAACCACGTGGCCTGTTTAACAGGACGAATGAAGCCCACTTGGAGTAGTTTGTCGATTTCCTCCTTGACTTTAGCGGCGTAGTTGGGGTTCATCCTGTAGTGCCTCTGCTGAACCGGCCGACTGTCGGGTAAGATGTGAATTTGATGTTGGTAGTATTGAGGATCCAGCCCCTTCATATCGGTGTAAGACCAAGCGAAAACATCCTGGTAGTCGGTGAGCAATCGTACGAGGCATGCCCGTTCTCTGGTTGGTAGATTATTGGCAATTTGTAACGTATGGGGATTCTCGTCCGAACCGAGGTTTATTGTTTCCAGGGTTGATGCTTTCACTCATTGTGAAATGGCGAGTTCGCGTTCGAAAGCCTCCCGAGCATGACGTAGCTCGGCAACTGTGGTTGGATCTGGTTCATCTTGGGGTGGTGACTCCTCCGTGACTTCCTCGTCTTTAGGTGGCTCGATGGTTGGTAAGGCATTGATTTCGAAGAGAGGGATGATCATGGGATGATCATCTAGGAAGTCATCGACCTCCTCATTGGCCAAACCGTCAAGCATATGGACCCCTTCTGTGTATAACAGCGAAGTGTTGAGGGCGACGGGGACTCGTTCTTCAGTGATGATTCGGACTTTTGTCTTGCCTTTTCAGAACGAGATCATGTTGCGTTGCCAATGTTGCTTGATATTCGTTGTACGCAACCATGGTTGACCTAGTAACATTGGGTAGGCGCCTTGTGTCTCCAGTCTTAGCACGACGGCCGAGATCGTGAACATGTGGCCTTCGAGTGTGAAGTCGAGATGGCGGATTAAACCAATGGGGCGAACGGAGCAGGTGTCGGCCATCCGAAGCCAAAAAGGGCATGGTTCCCATTGATTCAGGCCTAGGTTGAGACACGTTGATTCACTAATAACGTTTACGCTGGATCCGCCGTCGATGATGCATCCGTGCAGGTCTTGTCCCTTAATGATGATTTGCACGGCTGGGTTCTGAGAATCCATGAGTGGTGGACCGGTTCCTGCTTCGGTGAGGTGTACCAGTGGCGTCACGGGCTTAGTATTGGCCTGGAGTGCCACCAGGGTGTCCCAAAATCTCGGCATGAGTGGTAACAGTTTATGTAGGGGCAGCGAGTTGCGGGAATTGGTAAGAACATCCCATAGCTAGTCGTCCTCCGACGACGTGGATGGTGCCGAGGTTTGTGGTGCTTCACTGGGCCCGTCTCTCATTTTAGTTTGCATGCGTACGACATTATTTTTATTGGCTGTGTCGATCCATTCTTTTGCTGCCTAACGGACTTCATCCTGGATTTGCCACTGAGTAGTCTGCGCTTTACTCCGGGTAGTGACCGTTTGAACATCGGCCATGATACTGTTCACCGTGGGTGCCTTGCCATGGTTGGTTGTTGGACATTGCGTGGCGTAGTGGCCTAGTTGGTTACATTTAAAACATGTCACGTTGGCCGAGTTGTTGGTGTCCGCTCGGTTTGTGTGTGGAAGCTGTTGTTGATTCTCAGTCTCGTTTGGTGGTGGGTTGTTCCGAGGTGCGTTGTAGTTGCGCTGGTCATTTTGAGGAGTGTCTCGTCGGCGGTTGTCGTTAGGTCTTCTATTGTTGCGTGTGTTGCGGTTGTCGTTTCCCCGATCAATGCGTGAGTTCCGTCAGTCATACCGGTCATTGCGATCGTCATCATATCGAGCATAATCGTCGTGCCGGTCATCGCGATAATGATCATGGCGGTCATCACGTCGGTAGTCGTCGTCTCGGCGCCGTCGATCCAGGGATCGCGGTCGGTCGTTATCCTGTTCTTGGTAGACATATCGCTCGTCCTGCCGAGATTATGTATTTCGTGGCTCGATCTGGCGGACCGGTGCCGCCGTTGTGCGGTTCAGCCTATTATATTCGCACTGCTCGACCGTGTGAGCTCAAGACTGATAGATCAGACATTATGGTCGGTGGGGACATTCGAGGGCCAGGTGCCTTGATCCTGAACACGCCGTGCATTGGAGGGCTTGGCGAAAGCGATTGTCCTCTTGGGGAAGAGCGTTTTGCAAGGATGTCATCGAGAAGGCCGCGCCGTGTTGGGTCCGATCGAGGGCGAGAACCCACGCTATGACTTGTTCGATAGTATGGTTGGCAAAATTTGTAAGTGCGAGAGTTGTTCGGAGACGCTCTCGTAAACTGGATAGGAAAGTGTCTGGTATATGTTGTGCCGAGACATCATCGCCCACTTGTCTGTAGAGATCCTGGAACCAGATCGTGAACTGCATGACCGTTTTATGCAGTTCCTGGCATATAGAGAAGAATTGCCGAGCCAGTTCCCGTTTAGGCACCTCGCGATGAAAAAGTTCAAGAAACTTTGTGCGCACGATTTGGAAAGTGGTGGCCTCTCCTATTTTGAGGCGAGAGTACCAACGTGCGGCCGGTCCATCGAGGGAGAGTGTGAACTCGGCAATCTTTGAGGCATCAATTTCGGCCGGTGTGAGGCGGTGCGTTGAGTGGTTGGCCTGCCACGTGGATATGAAGGCACGGATGTGTGACTCCGCATCTGGTCCGTCGGTGTATCGTGGGTATGGGTACGGCATGATGTCATACTCTAGGTCTTCTGGTAGCACCGGAAAAGGGTTTAGTTCCGGTTGATTGACCTCCGGACGGCTCGACAAGGGTTTTGGTGGTGAATCAACTCGCGATCGAGTGTCCGGTGGCGAGGATTGCACTGGGGAAGCCTCCGATTGCTCGGGACAGGATTGGTCAGTGACCGCCGAGACGGAAGTTCCTTTGACTGGCTCAGGGCGTCGGGCGGGTGGCCGAGACCTCGTGGTGCAATAGGGCGCCGTAACAGCGGCTGGTGGTTACCTTCAACAAAGTTCGTTGTGCACTCACAGCTGAAACCGGGCGTGCCAAATTGTGTTACCCGTTCCTTTGGGTGAACACCTTCGATAGATCTATGGCTATCGGTATTCAAGGGCGTGGTACGTGAAGCCTCATAACAGAGGCGTGGAGAGAGAGAGATAGTGCTTAGAGAGAAAACACTAGCGGGGCCCTGATAGGCGTGGGCGGCACTGAAATCATAGGTATGAATCAAAGCACAGACACATGGAACAAACTGGACACAATTCAGATATATTACTGCAACAGAAAAAAGATTACAGAACACGGCCTACGGCCGGTGACCTTACAAGATTATCTAGTTACGAGGGACTCACCTAGTGCTTCCGCCTATATCTTTCTTCTCCCTCCCTCTGAGGTACTGGTCCTCGTTTAAATAACTTTTCCCCTAATACACAGCCGAGCCATCGGTGGCCCGTGATACTCGGACTCGGCGTTTGCTAATTTCCTAATTTTACATTTCTGTCCTCTGGACAACAGCAAAGGCCTTCGCCAGAAGGTCGATCTATCTGGTAGGGGATCTATACTCGGGGTACAACCAGTTCCAACTAGCCGTGGAGATCATGGATATTACGACGATGCAGACTCCTCTCGGCCTAGTACAGATGTGTACCTTGCCGCAAGGAGGGACCAACTCGGTGGTGCACATGGTGAATGCTATAAACAAAGTGTTGAGAGACTGCATCCCGGACATCACCATGCCATTTTTGGACGACATACTGATAAAAGGGTGTCCGGTGGAGGATAAGGATGAGTCGGTTTCACCGGACGGTTGCCGGAGGTTTGTTGCGGACCACATCAAAGACTACGAAAGGGTGCTACAAAGGCTAGAGAGCGCGTGACTAACCTTCTCCGGAGAAAAGTCGGCTTTCAGTCAATCAAAAATCTTAGTGGTTGGTCACATGTGTGGGCCTTATGGCCGGAAACTGTCTCCGGCAAAGGTCGAAGCCATTTGTGCGATGAAGGAAGAATGCAAGTCAGTAACGGAGGTGCGGAGGTTCCTGGGGGCGAGTGCGTTCTACGACATCCGGGTTCCACATTACGCGCACATCGCGGAACCACACTACGGGTTGCGAAAGAAAGGGCGCTAATTCGACTTGGGCGGGGGACATATGGAGTCGGTCCAGAGATTGAAAGAAGTGCTTACCGTGGCACCGACACTCCATAAAGCGGTTTACGGCAAGAACGTTCCAATCTATGTAACCGTAGATACGAGCCCGACCGGGATAGGATGGGTGATCGGTCAGGAAGACGAGGGCGGCACACGGTTCCCTATCCGGTTCGGAGCAAAGGTACTCGGTAAGTGGCAGCTAGGATACGCCCAAGTTAAGTGGGAGTTCTGGGTATTGTTTCGGCGGTCAAGGCCGACAAAGATTATCTTATTGGGACGGAGGTAATAATCGAGATAGACTGCCTACCGATCCTCGGAATGGTTTCTAGATGCGCGACGCCGGACTTGGCAATGCTCAGGTAGATCGCGTACATCAAGTCCCTGATCCGGAGCTACGACACATCTCCGGAAAGGACAACATCATGGCTGACATGCTTTCGAGAGTGCGGTTCAATGACGAGGACGACATGGTTTTGGAGGACGAAAAAGTCGGTGAGGACTTCTTCGAGTCAGCTTACCTGATAAGGGTAGGGAGCACCCCGGTGCTTAATGAGTTTCATGAGGGTGAATACGAAGGGGAGTGGCTTAGGATTGGTAGATTCCTGAAGACAATGACGTTAGATGCCGTGTGGACGAAAGACGAAGCTAACCGGGTCCGGAAGAAAGCGTATTGGTTCTTCCTGCGGGACGAAAACCTATGGAAGCATCCGAAGAAGAGAGGCAGTGTCCCACTATGAGTAGTGGCAGGAAAGGAGGAGCGGGAGATGCTACTCGCGGTGTACCACGAGAGTCCTTGGACCGGTCACCGCGGGACTTGGGCCACATTCGAGAAGCTAAAGGAGAAGTACTGGTGGTCGGGGCTATACCGGGACGTGCACCAATTTGTGACGACATGCGAAAGCTACCAGATGCACTCCACGATCCGGCATCGAGACGAGCTGCACCTGACCTACCCACCGACCATCCATTTCAAGTGGAAGGTAGATTTGGTGACGATGCCGATGGGGGTAGGACAGATGCGGTACCTGGTGTTGGCGCAAAAGGACTTGATGAACCAAGTGCAGGGCCGCGCACTGCAGAATAAGATGATTATGGCGGTGTGCTGATTCCTAATTGAGGAGGTGGTGTGCATGTACGGGTGCGTAGGAAAGATTGTGGCAGATGGGGGGGAGTTCGACGCACAGGAATCTAAAGAGCTATTCGACATGTTAGGGGTGAAGCTCTCTCTCAATACGGCGTAAACTCGGAGGCGAACGGAAAGGTAGAACGCGGACATGGGCCGATCGTGAAGGCTTTAGTAAGCGCATGTGGAGGACAGGTCGGGAATTGGCCACGACTCCTTCCTTATGCACTATGGGCAGACCGGATGATGCATAGTTTAGTGACCGGGTACATGCCGGCAGAGCTGACGTACGGGCAGAAACCGGTCATGCCGGTGGAACGGACAATTTCCTCGTGGGCGGCGATAGATTGGAGGAATGAGATGAGCCGGGAAGAGCTGTTGCCGGCGCAGATTCGACAGCTCGAGCGAAGACCAAAGGACGTGGAGCGGGCAAAGGCGAAGCTGCAAACAGTGAGGGAGAGGAACAAAGGCCGGTTCGACCGAACACACCGGCTGCAGCCAAAGAAGATCGAAGAAGGTGATTGGGTGTTGGTGTATGACAACAGCCTCGACAACCAGCACAAGGCGACGCTCAAATTCGCGAGGAGGTGGTTCGGGCCCTACGTTGTAGTGAGCGCGAATGACAATGGCACCTACCATCTTTCGGAGCTCGACGGGACGCGGTTAACAGTACTGGTAACCGGGAAGCGGATCAAGGCGTTCAAGAAGCGGCACAAGGACGAGCCGGACCTGGGGAGCGAGGACGACGATGAAGGTTGGTTCAGAGCGGACGAAGGATCGGGGAGCAACGAGTAGAGGCGAGCCGGTTTCTCTAGTAACTGTTCCTCTCTGGTGCATACCAGTGGATACGCGGTTTAGTGGGGGTGGATGTCGTGGAGAAAACTAGCCATAGGAGGAAACGGGGGGAAAAAGACGCAGGAACCAACCCTTATGCGTGGCCGCACTATTTATTAAGTTGTAAATATACTAGGTAGTATGCGTTAATTGTCTAGGGAATCCAAGCGTATCTCTGTCCGACGGGACAGAGGATGAATGTATGAAATCAAGGGTGCAACGGTCTTCCCCGGTGGCCTATAAAAGGGAGGGGAGAAGACTGATATAGGGATCGCGCTTTTTTTTTAGAGAACGAAGTGTTGTCGAACTGGGAACCGAGCTCTCTCCTTCACTATCATTGTTGCTCCTGCAAGGATTTTCGGGTTAGGTTGGTTGCCTCTGTTGTGTGAAAGCCCGTGTGCTTCTGGTAGAGGCTCCACTGCGTGTGTTCGTTTGTGTTGAGTCTGTAACCAGCTTGCCGATTGTAACATTGCAAGCTCTGTAATCTATATTGTTATTGGAATCTCTCTCCCTCTTCTCTCTCGCGCTCCTCAGTTCAGGGGCCCGCGGTCTCGCCTTATTTCACACGCGAGAGCGTAACAACACGACATTGGTCATGAGGGAGATCTTGATGCCTAACCGATTGAACAACGCCTCAACTTCCTATGCGTCCAATTCCGCTCGATTGGCTACTATATTCTTGACCCACCCGTACCGACAAACACGTCCTCGATCAGAACTAGCATACAACCGTGGTCGTTTTGTTTGTGAGGGCTTAGCCCTCCACCTGATTCGTCAAGTCCTCTAGTGCAAGCACCAGATATCCCATCTGCCCTACCCCCATCGGCATTGTCACTAAATCGACCATCCACTTAAAGTGAACGGTTGGCGGGTAGGTCAGGTGCACCTCATCATAGTGCCGGATTCCGGAATGCATCTGACAGCTCTCACATGTTGTCACGAAGTAGTGCACATCACAATACACTCTCAGCCACCAATACTTCTCCTTCAACTTCTTCAACGTGGCCCATATGCCCTGGTGTCCAGACTGGGGGCTTTCGTGAAATTTCGACACGAGCACCGATTGTTCCTCTTTGTTTGTCACCACCTGGAGCGGCATGGTGGTCTGCTTCTTCAGATGCCTCCATATCTTACCATTCCGTAGGAAGAACTGGTATGCCTTCTTCCTTATCCGACCCAGGTCCTCCTTTGTCCACCACGTGTCCGGGGCCATAGTGCTTAGGAACCACCCGATTTGAAGCCACTCCCCATCGTAGTCGTTCTAGTTGAACTCATTCAAGGCCGATTCAACGAAGTCCACGCCGATTTCTTTGTCCTTCGACACCATGTCATCCTCATTGTTGAACCATGCTCTCGAAAGCATATCGGCCATGGCGTTGTCTTTTCCGTAGATGTGCCATATCTTTGGATTGTGTGACTTGATATATGTGATCCACCTGAGCATCGCCAAATCGGGAGTCGCTCATCCGAAAACCATGCCGAGAATCGGCAGGCCATCAGTCTCAAGTATCACTTTTCTCCCTATCAAGTAATCTTTGTCGGCCTTGACCGTCGAAAAGATATCCCACAGTTCGTTTAAATTGGGCGTATCCTTGTTGCCACTCGCTTAGCACCTTCGTCTAGAACCGGATTGGGAACCGCGTGCCGGCTTTGTCCTCCTGATTGACCCCCCACCCAATTCCGGTCGGACTCGTATCCACAGTCACGTAAACTAGGGGTGTGTGCCTTGTACACCGCTTTCCGGAGAGCCGGTGGTGCCACCGTTAGCCTCTCCTTCAGTCTCTGAACCGCTTCCATGTGATCTCCTTTCCATTCGAACTTCAGTAGAGCGGCTCAGCGATATGCGTGTAGTGCGGAATCCAAATGTGGTAAAAGGCACACGCTCCCAGGAACTGTCGGACCTCCATGACCGACCTACAGTCTTCCTTCATCGCCGAGATAATTCTACCTTTGTCGGAGACGGTTTCTGGGAGCTAATTAACTGCATATATAAGTCACTTATAACTTAGGTAAAAAGTAAGTAGTAAAATGTGAGAAAAAGTGTGAGAGTAGAGAGAAGGAAGAACAGAAAACAGAAAACTGATGAGAGCGAGTCGAGCTCTATGTGTAATGCAATAGACGCTTTTGGACTGTGCAGAGGTAAGTCTCCTTCACCGTCCCCTTCTATCTTGAGCACTAATGATCCAGCACATCATGATCCGTTGTGCACATAGAAGAGTTGTAGTGCCTTCATAACATGGTATCAGAGTAGAGTTGCTCGTAGAGAAGATTAGAACAGTAAAGATCTGAGAAGTTTGGTTCTAGTTGCTGATCTGAATCAGAGAGTTGTATGTTAAGTTGATCATAACAAAGGCCCTAATTGAAAGACAGAATTACTGCTGAGAATGGAAGCCAAATAGTCACAGAAAAGTTGGATAAAAACAATTTCCCGACATGGAAATTCAGAATGACAAATTTCCTGATGGGAAAAGGATATTGGGATTATATTGAGGGAGACCTAGAAGAGGCTCTAGAGATCCCTGAAGAAAATGCAACTGCTGCACATATTAAAGCATTTAAGGAATGGAATCAAGGGGCAAGAAAGGTATTGCATTGGCTCTCACTTAGCATCTCGGATTCAATGCTTGGACACATAAAGGATGTTATACTTCCAAAAGAAGCTTGGGATAGTTTGGTAAAACTGTTTGCACCGAACACAAATGCTAGAAAGGTTCAGTTGAAGACTAAGCTAAATACCTTGGAGAAAGGTAAGATGTCAGTGAATGAGTATGCTCTGAAAATAAAGAGCATATGTGAATCACTTGCTTCTATTAATGTGAAGGTAGAAGATAATTATAAGGTGGAAATATGCTTAAGAGGCTTAGGACCTCAATATAAAAGCTTCAAAACATCTATTCTCACAAGGGATAACATCCCAAGTTTTCCAGATCTGGGTTCAATGCTTATGGTGGAAGAAAGAAATAAGATGGATGATGTAAACAAAGGAAACTCTAATACTGAGGGGCAAGCCCTCTACAATAGTGTTGGAAGAGGCCGAGGAAGAGGCCATGGAAGTTTTGGTTCAGCTAGAACCAACAACAATTATCAAGGAACAGGACAACAAGCTTTAAGTGGAAGAAACAACATTAGAGCTGGAGGGAGAAATCGAGGAAGAGGTAAGCAAACTTATTTGAATGATGATGGCTATTGGTATTGTGGAAAAGCAGGCCATACACAGGCTGAATGCTATAAAAAGAAAAATGATGAAAAAAGAGGGAAGAGACAACAAAATAACTATGCTTCAACTAGTGAAGACTGTGATAAAGATGGTGCATTTGTGATGCAACATGAGACAACAGCAGTGGTTGAATGTTCACAGAGATGCAATGAAGAGTTTATGTGGTATGTAGATTTTGGGGCATCTAATCATATGACAGGACATGCAAACTGGTTTGAAAGTCTATGAGAACAAGAGATTCTTGGTTATGTACAGACAGGTGATAATACTACTCACCAAATAGAGCATGTTGGAGATATCCCATTGTGGGAAGAAAAAGGAAAAACAAAGTATGTGATGAATGTGATGCATGTTCCAAACCTTGCAAAAAATCTTATTTTTATTGGACAAATAGTAGAGCAAGGAATGCAAGTTAAGTTCAAGCAAAGTGGATGCTTTATAGAGAAACAGGGAAAACTTATTGCAAAAGGAAAACGTCAAGGAAGGATGTTTGTGTTAGATGTGGATATATGCCTAAAAAGATTACAACCATGTTTGCAAAAGGAATGAGTGTAATCTCATATGTGGAAATGTGGCATAAAAGAATCGGTCACATAAGTATGCAAACATTGAAAAATATGTTGAGGAAAAATGTAGTGGCTGGACTGCCTAAGCTCAAAGACTGTGAGATGAGCAAAATATGTGAAGCATGTCAATATGGAAAGCAAAACAGGTTTCCTTTCCCTCATGAAAGACATGTAAGCAAAAATTTGTTGGATTCGGTACATACAAATGTATGGGGACCAACAAAAAATGCATCAATTAGTGGATGTAAGTTTTATGTAACTTTCATTGATGATTGATCAAGGAAAACATGAGTTTACTTCATGAAAGAAAAAAGTGAAGTATTTGATTGTTTCCGTAAGTTTAAATGCATGTAGAAAAGCAGGTTGGAACTAGAATAAAATGCCTAAGATCTGATGGAGGAGAATACTTCTCAAATGAGTTTTCTTATTTTCTATCGATGACTGAAAAAAATATGCTATTGTATTATTGGGCAGAAGTTGTAAACACAACAAATTATATTCTAAATAGATGTATAACATCTGGAGTGCATCAAGTAACTCCTAAAGAATGTTTCTATGGAAGGAAACCTAGTTTAGGACACTTAAAAGTGTTTGGATGCCTTGCCTATGTTCATGTACCTGTTGAAGTAAGAAGTAAGCTTGATCCAAAAGCTGAAAAATGTGTTTTTGTTAGATATTCAGAGGAACAAAAAGGGTATAGATGTTATAATCCTTTGACAAAAAAGATTTTGGTAAGCTGTGATGTAATATTTGATGAGTTGAGCTAGTTGTACAACCAAAAAAGGAATGTAGAAACTGATGAAGACTGTGAAAATGAAGATAGAGAAAAATCTGAAAATGGAAGAGATTGCCATGGAGATGGAAACAACGTTGGACCATCTGGAAGCTCAGGTAATAAATTTGAATCTAATGCATGGAGTGGAAAAAATGGCAGAACCAAAAAATATGATAATAGAAGATGCCAGAATATGAAATGCTTGATGATGGGTTTGGAAACATGGAAGATGTAGATTCAGATACATCATTGGATGATGAGCTTGGTATAGGAGCCTTCAAAATTCCTGGTATGGAAAAAGCAATGAAAGATGCAAATCAGAAACTGAGAAGATTAGATAGAGAGAAATATTTTTGAAAGATTTGGTTATGACACATATATGGCTATGCATTATGCATACATGTCTAAAGTGGTACAAATCCTTGATCCAAATAGTTTTGATGAAGCAAAATCTAATAAGAAATGGGTGAATGCAATGCAAGAAGAAATAGATGCATTGGCTGAAAACAGAACATGGGATTTGGTGAAGTTACCGAAAGGAAAAAGTGTTGTAGGTTGCAAATGGGTGTATAAAACAAAGCATGATTCCAATGGAAATGTTAGTAGACATAAAGCAAGACTTGTGGCAAAGGGATATGCCCAGATGCATGGAATTGATTATGATGAAACATTTGCACTGGTTGCAAAGATGGTAACATTGAGAACAATACTTGTTGTGACTGTAGCTAAAAGATGGGTTCTGCACCATATGGATGTAAAAAATGCTTTTTTACATGGTAAATTAGAAGAAGAAGTGTATATGTGTCAACCACTAGGTTTTGAAGATAAGAAGCATCTAGAATATGTATGTAAGCTGAAAAAGGCTCTCTATTGACTGAAACAAGCACTGAGAGCATGGCATAAAGAACTTTTAGAATCTCTAAAAAAAATTCTTTTAAAATGTCAAAGGATGATCCATCCTTATATGTAAAAAGAATAAATGATTGCATTGTTGTTATTTTGATTTATGTTGATGATTTAATCATCGGAGGTGATTCTATGGATGAAATAAGGAAGCTGAAAAAAAATCTTGAAATGCAGTTTCATATGAAAGATTTGGGAGAGCTGAGATACTTTCTTGGCATTGAGATTATTGAAAAGAGAGATGATGATAGAAAAGAGAGAGAAGGAAGATATAGAAACCCAAATCTACAAAGATATATTAATAAGGAATGATGATCATAGAAACAAGAGAAAGAAGATACATAAACTCAAGCCTACAAAGATGAATTGATCACTAGAAAAACACACTACATGAATAGGCAAAAAAAACACCACCAGAAAAAACTCTCTCCTCACCACCTCACTCTTCTTGCTTTATATGAAGTTCTCCTCTAGTAGATAAGTTTCGCTTGCTTTCTTTTCCACGCTTTTTTTAGAGCTTTTCCATCTCCTATTCTTAGCTATGACACAACGATCTTCTAATCGTCATATCTCCCTCATCCATGCTCCAAATTTAGAGTTTTAAAAAGCTACGGATAGCTCTCGTCATAAGCTTTCTAACCCATATTTACACGTGATATTTGGGTGTCAAACGAGAGAGTTATGAGCATTTGTTTCTGACTGCGTTTTGGTGGTCTGCTTTTTCTCTTTTTAACTTTTCTCCATCTTTATTGCTTTTATTTGGACTTATCCACGAGATGTTAGTTCATGTCCTTGTTCTCCAAATGTGAATCCTCCATACCTTATATTCTTTTAGTGTCCAATGGCTTGAATTCTAAAAACAGTTTCACAATTATCAGATCTGAAAGTGGTATATATATGTTGCAAAAACAGTATGCAACAACTATGTTGAAGAAGTATGGTATGCTTGGATGCAAACCTATTGGTATACCACTAGATAAGAACTGCAAATTGAGGGCTGATTTGGGAACCAAAATAGAAGATGTAAACATGTACATGTCTATGGTGGGCAGCCTCATATATTTGACTATAACAAGACCTGATTTGAGTTATGCTATTGGATTAGTCAGCCAACAAAGCCACATTTGGACTGTATAAGAAAAATTTTGAGGTATGTAAAAGCTACTCAAAATTATGGACTGTTTTACAAGGCTGATCTGGACATAAAGCTGGAAGGATATACAAATGTTGATTGGGTTGGAAGCCAAACTGACAGAAGATCCACAAGTGGATATATGTTTACATTGGGAAGTGTAGCCATTTCATGGAGTAGCAAGAAACAAGCTACTATTGCATTATCAAGTACTAAAGCTGAATATAGAGGAGCTGCAATAGCTACCTGTGAAGAGGTATGGATCAAAAGATTGTTTTCTGATTTGGCAGAGTATATAGATAGTGCAGTCACAATTTGGTGTGACAATATGAGCAACATTGAGCTGGCAAAAAACTCAGTGTTCCATGCAAAAACAAAGCACATTGAAGTGCATTATCACTTTGTTAGAGAAAAAGTGATTGATGGAGAAGTGGATCTGTTGTATGTAAGTACAAATCAGCAAGTGCATGTGGCTGATATTCTTACGAAGGGATTGAGCATGGAAAAACATTCACAGTTTAGAGACATGATGGGAGTTATAACCATCGGCATGGTAGCTAAAAAGCATGAAGAAAAGAAGATTGAAGATGATCCCAAGAAAGGATAAGTTGAGCTTGAGGGGGAGTGTTGAGAAGCAAGCTCAACAAAGGTATGTGATGCTTATTGAGGAATAAGCTATAGTAGTTATTAGCTAATTAGCTACTAGTGGACATAAAGGTGAAACAATTATTTAGCTATGCATAGTTATTTAGTTATTGACAACTAATTAGCTAATGGCAGCTAATTAGCTACATATATAAGTCACTTATAACTTAGGTAAAAAGTAAGTAGTAAAAAGTGAGAAAGAGTGTGAGAGTAGAGAGAAGGAAGAACAGAAAACAAAAAACTGGCGAGAATGAGTTGAGCTCTGTGTGTAATGCAATAGAAGCTTTTGGAATGTGCAGGGGTAAGTCTCCTTCCCCTTCCCCTTTCTGTCTTAGGCACTAACGATCAAGCACATCACGATCCGTTGTGCACACAGAAGAGCCGTAGTGCCTTCGTAACAATATGGCCCGCATAGGTGACCGACCACAAGGATCTTCAATTGTTCAAAAGCCGACTTCTCCCCAAGGTAAGTTGAGTGCCCTCAAGCTTCTGCAGTATCTTCTCGTAGTCGGAGACGTGGTCTACGACAAACCTCTAACACCCGTCTGATCCGATCGACTCATCCTTGGCGTCCTCTGGACATCCCTTGATCGTGATGTCATCCAAAAACGGCATGGTGAGGTTTGGGATGCAGTCCCTCAGCACCTTGTTCATTGCATTCACCATGTGTGCCACTGAATTTGTTCCTCCTTGAGGTAGGGTACACATCCGAACTAATCTAAGAGGGGTCTGTATCGTCGTAATGTCTCTACACTCCACAACTAGCTGGAACTGGTCATAACCGGAGTACAAGTCCCCAACTGAGTAGCTCGACCTTCCGGCGAAGGCCTCTGCAAACTCATCAATGGTCAGCCCAACTCCTGAATTCCAGATTGTCACCTTGTTGATGGGTTGTAGGTCCTCTATAAAGCGCAGTGTGTCATTCTTCTTCAGCGCCGTAAACCACCGATTCGAATAAGGAGCACTCGACGGCTCGAGAATCCCCATCTCCACATTCTACTGGAGAAGCTCCATCAACTTCGGGATGTGCGCCCTCAATACCGGAATCGGCTTGAGATTCCATGGCACATGCGGTACCGTGAAGATCATCATTGGCAGGATCAGTACTGAGAGAAAGAAGGAATTAGTACTAAAAGATGAGGATTAGTACTAAGAGAGGTGTAAAACTCTCGAGAGAAGGAAAGAGTGAGCAAGAGAGAGAGATAGAGAGAGAGAAAGGGTGAGAGAATGAGGATAAAAGATATATATTATATGAAGAGAGTATACAATAGTAGCTAGGAGGCTTAAGAATGGTGTTGAACCGATTTGGTTCGAAATAATGCCGTGTGCCTCCTTTTATAGTTTCTAGAATGTTCCAGAGAAATCTGGAATATACATCAATTTTCTATAATATAATTTAAATGAAAATAATATCCTACGTATTACAATAGATGGTATAATGGCCAAGAGCTCGACCTATGTAACCTAAGGTCATGGGTTCGAGTCTTGCCATATCATGACACTATCCTCCCTTTAAAACAACGAGTGTCATGAGTCGTTTTGGATTGAGGACCCGGTTTGTCTGGATATTGACAATGGAAGTCTTCAAGAAGAGCACGAGCATTGGTCACATTCTCTATCGGTTCCCAAGTACACTCGCTGGGACTGTATCCTAGCCAATCGACTAGATAGAAGAGCTTTTTGTGAACAATCCTGGAATCGAGGATGGCAACAACCTCGTACTCATGTCCATCTTCAAGTTCGATCAAGGGTGGAGGTTGTGTAATACGTCCTGGGATGGTGCTATCTTGATAGGGTTCGAGGAGAGAACTATGAAACACCGGATGTATCCGAAGTTGCGGAGGTAGATCAAAACGAAAAGCGACATCATTAATCTTTCCGATAATATGGAAAGGACCTAATCGCCGATAATCCAACTTCTCACATGGGCGAGTAGTCTTGATGTGTCGTCGTAGTAGCCATACCTGATCTCCGACATTAAAACTGGATGGAAGCCGATGACGATCCGCGTAAACCTTGTGTGTTTGTTGAGCTTTCTGGAGATAAGTAGATAAATCCACTTGTATCTTGCGTAATCGCTCCAAACGATCTTCTGTGCAAGGATTTGTGGACACCTCTGGGGTTTCAAGTACACACCACCGGGGGTGACATCCCGTATAAGCATAAAATGGCGTAACTTTCGTGGATGCGTGGATAGAGTTGTTATAGGCAAATTCGGCGAAGTGGAGAATATCTGCCCAGTCATCCTGATGATAGCTGAGAAAGCACCGCAGATACTGCTCCAGCGTTTGATTGGTTCGTTCGGCTTGGCCGTCGGTTTCTGGGTGGTAGCCGAAGGAGAGGTTACAAGTGACCTTGAGCATGTTAAAAAGGTGCTTCCAGAATTTTGACACGAACTGGGGTCCACGGTCGCTGATGATACTATCGGGAAGTCCATGATGCCGACATACTTCACGCATGACAATTTCGGCAGTGTCTTCACTGGAGATCTCCTTAGTACATGGTAAGAAATGAGCCACCTTCGTATATCGATCGACCACCGTTAGAATCGCATTGAACCCCTTAGAGACTGGAAGATCTGTGATGAAGTCTAGAGCAATAGATTGCCACAGCTTGCTTGGAATTGGTAATGGTTCTAATAAACCATATGGATGATGCCTTGGCATTTTCGCTCTACAACATGTATCACAAGTCCGAACAAAATCTTCGACAAATTGTCGCATACGGGGCCACCAGAATGATCGTTGTACTAAGTCTAATGTCTTAGTACTACCAAAATGCCCAACTGTATATGTGTCATGACAGTTTTGGACTACTCGAAGGCGGAAAGAACCATTAGGAACACACAAGAGTTTTTTAAAGAATAGTAATCCATCATGGTATTTGAATTGTCGATAGTCTGTACCTAGTTGTTGCGATTGTGAACAAGATGCTCGAGAGGGATCAATTTGTGCTAGAATGGCTTGGGCGAAAGCATCGGTCTTCAAGTCCTCACATATGGTATCGATAACGTGGGAATCCACGGACATGCCAAAAACCTGTGTTGCTTGCAGTCGTGCCGGTCCTAAGATTACTTGTTTTTTGTTATCGAAAGATGGCTCACCGGGATGCGGTGCTAGATACGAACGTCGTGATAACGCATCTGCCTTCCCTTGGTGCTTCCCCGGACGATATGTAATTTGAAGTCGAAACGCGTGAGGAATTAGGCCCACCGAGCTTGACGTTGATTTAACACACAAGCGTCTTGAAAGTAGGCAAGGTTCTTGTGGTCACTGAATACGATGACTTGATGAGAGGATCCCTCTAGAAAATGCCTCCATTGTGTAAAAGAGTCCACTATTGCTAATAGCTACTTATCAGGAATTTCATAGTTGATTTTGGTGGCATCAAACTTGCGTGAGTGGAAAGCCACAGGATGTAGCTTTTCATGATTACCTTGTTGTGACAGAATGCTACCCAATGCGAAATCCGATGCGTCAGCTTCAATGATGAATGGTTTTTCTTGATCAACGTGAGCTAGAATAGGAGCCGATGTAAATGCCTTCTTAAGATTCTCAAAAGCCATGTCCGCTTCTTCAGACCAAACGAACGATTGTCCCTTCTTAGTAAGTTGTGTAAGAGGCAAAACAAGCTTTGAGTAATCCTTTATAAACTTGCGGTAGAAATTGGCAATGCCTAAAAAGCATTGCACATCTCGCAACGAACGCGGAGTTTGACCCCCGTTTTGACCTTAGCTGGATCCATCAAGATGCCTTCCGCAGAGATGACATAGCCTAGAAATTCCTCCTGGTTTACCCGAAACTACATTTTTCTAGCTTTGCATAAAGACCATGTTCTCGAAGTTGTTTTAGTACTAACAGTACATGAGAATCATGCTCTTCTTGGGTCTTCGAATAAACCAGCAAATCATCCAAATAGATGATCAAACAAACATCCAAGAGATCTCGGAATATATCATTTGCCATATGCTGGAAGATTGTTAGCGCATTAGTGAGGCCGAACGGCATGACCGTATACTCGAAGTGCCCATATCTGGTACAAAACGCGGTCTTCCATTCATCTCCTGGTCGGATTTGTACAAGGTTATATGCTCCCCGTAAGTCGATCTTCATGAACAACCTTGCACCATTGATCCGTTCTAAGAGACTTGAGATAAGGGGAAGTGCATACCTATTCCTGATTGTGACCTTATTCAAGCCACGGTAATCCACAACGAGACGAACTGATCCATCTTTTTTCTTGACGAAGAAAATGGGTGCACTGGCTGGAGATTTCGAATGCCGAATGAAACCATTTGCCAAATTCTCCTCTATATAGGCTTGAAGGACTTCTAGCTCGGTTGGAGACAAATTGTAGATCGGTCCCCATGGTGGCTCTTTTCCCGGTTGCAAATCGATGGGGAAAACATACGGTCGATGGTGGGGAAGCTTATTGGCTTGTACTTTATTGAACACATCAACATAATGACAATACTTCTCTGGAAGTTGAATGGTGGACTCCTCTTTAGTGGTGCTGGAGGGTTTTACTGATATTGCGAAGAGAAACATTTCTTCGTTGCGTCCTTCCTCACGCAACTAATGTAGCGAAATGGTTGCAATCTTATGAGTAGATCCTTGGGTTTGTTGACACCAGATTTCTCTTGTTCTCCAATCTATGTCTGGGTTATATAATTCGAACCATGGTAATCCCAAAACAATGGGATGTTCTGGGATACTAAATGATATTACACACGCTAAGTTATCTAGGACAATATTAACGGGCTCTGACTCTTCTATGATATTTCCAGAAGCAATGGGACGACCATCAATGACTACTACAGAAGCTAGACACGGGAGTTTTCTTAGGGATATCTTATGAGCTTGGGCAAAATTCCTATCCATGAAGCAAGAGTTGGCTCCGGAATCGAAGAGTGCTAAGACATGTACTAGAGGAGTACTTTTAGTACTAACCATTACTTGAGCTAAGAACACATTGCTAACTTGCTTAGAAGAAATGGAACCACTAATGGTCTGCACAGATCTAGGGCTATCCAACCAAACAGCTCCTATTTTGGCTGGACTTAATCGTTTAACACTTCTTCTAGTTGACTAAGGATTTCAAATTTGTAAGAAAGGCTCGGGCTATTAGGACTATCAGACACACCTAGAGAAATAGACTCAAGTTTAGTACTATTAGTACTAGCGGTTATTTGATGTACCTACCTTTTTGGTCGATCGGGACAGTTCACTGCAATATGCCCCGGTCCCCCACAATACAAACATAGTCGATTTGCCTTGCGTTGCTGCTTTTCTTCTTCTGATAGTGGTCCGCGACGACGTGTGGTGTCGATTTCCATTGGAGTCAGAGTATTTGTTGGAGATGCATTATATGACTCCCTCGAAAAAGGTTTCGCTACCACTGAGGCGTAGGTGGACTCTGATCTTGCCCTTGGCATCTGGAATTGTCGTTCCGAATGTCGTTCGAAAAGACGGTTGTCGCATCTCACCACGCGACTGATTGCTTCTGTTAATGACTTTGGTTCTTTGGGGAAGGTCAAGAGTAAATCCTTGACATCATTGTGTAAACCATAACAAAACTGCTCCATCAATGCTTGATCATCCCAAGGGATATCGGCGGTGAGTAGACTAAAATCTACAGCGTATGCGGAGGCTGGACGATCACCTTGGTGTAATCGCCGGATTTTGTTGATTGCAGTTCTTATGCTGTCAGTATCTCCAAAATAGGCTTTAAACTCACTTATAAATTCTTCAAAATTGTTTAGTAATGGAGATTCCTTTTCTAACAACGGAGCGAACCATGCCAACGTTGAGCCACTAAGTAGGGTGCCTACTAGTCCCACTTGTGATGCATCGGTGGGATATCGAGAAGGATGCATTTGAATCACTAAACGTACCTAGTTCAAAAAACCTCTAAATTATGATTGGGTCCAATCAAATTTTGCAGGAAGACCAACCTTGGGTTCTTTGTGAATCCCTTGAGTGCTTGATCCTTGTTGTTATAATGATACAATAGTCGCTTCAAGTTGTTGTAGACGTAACGTCAGCTCCCCGTGTTGTTGTTGTTTTTCTAGCGCTATTTGTTGAAGATCCCCCAACAAATGGTGATTTTCTTGTTCTAGTGCTACAAATTTCTCCTTTAAGCACTAGAGCTCCGAGAAAATAGATTGGTATTCCTGAGCACTAACAGTTTCCATTTTACTAGGGAGGATAACAAGATTAGTATGAAGGGAAGAAAGGGGTAAGAAGATGAGGGAAACCGATAAGAAGATCGGAAAAAGGGGATATGTAAGAAGATAAAAGGAAGAGGAGGAAAGGAGGAGATGGAAGGAGGATAGAAAATAGGTTCAAACTGTCAGGATCAATACTAAGAAAGAGAAGGAATTAGTACTAAAAGATGAGGATTAGTACTAAGAGAGGTGTAGAACTCCCGAGAGAAGGAAACAATGAGTGAGAGAGAGAGAGAGAGAGAGAGAGAAAGGGTGAGAGAATGAGGATAAAAGATATATATTATGTGAAGAGAGTATACAATAGTAGCTAGGAGGCTTAAGACTAGCGTTGAACCCAGGGCCTAAAATTGACGGGTTAGTCTTAAAGTTTTTTGACGGGCATTTTTTAAAGATGTATGTCATATGACAGAAGATTGCAAAAACTTAACATGTCATTTGACATACAGATTTTAGACATGAAAAGCATAGATGATAGTAATGACTTAACAATAATAGAAACAATGGTAAGTAAAAGTTTTAGTTTTAACTTAAAACCTATGTACTAAAAGTATTTCATTTCAATATAATATAAACAGTTAAGTTATTGCTTAGATAATACAAAACCTATATTGTATTATATTACATAATGTGATAGATGGTAACTTACATATTTAAAATGTTAAAGTTGGATGGATGTATCATGTATTCTTTTATTGTTGTTGCTGAACAACTATATGTAAAATCAATCATTTTCAAGTGAAACAATAACTTGTTACCCTAATAGAAGTACTTACTCACCTATTTTCTATATCAATAAGTTATTACTAAGTTCTAACCTTAGTTTTTTAATAAAGCATAGATGATAGTTATAACTTATTAGTAATAACTTAATAATTATAAAAAGGATGGCTAGTAAAAGTTTTAGTTTTAACTTAAAACTTTTGTACTAAAAGTATTTCATTTCAATATAATACAAACAACCAAGTTATTAAGTAATACAAAAACTATATTGTATAAAATTAAATAATGTGATAGATGGTAACTTACCTATTTAAAATGTTGAAGCTTGAGCCTAGCCTTGAAGGATGTCTTCTTCTATTGTTGCTGCAGAACAACTACATATAAAATCAATAATTTTTAAGTGGAACAATAGCTTACTACCCTAATAGAAGTACTTACTCACTTATTTTCTATACTAATAAGTTATTACTAACCTTAATTTCTTCATAAAGCATAGATGATAGTTATTAGTAATAACTTAATAACTATAAAAAGAATGGTAACTGTTAAAAGTTTTAATTTTAACTTAAAACTTGTGTATTAAAACTATTTCATTTCAATATAATACAAACAGCCAAGTTATTGTTTAAATAATACAAAAACTATATTGTATAATATTACATAATGTAATAGATGGTAACTTGCCTATTTGAAATGTTGAAGCTTGAGCCTAGCCTTGAAGGATGTCTTCTTCTATTGTTGCTGTAGAAATACATATGAAATCAATAATTTTTAAGTGAAACAATAGCTTGCTACCCTAATAGAAGTACTTACTCACTTATTTTCTATACTAATAAGTTATTACTAACCTTAATTTCTTCATAAAGCATAGATGATAGTTATTAGTAATAACTTAATAACTATAAAAAGGATGGTAACTATTAAAAGTTTTAATTTTAACTTAAAACTTGTGTATTAAAAGTATTTCATTTCAATATAATACAATCAGGCAAGTTATTGCTTAAGTAATACAAAAACTATATTGTATAATATTACATAATGTAATAGATGGTAACTTACCTATTTAAAATGTTGAAGCTTAAGCCTAGCCTTGAAGGGTGTCTTCTTCTATTGTTGCTGCAGAAAAACTACATATAAAATCAATAATTTTTAAGTGGACTGTGGAAGAATAGCTTGCTACCCTAATAGAAGTACTCACCTTTGTTCTGTACTAATAAGTTATTATTAACCTTAATTTTTTAATAAAGCATAGATAATAGTAAAATGTAATAACTTATAAGTATAAAAAGATGGTTAGTAAAATTTTTAGTTTTAAATTAAAACTTAAATTAAACCTAGAGTCTAGACTCTACACTCTAGTATATTAGAATTTAAAGTATTTTTTTTTCGAAAAAAAAAGTATATTAGAGTATTTAATAAATGACTAATGTTATTGTTAAAATTTTAAATCGATTTGAGAATTTATATCATAAATCATGATTCATCATTACAATTTACAACTTACAATTTATATTTTTTATTTTAAGTGTGTTTTTAAAAAACATATAAGATATATATATATAATAATATATATATATATATACTAGTAACTAAATACATATATATAAACTTAGAAGTTATAATATTGTCATATTAATATATATTAGACTAGACTCTTAATTCTAGGACCTAGTATATTACACACTTTATACTAGTAACTTAGTAAGTTGTAACTACATACTACACACATAGTTATAACTTATAACTTATTAGTTATTACATATAATATATATATATATATATATTATATGACATGGAAATTAGAATTTTAGCATGTCATTTGACATGGATAATTTTTAGTGGCCTTTCATATGAAAAGGAAAATTTTATACTTTATATGTCATTTGATGGACATTTTTATTAGATGTATGTTTTTGACGGGCAAAATGGCCTTTGACGGGCATTACACCCGTCAAATTTTTGCCCTGGTTGAACCGATTTGGTTCGAAATAATGCCTTGTGCCTCCTTTTATAGTATTCTCAGGAATACTCTTGAAGTTTCTAGAATGTTCCAGAGAAATCTGGAATATACATCAATTTTCTATAATATAACTTAAGTGAAAATAATATGCTACGTATTACAATAGATGGTATAATGGCCAAGAGCTCGACCTATGTAACCTAAGGTCATGGGTTCGAGTTTTGCCATATCATGACAATCATTGGTTCTACGATTGTCAAGTCAACGCACACAATCTCCCCCGGTGAGAATGCAAAGGCTATCCCGTGTCGTCCAATCTAACCCGACCATCCTCCCGAAGCCCGTGACAACTTCGTACATTTCGACTGAACAGACCAGAATAACCCGGTCTTCGCGAAGGTTCTCTTTAGCTACCCTCTTGATCTCCCCGAAGGTGTTGTCGAATGAGACCGCCTCCACGGTGCCACTAATCACTTCATCCAAGTCCAAGGTTCCACATGCCTTCAAGTGCCCTTCGACCCTCCTTCTTTCCTACCCACCGATGCCAGTTGTAGTACTACCACCGTTTCTGGAAAACCAAAATTTCCTACTTATGGTACAGGTGTGGGTTTCTTCCACTTGTTCGGAATATCGCGATCCCACGCCTTGATAGCCCTCTTCAAATATCCTCTCGGCTCCTTCTCTATCCCTAGCACTTCCCTCAGCGTAAGCTCCACGTGATTGTCGAGGATCTGCTCCTCCAAGACCTTTCGTAGTTCCATCATCCTTTCTATCTCTGAGCTCAACCGGAAGCTCGACAACTTCATCTTCTCTTGTGAGCCAATCGGGCCTCCTTCATTTCTCTTCGGACCGCTCCAAGTCTCCTATTGGTTCAAGGGACCAGCCCCTTTGGCCTTTCCTTCTACCGGATCGTTCCATCCGGTGACCTCTTGAACTTGCCTCTTCGCACGGTCTACTTCCTCCACTAGCTTCTTCCAGAAAAAGCTTTCAAGCGCTACCAGACAAAATCCGGTATCTTTCGTCACCTTGCTATTCTCCCCTCCAACTCGAATACCGACGGATGCCGAATAATGGACGGTTTCGGCATGCCACACCGCAACCTCCTCCATCAACCTCTTCATCCCGCCCCAATCGATGTTTATTTCCATGCACTCTACCGTTCCAAAGATATACCACCTTGTTCCTTAGTGCGTCGATGAAGTCGACACAATCTCTTCGATTGTGGTCAACGTTATCACACCACACGCATCTCCTATCGTTCGGCGGGTGTTCGCACTCCTAACCGCTGCTCTCCCTCCGGGCCTGAGCCATCTGGAGATCACGCACCATCCTTGTTAGCTCCTTCAGAGACGCGCCCCCGGCAGGTCCTCTGGCCACATTGATCAGGGTTGTGCCCGACTCAAGCCACGGTCTCGTCTCTTCCGACGGGGTCAGAATCGGATCCTCTAACTTCTTCCATGTGGTTGCGCCGGTCGTAGATGACCCCTCGTTGTTCGAATCTTGCCGCTTATCGAAACGGTTGCAAACCCTCTTTACCACAGCCTAGATTGTCGTGAGCCCTTCATTTGTCTCCAACAAGAGGCCCACCTTCTCTCGGTCGAGCGTTGTCGTGCCTTTCGGCGCCAGATCGTTGCGTGAGTCAAGTGGGAACCACTGGGGATTGGACTAAGAGGAGGAGGAATTTGAGACGAGTCTAGTTATGAATAGATTATTAGAAAGAGAGATAGAAACTTGTGAATCCCACAAGTATAGTTGTTTTAGTTTATCTTAATCGTAGTAATAAATTAAAATAGTTTAGAGTAGATGTGAGTAGATTGAGAAAAGAGATCAAAACTTATGAATCCCACAAGTATTATATTAATCAATATTTATGTAAGAATATGAATGTAGATTGAAAGAGAAGGATATAGAAACCTCGTGAATCCCACGAGTATAGTTTATGTCGTGAATCCCATAAATATAATTTATTAATTTGTGTTTTTAGAAATATATCCAATTTCCAAATATTCCGCGCCCCCTTATTACATTGTGCTCCCCATCCTTATATAGTGATGAGAGAGTCACTCCATGCTTTTTCTGTAATTATGAACTTCATGTTTTTTCTATCAATAGACTATATGCTTTATCTAACATGCTTTTTATAAAGAGATCATGCTTTTTCTAACCTCATGCGTTTTTATCGATTATAGTGTTCATGCACGCTAGATGTGCATGTGTAGCTTTTTTTTATCATGCATTTTTTTTCTAACTAAAGCTTTTTCCTAGAAAATATGCGTGGAAAAACCCTTTCTATGTGGGATATCTGCTTTTTTAACACTTATGATATGTTAGTGTAATGGTAAGACTTTACATTATTAACATGGAGGTACAAGGTTTGAATCTTGCCCTATGCATGTGATATATATTTTCTTCTATTTCTTCATATTTATTGAATCGGTTGCTTTATAAGTTTTTCATGTAGTGTACGAAATACACTATGACAGTGCATCGACAGACTTAATAAACAGCAAGACCTTGCTTGTATCGAGCATGGTCTGATCTAACGCCAAGAGTCGGGCAAATCGTCTTTCAAACTCTTGGAGCAGCGATGTATTCCCCCCTTTTTGGGGCTCTCAACCCACTCCATGAACTCCTGCTTTGACAACCGAAGTGAGTTGTCGAAACCGTACCTTTCGAGGAGCCGCCCCTCAAATTCCGCCCAATTCTGGGAATCAGCTTGAACCTTCATAGTACCTAGAAAGCAAGCAAACATAAGAGATGTTGTTGTCTTGATTGTATGTGGAAACATAAGCTTATATATACATATTTTGTTACACGTTTGCATTCTCTTGCACTTTCACACATACTCATACACATATTGCCATGCTCACACATTCACATACCAATATGTATATACATAAACACGTAAGGATCCACATATACGAGCACATCAATGAAACACATAAACATGTGTACTCGCCAACTTTATCTTACATTGGACAAGACATTCAAAAACAGTTGTCAATGGCACATTCACGTACAATTTTCCACATCTTACACGCATTGCTCCCATGGAAAATGCAAAATAGATCATCAAAACCCACCTTTACCTGAATCTGGACCCTTGTGGTGCTCATCAACCTTTTACACCTTTCTTGTGGAATTGTGATATGGATCAAGAATATGTTTGAGTGAAATTTTCAGGAATAAGTTTTTGTGAATGTAGATCACTTTTGGTGATAAATATATGTGAAAATAATTGGGAGAAATGTTTGAACATCTTTGGGATTGTTACCTTACATTCTTGCTCATTATACGACTAGCATTTAATTGATCAATTTCAATCAATTAATAGATCGAGTTTTATGATTTGCCCTCTATAAGTTTGACATAATTGGGTACCTCAACAAGATATTTCTTGCAATTATCAATTGCTACTTGACGCTAATTTCGAATAAACTATCCCAAGACATTGCATGGTGCATGATCATGCAAAGGTCTTTGTACATATTTTGTGCATATTTTCTTGGGTTTGTTGTGATGACTATTATGGGACGGTGGTTGCTTTTGAACAACTTTATCAATATGGATGTGTATGGTGGTTATCCCCAAGGAATTCTCAATTTTACTTCTAATAAATTTAATAATCTTTTACAACCTTATTCTTGTGAATGAAATGTCAAATCATCATTTTATTGATTTTATGTATTGAAGGATTCATTATCGCCTTGCATTAAGAAATCTTGGAAATGTCTTGGTATTTCCAAATGCCTATAGTATATACCATTTCATAGAGTTTCTACATTGGTTTACAAAATATTCCATCATTTTTGGGCTGAATGTGTCCTTTTTTTCCAAAAACAAAAACTCCATCCATTACTTATAAGGGGTGAATGTGTCTTAATTCACAAGGCTTGAATATTGTGATCATTATCCACTTGTGATAATCTCCAAATGTTCTGCTATAAAATTTTGTGTGAATTTTATGATCCTTTCCTTTCTATTTCTTCTCACATCCAAATGAGAACTCAAAAACATTGGCATTGTGTTCATTCATATAACTTAATCAATGTCTTGGTTGTTAGTATGTTTATTTACGAGTTGCATTGAGTTGTTTACCATTTTGTTCTATGTCATTCATTATATTTCTCATTTGAAGAGTCCCTTTTGATTCCATGATAAACTTTTGCCTTGATATATTTATGATATTCTATTATGGGATATTTTTACTATTGAAGCAATATATCGCTTGAAGTTACGACAAAGTTCCAATACACATCACATGCTCAAAGTCGTTAGACAATGTTTATGTCATGGGCACTGACATTTGAAAATATCCCCAATCTTTTCTTTTCACTTATGGTGGGCAAAAAGTCATGTAGTACATTATTGCCTGTTTCCTAACATCATTTTCTAGTATGTTATTTTTTTATCGGCCTAAGGTTTAGGGAGGATTTCGAAGGTACATACAATATGATATTAATAATCTTTGAAATCTAGAAATATTACAATTACTCATGTGATGAATCTACACCTACTTTTCTAGTGTCATGAATTTCACCCATTGATGATGATGCAAAGCCAAGAAGAAGTTTGCCCATAGTTTATGATGTCATGGGCATGTCTCATTGAATTTTCTACAAAAGAAAATCCTGATGACTAGGATGGAACAGTGTGACATTTTACAATGCGTATCCTTTATTGTACTTAAACCTTGGGTCCTGAATCTTGGAGATCAATAGTTGAATAATAGAAATTGTTAAATTCACATATTGGCGTTGAATATAATGTAACACAAGTCATGATTTTGTTTGATCCTCAGTATGTGAAAACGATGATTTCTTTGGTTACATGCTTCCAAATATTATCATATCTTTTGAGAAGTAAAGAAAATAAGAAGCTTTAAGTTTAAACCATTTTTATTTTTATTTTCCAAAAAGTACTCCTTCCATTAGTTATAAAATTTTATAGATGAGAGTGTTATATACAAATCCCTGTAGGGACGTGATAGTTCCATCTTATGTGGATGCCCGCTAACTCAAGAAAGGGAGAGGACGACCATTGTTGGATGAAGGCTAGCCGTTGTCTTTCAACTCCATTGGAGCCACCCTTGAGGCTATCGTATTGGCTCTTTAGAGTGGCTACAACTTCACTCCATATCTCTTGCATTAACATTATCGGATGCGTTGTTTGGTTGGAGAAGACCCATCTACACCATTGTTCCCATAAAGTCCAAAGTCTTATTGGGTTGACCAATTCCAACACAACTTGAGATTTGGCACTAATAGGAGTTGAGTGGATATTGTCAATGGTGGAAAAAAACCTCTTGTGCTTTTATCACCAAAGTCATCCCCTCCTCCTGATGCTCATACCTGTCAATGAGGATCTGCCATGATAACTAATGTACATTTCCCCACTTGATTGTGCCATGCACCTAGCATAATTGCAATAGACGGCCAACCCCCCGCCATATTTGATGGGTCTCTGGGCATTCCCTCGGAGCATGTCGGATTGATTATGTTGCATTTGGGCACGCTACACAATTAGGAGAACTAAGTTCCCATGTTGCCACGCTCCAACCAATAGTGCCTTATGTACTAAAAGCCATTGGAAAGTGGCAATTCGTCTCCCGTGAAGTTGTTTCCAAATTTTCTACCAAAACTTGGTGATAATTGTGTGAGGAACATGATATGTGTGCCAGACCTTTGCAACATCTGGCTCTCGGATGGTTTGAGCACGTAGAATGTGGCGACTCAATCTAGTCATGAATTGGAAGAAAGGGATCGCTTTGCTTCCTTGACCCGCATAAGGATCACGCCACGTCCATTGCAAAGGGTTCCAATTGACCTTATGTAGCCATGTCTTCTCATGAGTACATATGTGTCATTCTGGTTGTACTTTGATCGGATCGGGATCTATAATCCATACAAGTATATGCGAGTACTCGAATTGTTGTATTCAATGTTAGTGCATTATCCAATCATATTAGCAAACTTAAATAACTTTATTTTTTAAAATATATATTTTTTCCAATAGTTCAATGCACTCTTTAGAGTACCAAAACCTAACACAATCCTCAACATCTATAAGTTTATCTAAGCATTTTCTAACATTAGGGTGAGACAAATGAACGAAAAAATGTGTACTAGAGATAAACCATAACCTATGCATTTCTAAGCTTTTACAATTAAGGTTGGTTTTCGGATTGGCTATAATGTGCCATTGGATGCCATGATTTGCTCTATGCATCCAAGTTATTTGTTGTGCTGAAACACGCTCTCATATTTGCTCAACCATTAGAAATAAACTTTGGTATAAAAAAAATGGTAAAGAACTTATAGAAAAGCTAGCTTTTGAAAACACCATAGCAACATCAATCACTTTGACACACTTAAACTATTAATGGAAGAACATTTTTTGAGATATAAGGGTTTATATTGTTGCTTCATTGACTAAAGGAAACTTTCAATATGGTACATTTGAGCATCTTTGGGGGTTCACGGAGGAACTTAGGGTGCTAAGTGAATATATGCTTGCAATTTCACAATCGCCATGTCTTGTGTCAAGTATTAATGGAATAAAGTCTCTTGAGAGGTAAAGATTTATATTGTTATTTCATTGACTTCAAAAAGCCTTTGATGGTACCTTGTGAGCATCTTTAGAGGTGCATAGAACAAGGTTAAATGTTGTGTATGGGTGATGAAATTTCATATTTGTTTTTCAATAGCACTATTGTTGTTAAACAAAGACGCCCACTCACACCACCTATATTTGGTCTATGCATTGATGATTTAGAACAAATGGTTGCCAAGTTTTTAAAGGAAGAAGGTATTAAAGAAGTTATCATTATGAATGTGGTCATCATGCTTTTATTGTATGCAGATGATGTGGTGCTTTTCGCAAATACTTTAAGAGAAACCTAAAGTTTATGTGGCCATTGGATGAAATTTGCATGCACATTAAGTTGAGTATTAATATTTCTTAAACAAAGTTTATGGTTTGTGAAGTGCCAAAATACGAATAAACCATGCATTATGTATAGAAATGAACCATTTGAAATTTGTGGAAAGTTTTAAATATCTTGGCCTTGAAGTTCCTTCAAATCATAGAAGAAAGGAATTTGTTATCCACCACTTAGAGGCGAGAAAGAGAGCATATTGTGCATTTGAAAACACATGATATCCTGGAGAAATTAAGTGTTGTGTCCTCGAAAAATATCTTTCCCACACTTTGGTGACATTGCACTTCTCTGGTATGAGGTGAGGCGATAGCATCCCTAAGATCACTTGGAAAGAGTTTGAAAATGTTCAAAGCATTTTCGTACAAAGTCTCTCCAAGTAAAGAAACAAATGTCATACACCCTCCTTGAGAGGGGATCATTTCCCATTGAGATCATGGCTATGGAAAGGGTTGTAGAATACGTGGTTAAGATTCCAAAAAGTTCTAGAATCACATGGGAAGCAAGTAAAAAGATCCGAAGTCCAATTGGATGCAAAATATGAAAAAATGTTTTGGAAGATGGGATGCAACAAATTGTTTCATAATGCATTAGTTGATTCCTCTATGAATGAGGCCTTTTGCAATGCCAATGTATCATGACATTGGAAAATGGTGGAGTCTTGCACTCACACATTATACTACATATGCAAGAACAATCACAATTATCTTTAGCCCCATCACTCAAACTCATGCTACACGTTAATCAACAAATCCACAACGGGCTCTTGACTAAGAGGTTAACAATAATCTCACCACCATTGTCATCAGCAACTAAAGATTTGCATCTTTTCTCATCAAAGTGTTTCCCTCATTTCAGAAATCAACCTATGTTAGAGATAAAAAGTTACAACCTATCTTACTTGAGAACCTTACATATACACTTGATGGGATATTTGTCAATTTAATTTATTTATTGGTGTAATCTCTTGTTAGGTATTATAAGCCATTTTGGCCTATTAAAAGAATCTCTCTCTCTCTCTCTCTCTCTCCTCTTCGCTTGGTGGTTTACACAATAGCATCAAAGTTCAATTGATGGATGTACAAGATCTAGTTCAATATGAAAACATACCTCTACACATGTAATAGTACCTAACTGCTAAATTCAAATTGTGTATCTTTATGTTGTTCTCATCGTATACTCTTTCTGTTTAGTGAAACCCTTTGTTGTTCTTTTGAGGGTATTGGTCATATCTTGAAAAATCACCCATTGAGTGATTTGGAATCTTAGGGCCCATAGTTTTATTGTAGAAAAATGTATTTAGGGGATTGAATGGTCTCTCTAATCAATAAATAACTTTGTCAATTTATCATAAATTCATTATTGGTAGGTTATGTTACTCACTCTTGATGGATCAAACCATTCTCATTATCTTAATCGAGCATATCTCTTTGATTAATGTTGTATTTGTTTGGTGTGACTTGTGGATAGGTAGTAGTGCATTTTCTATTTTATATCTTATTTAGACGGTAGGGTGTGATAAGGTTGCCGTATTCTAGAAATTGATGCAACTTCCTATATTTGATAAAGCTCTAAATATTCAATAGTCTTATATGTTCAATATCCTTGATTGCCCATTTTCTCCAAAGGTTTCTCATAGGGGGGAACAAGAATTCCCACACCTGGTGTTCAGTCAAAAGGTTAGGTAGAATTCACAAATATCTAAGTGTACCTAGTGGCCAATGATTTTGCCTCGTATCAAAATAGATTTCGTGAAGGAGAAAATCTCGTGAATGCAAGGAAGAAGACGCAAGGTGCGAACAACGCAACAATAAAGATCCCCATCAGCCCATGTTGAATTTTGCTAAAAGCCAATAATGAAGCTCACAGGCCCGAGGTACAATGGTATGTTGTCAAAGTATAGATGCGAGGAGCACACACATCGGTCCACTCTCGGGGCGTAAGATGGGGGGGGAACTATTTAGGTTAAGGCATGGTTGGGAAGGATGAGTCAATCGATTGTTGTGAACCTATACTAAGAAGAAAGGAAAAAAGAAGAAAAGGAGGAATGACTTTACATGTGAGTAGTAAGCCAAAAAAGACTTTTCCTTTTCTTGTTACGGCAGGAAGTTGGGGGGACCAAAAAAAAAGGCCATTGGACATTTGTTTTTTAATTGAAATTTCTTTATTTATTATATAGTGGTATTTGAATAGGAGTAATATATCAGCTTTTGGGCGCAAAGAAAAGGTGGGGGCGGGGGCGGTCAAGATTAAAAGTCCGAGCGACAGGACAGTGTGAAACGGCGCCGGACAAAAAAAGGAGGAACAGGGCATACATATAGAAGGGGCAATTCACACGGGCAAAAAGGGAGAATAAGCGGCGCTTCATACGCGTATGGGCATACATATACACGCATATATTTATATAAGGGGCGATTCACACGGGTAAAAAAGCGTGAATAAGGAGAAGCTTTTAATATGTAGGACATATGTACATACATATATAAGGGGTGATTCACACGGGCCAAAAAAAAGAGTAAATAAATATTTAAGGAGAAGCTTTAATGCGTAGGACATATATAAGGGGCGATTCACACGGGCAAAAAGAAAAGAAAAGGATGAATAAGGGGCGGTTCACACGTCTGGAATGGGGCGGTTCACGATAGTGACACGTATTCCTCTGTACTTTTTTCTTTTACATTTTCTCTGTTTGGCTGTACGTTCCTAACACTTCCGTATTCCGTGGTCCCTTTCTCGTTATTAAATTAATAATAATGGATTATTATTATTATATTTCACTTACTATTAATTATAGTTATTTGTCAATCCACTTGCCCATCTCAGGTCCAATATAATAATAATAAACACGAAAGCCATTTATCTATTTATTTATTTTTATTTATTTTTATTATGAACCAAAAAGCTTTTTATGACAAAATAGCTGCATTTTTATTCTATCTTTTTTGAAATTTCTTTGCTCTTTTTCTTCTCCTTATTATTATTATTATTATCAAATTAAAGAATAAAAGAAACAAAAGAAAAACTACAAAATTTTCTTGTGTGCTCTTTTTGAACGTGTCGTCTCTCTCAGTCGTCTCTCTCTCTCCGCTTCTCCTCCTTCTCCTTCTCCTTCTGTTTCTGTTTCTGCCTCTGTTCTGTAGCACTGTTGAAGAAATCAACCGATTCGATTCATCGCCATCGCCATCGCCATCCCCACCCTAATCCACTCTGTCACTCTCCTCCGCCTCCTCTTCCTTTATATTTTCTCTACATCCCCCCACCACCCCCACCCCCACCCCCACCCCTCTCCCCTCATTCACAACCCTAAATCCTCTGCTTCGAAACCCTATTTCTCAACCCCAGGCCCTGTTCCTAATTGACGATCCTGCAAACCCTAATCCTTTCCCTCTTCTTACCCTTTTGCTTGGAATCCCTAATCCTCTCCTTCTTACCACTCGTTTCTGGCTTCCAAAACCTGATCCTCTGCTCCGTACCCTAGTCACTCTGGCCTTTATCCTCTTCATTCCTCTTCTTGGTACCCTAATCCTTTCCTTTCTGTCTTCAGTACCCTAATCCTCTGCTCCGTACCCTAACTCTGGTTTGCAATCCCCAATCCTCTGCTTCACACCCTAATTCTGACTCCTCGAAAGTTACTCCAATAATCCTCAGATTTATGCTCTAATTCTCACGAAGAAATCCTAGTCCTCGTCCTTAAAACCCAAACCTAATCGAAGGCCCTAATTTTGTCAAAAAAACCCCCCAATACTCTAATTCCGTCCCTTTACTTGGCTTCAGACCTGTTTCTATCGATTGAAAACCTATTACTATGCTTCATACCTCGCGTTCTGAGATCTAAAACCTAATCTTTTTCCTCAAACCCTAAATCTCTGCTTCATACCTCATCAATTCAAAAACCAAACCCTCTGTTTGATGACCAAAAACATCCGGAGACCCTAATTCTTTGCTTTAAAAATCTCTAATCATCTGGAAATGCTATAAGTCTCCCACATTAATGATTCCTTCAGTGTCTTTGCCTGCACCATCATCATCAACATCTTCTTCTTTGATTAGCTAATAATTAATGATAATGACAGAACAATCTAGCAAAGCTTCGTCTTCATCTTCATCTTCTTCATGGCTTCTTCGCACACGTTACTCTCGGACAGTCTACCACCAGCCAGGCATGATATCGAAGATCTCTGCTACTTGGAACCCTTCTTCATTTCCTTCTTCAAATCCTTCGAATTCTTCGCCCTGCAAAAACAGTATAATTTCTTCTCCTCCTCCTCCTCCTCCTCCTCCTCCTCTTTGTAATTCAAAGAATAATGATACCACCACCACCAAGAAGATGAAGCAGAAGAAGAAGAAGAAGAATCCCCTCATACAATTCTCCGATATATTCAACCTTCGGCCTCAGGCTTTATCGGCGAAAACCTCTGCGTCCGCAAAAGACAAAGAAGGTCAAGTCTTATTAGGTCAAGAAGAAGAGATTCAAGAAGAACATATCAATGGTGGATTGGATTTCTCTTTCCCTTCACCCTTTTCTTCTTCACCCATTAGTGACACCTCCTCCTCACTCGACCATAGCGTGAGCTCGAAGGTGGATTGCGGTTACAATCCTTCGTCTTATGTAGAAGAAGATCATTGTATGAGTTCTATGCCATGTACTATGGCTTGTAATGGTGATGATATTTCAACTTCATCTGGAGATTTTCTGTGCTCCATAACTAGAGAATTTCGATCGACATTGACAACTTGTACACAACGCAGGTTCTTACAGTCGGTCTTCAATTCTCTCTCTTTGAGCTCCACCAGACAATGCTCAGAAATTGGCTTTGATGATGATGGGTCTAGTCATGGGAATAACTGTATCTCTATGTCTTCGAACAATAGCTTTAACGATCGATCGAGTCCTAATCAAACCTCCCCTCACATTAATGGATCCTTAAAGAAGAGTTCTTCATGGTTTAGCAAGATTTCGCCAATTGGATCTCCAAAATCTCAAATGTCACCACTTGGATCTCCTAAGATCAATTCCCCTAGTGTTTCACCCAAGTGTTCACCTCAGAACTCATTCCGAAGGAGCCTTTCGCCAAAAGGTTCTCCAAGGAACTCGTTCCGAAAGACCTTTAATGATGGTGCCAAAGGATTGATACAAAGAGTCCCATCTTGGTCTTCTTTTCTATCCAACTCTATGGGTGGAGAAAAAGCTGTCCTTTCATCCGAAATCTGGATGCTAGATCTCTCGCAATTGCTCCTCGGGGAGAGATTCGCTTGTGGAAACCATAGCCGACTCTATCGAGGTGTATATAAAGACATTTCGGTCGCAGTTAAGGTTATCCGACAACCCGATGAAGATAGTATTACGGCTGATCGATTACAACAAATCTTCACACAAGAGGTCACCATGCTCTCTTGCCTACAACACCAAAGAGTTGTCAAGGTATTAAACTACTAGTATACACACAAAAACACAATGAACTCGTTGTACGTTCTAATTGCTAACAAATCATATTAAATGTGTTGTAGTTTATCGCGGCTTGCAAGAAGCCCCCAGTGTTGTGTGTTGTTACCGAGTATCTTCCCGGTGGCTCACTCCGGTCTTTTTTAAGCAAGAGGAAAGGCGAGATTCTACCCCTAGAAGACGTAGTTCGAATGGCATTAGACATCGCGTGTGGCATGGAGTATCTACACTTGAAGGGGGTTATACATAGAGACCTAAAATCGGAAAACCTAGTTCTGGCCGAAGATGGAAGTGTGAAAATCGTCGACTTTGGGGTGTCACGGTTCGAATCCGAATGCAATGCCCGAGAAGATGACCCCGGGACTTACCGATGGATGGCTCCAGAGATGTTGTGTTTGAAGCCGTATTCTAGAAAGGTGGATGTATATAGCTTTGGGATTGTGTTTTGGGAGCTCCTCACCACCCTTCTCCCATATGAAGATTTGACTGCAATCCAAGCAGCTTTTCTTGTAAGCAACAAGGTAATATATGCAAATAATTTGTTTTTCCTTTTATCTTTTCTTGTTTTCTTTTCCAAAAAACTTCCTTTATCTTTTTAGCTTTTCATGATGAGGTTTTGAATGACGAGGCTTGTTTTGCTCTCCATGTTTCATTCTTTTTCAACCTAAAATAGTGGCTTGGTTTTTCTCTCCTATCTTGTCTAATTATGAGTAGTGACTTATGTTTTTCTTTATCTAAAGGTAGTTCCTTCTCCATTTTTCTATCTAAAGTAAATGTAGCTTTATTTCATCATCATGTTTTTGTTATCTAAAGTAGCTAGTAATAAACATAGACCTAGACAAAGTACCTTTTTAAGAGATCATTAAGACCTCCATGATCTTCTTGAATCAGTGATGCATGTCATCAATGATTCTTGTTTTTTCATATGTATGAGTACATTTGTGTACGAGCATAATTAGGTTGTAGAAATAATTAAGGTTTCCATACAATTCTTCTTTTGTCACATAACCACCAAATGACAAGCTAGTTTTAGTTTGTGACAAACATACATCTACATGCTAGGCATACAAGACTTTTGTGTGAATTGATCTTGTTTTTTGTTTGTTTTTGAAATATTAACCAACACCTTTCGCTTACCTAAACATTTTTATGTTACAGGACATAAGACCTCCGATCCCGTCTGATTGCCCTCCACAGTTGGAAGTTTTGATGAAACAATGTTGGTCTACAGATCCTTCTACAAGGCCAGAATTTTGGGAGATATTAAGAACATTGAATTTGTTTCAGCAATCCCTTGATAGTGGCATTGTGACATTTGAGTCACCCCTTCATGAGAGATGCTTACCATCATGGTTAGATTCGGAATAGAAATTTTGGGTTATATATAAAAATCCTCCTTATAAAGTCCCTTAGGCCAATGGACAGAATTCTTTATTACTTACATAAGGGCATTTTTTCCCTTGCCTAGTTTACATAGCCTAGTATTGTACATATAGCAAAAGGTTTAATTAGAGCTCAATTTGAGTTTATCCTATTGCGGATTGTTTCTCACATCAATTTGTGAAGTTCTAGGTCATGAAGTGGTATAGACATTGTAGAGGAAGTGCTAAGTTTAAATATGAATTATTTCATTCTTGTAGTTGTATCGACAAGGACAAGTTTCTAAAACAATAAAAAAACTTGGATTGTGGTTGTCCCCTAAGAGTTAGTGGCAACTATCTCTTGATTGCTTTGATAGACTAAAAGTTATTGATGATTGATATTTTGGTGAACATTATCCACAATGTGGGGAAGGCATGAATGAATTACACACAATAACCGAAAAAGAAGCGGTCAGCTCATATTGGGTCAATTGGATTTCGATATACATTTGTTGTTAAGTGTGTGCATTCAAAGCCTATTTAAGAATATCTTATTAAATAGCTTTTTCATGAATAAAATGTGCCCTTTTCCTATTCAAATTGTAGCCACTTGTCTTCTTTGCTTTGCATCTATGAGGTGTCTAAAAACAATATTATTGCTTCATTAATGGAGAGCATGTGCAAATATTTGACAATACTGGTGTGGTTCCGTTCCGTCAATTCCCAATTATAAAGAATTTTTCAAAGTAGCGACTTAAGCTTTTCTATTATTACACCAAATTGGGGAGCCTTGGTGACAAGCGTGTAGACAATGTTGGGATGGGTGTGTCATGACCTCTTTGGAGGTTTGGGCCCCAAAATTACGTTACTCTTTACCTTTTGGATCTGCAAGATTATAGACTCATCACCAACGGAGACAATGATTCGAAATCAACTATACATTCATAAGTTTGAAGAGATTTCTAGATTTTGCGTTTTTTTTTTCAAGCTATTTTCACATACACAGTTTAAGATTGGGATATTACAACCACAAATATAATTGTATAAATTTAGGCATCCCTTTTAATTGACCTTTCTAACTTTTCCACGAAAGAACCATCATTTACCTTGAACTTTCCCTTTCTTTTCCCTTTCTGAATTTTTTTATTTAAGTGTTGCGAACAAGTAATGGGCATTCCTACCAATAAAAATTAATCACGATATCATATGAGACTACATAAAACAACTTGTTTGATTACTGAAGGGGATGTGAAAATGTATTCTAATTCAAACAAAATGGTATTAATTTTCTTATCTTTGGTAGGTAGTTGATGCACATAATGACAATAACTTTAAGAAATCTAGATATTTGGTGTGGCCCACAATGTCATCCTTGATCTAAGCAAAGATAAGCAAAGAGAATAAACCTTGCTAAAAGATAAGGGTAATTATACGTTTTAAGAAACATCTAAGACTAGGTATACACCTAACCATGACTTTTCTATATCACGACATAGTTCATGTTTGCTCATACTAATTAACCTTATTGATATGATTCATTAATGTTGAACTTAGAAGTGGAAGCTGTTCCAATGACGTGGTTACTGCTCGTTTGTGCTTTTGGCAGAAATGGCGGAACACGCCTATGGTGACACAAGGAGGAAGTGGCCTGAGGTGGAACTACCAGCTCCCACGCTAGCTGTTTCAGGCTCACTTACCACCCTCCCTTCGCTGTCGACCCCAAGAGGTGTCTCGCACTGAAGGGCATCAATTTTAGCTATAGGTACTTACATTAAGTACTCAGTCTGAAAGGCGATGTAGCTAGTCTCATTTTCTTGAACCTAATCGGAGGGAGATTCCTCGATCTATGTATAAGCCTCCTTGTACAGTCTCTTTGTAATAATCCTTCCTAACTAATGGGAAAGTAGCTTCATTTTGGAAAAAAAAAGTGGAAGCCGTAACAAATAAAATGTTATCAATATCCTTATACATTGGATGTGATTAAAGGAATATTAAATAATATTGATATCCTTAAACAAATATTAACAAGCTCTATCACATGACCTAACATTTGAAAGATGATAGCTAGAGGATTTTAGAGCACCAATGATTGCAAATTTTGGTGTTGTACTCTTCGAAGTTATGACATTTTCTATAGAAAAGCAACAATAAATTTACTAAGATTTGAGAGAAAAAGTTGGGAATTTTTCCAATTGCTTTAAAGGCTATAGGTTGAGTTGAACTTTTGCCTATGAAAGGAGAGAGAAGAGAAGCACAAGAAACTGTATGCAAATGCACACTTTCTATTGTCTTAATATATATATCCAATAAGAGATTTTGGAAGTCATCACTAGTTAAATCTAAAGAAATTATAGTTTATATATTCATTCGTTATTCAACGCAACTAAACTCGAAATAAGGATATGGTGGCCGACTTTGTACTTTGCAACAATAAGTTGGTCAATTCAATCCAATATTCATTGGTATACGTTTGTTTTTGGTGTTGCACATGAACAAGTTGATCATAAAAGTCTCTTTACAAAATAAGGGGCTCTTTTTAAAAAGGCTTCCTAGTTTGAGTTTGGGATAATGTATACTAACCCTTTGCTCCTAAAGGATGCACTCTTTAAGGTCCCTTTTTTTTGCAACGTAACATTATCAATTCTATGGAGTTAATGTTGCAACCTCACAAAAAATTCAAAGAGAGCCTTATATTTAGATATTCTCAAATATGTATTTAGTTGTTTACAAGAGAGTTCACTAGCGGTGCAATATGTGTTCAATAAAATTGTATTGGGGTCTCCTAAAGTTATCCATTACAAATTACCCCAACATGGAGATGTATAAAGAAGCACTAATGATCTTGCATAGTTGTTAAAAAACGTGTATTCTATCTATGTTTAGAGTTACATTTTAGAACTGCCGTTTTTTAAAATTTGACGTATTCTAAAAATTTGACTATTCCACGTATTTTACATATTTAACAAGTATTTATCATTTCAATTTTTTATTTTTATTTTTTTAAATTCTATTTTTTTAGAAAAATCTTTAAAATTTAAAAAGTATTTAACGTATTTTACAAGTATTCTACACATATTCTAAGTATTTAACGTATTTTACAAGTATTCTACACGTATTCTAAGTATTTAATGTATTTTATCTATAAAATACGTATTATAAGTATTAAAAAAAAGCTAGAATACATAGAATACGTATTCTACACGTATTTAATGCTAAGTAAGTATTTAACAACAATGTGATCTTGGCCTGGGTAATGAAAGGGGTATAACTTATAAGGGTTGTGATCCATGTGCACATAATCTTCGTATTATGCACAATGTATTGATTTGTTGCTTGTGAAACTTTTAATCGTTTCAATAGGAAACAAAACATTTTCTTTGGCCTTCCCAACTTAAGTGTGACATTGTCCACTACATGGTGCTAGGTTGGCTTGACAAAGCCAACTAAGGGAGGCAAAGGAGATGGAAAAGCATGCTATATATTATTCTTGCATTTTACAAAGTAGGAGGGAAAGGGCATTGAGTGGTGACCATGATAAAGAACATTCTTTGGTGTTCTTCTCATATTGTTCATCGTTCTTGTTCACAGAAAAATAAAGTATAATTCCTTTAATACTTCAAAATATAAGTTGCACTCTTAGAGGTTTTCAAACCGTGGAAAGCACCATTGGTCAACAAAACTAATTGTTTCATAGAGGGAGAATATATATAACTAATAAATTATTACAAAACTTAATTAGCACATTTCACGTGCCGATTAAGAATTTTTCCCAAATTAAATGTACTTAGATGGATAACGAAACAGAAAACAAAACTAATTAAGCACCATTGGTCAACAAAACTAATTGTTTCATAGAGAGAGAATATATATAACTAATAAATGATTACAAAACTTAATTAGCACATTTCACGTGCTGATTAAGCATTTTCCCCAAATTAAATGTACTTAGATGGATAACGAAACAGAAAAGAAAAAAGAAAATTTGGTATGGCATTCTTTTCTTGACCTAAGGGTAGATTATTATCTTAAAAACTAGAACCATAAATTGATTATCTTAGAGTACTATGGCAAGTTTTTTTTTCCAAAAATTTACTACTTCCAGTAGTAAAGTCAATGTACATAGGATATTATACATCTCATATTGTACATGTCAACTTGCATGGCTACGAAGAGACAAACAAGTACAAAGGAATCAACAAAAAATAAGCTAATAATCATCGCACCAAGAGGGATGAACAACCTTCTCGTCATGGATACGAGCCACAAAACCTATGAGTCTCCCACCAACCGTCCCTCTGAGTTGTGAGCCACATATGAACCTTAGACAAAATCGGATTTCGAGTATAACAACATGCATTCGATGAGCACAATATTACTCGACAACATACCCTCAACAAGGTGAGCCTCATACGACCCTAATTCAGCATAGACATCCTCCAATCTCCTCACGTGGCAACACCCACCTATTTGCAATGTTTGGTGCCTTCGGAGGGAACAACCACCGTGGTGGTTGATAAATCCACTTTCCATTGCCATCCACCATCTGTACCATAGGCGAACCTCCCCATTTCAGGAGGAAATGGCCTCTAGCTTCTTCACTAGTGTCCGAGGTCCCTTGATTGCTTTCAAACTCTCCTTGTAATGTAGAAATAAGATAAAACCAGATCATCATTAAACTCTTACTTGGTGGGGTTTGTCAAGATAGATAGATAGATAGATAGGTAGATTATATTATCGTCTTCGGAGGTCAAATATGACCTATGAGACCAAAAATATTACATCTCATATGATATGTGTGAAAGTGAGTAGTGACTATCGATGTTCAAGAACTTTACCAATGAATGTTGCAATCGAGAGTGCACATTGTGGTTGTGAGAGAAATTTATGCAAGGGTTGGGCTTGATCGAAGACACGTGGAAAGCATGGTTGCATATGATCAAAGGCAGAGCATTGTATCAAAGTGTGATACTTAGATTCACGAACTTGTTTACGGAAAAATGTGCATAGCCGGTCACTCTCATCACTTGTGCCCTAACGCCCTGTCTCACATCGCAATGCATGTTGGCTAAGTCGCATGGAAGCAATGGTTCGAATGGTAGATAATAGGATGGGCTATAACATGTATTGATGTGTACGGTTTCCCTGTTCTGTGAAGAATGTGGTTTTGTAGTTAGGTGCAACATGTGTAGTATAATGTGTGAAACGTGAGCCTCCACATTTGTCCCATGTCATGATACATTGGCGTTGCAAAAAGGCATCATTTATAGAGGAATCTAGTGATGCATCATGAAGCAAGTGTCTTGCATCCCATCTACCAAACCGTTTTCCTATATCTTGCATCCAACTGGAACACAAAATTTTGTTTTATGCGTCTTTTGGATCTTTTTGCTCGCTTCCCATGCAATTCTAGGAAGTCGATGTGAGGGACTTTTTTGAACCTTAAGCATGTATTCAACAACCGTTTCCATGGCCATGATCTCAATGGGAAGCGATTCTGTCTCAAGGAGGAGGAGGGTGTAGGGCGTTTGTTTCTTAACTTGTAGAAACTTTGTAAGGAAGTGTTTTTTGACATTTTCAAACTCTTTCCACGTAGAGAGAGAGAGAGAGAGAGAGAGAGAGAGAGAGAGAGAGAGAGAGAGAGAGATACGAAAGTTGAAGGGAGTACTAATGTGACAATTTTCTTTATTGGAGCAAGTGGAAATCCTTTCCTCGGTGGAATGTTCGTCTTGCCTATTGGCAATTCAACATGTTCCATTACCCATGTAGTGTAGTGTAGTTAGTGGGTGACCATACTTAATGGTCACACCCATTGTAAGTAGTGTTTTTACACACCCAATGTAAGTAGAGAGAGAGAGTGTGTGTGTTAAGACAGAGAGAGAGAATTGAAAGGAAAGTATTATATTGCACTATAAGATGGATTACAAAGAGTATGCAACATGGAGCTCAAGAATGGTGTTGAACCAATTAGGTTTTCGGATGATTAGTAGATCCCTATTTATAAGTCCCTATAGAGTATTCTAGAAGGTTCTAGAATATAGAACACTCTTGAATATTCTAGGACATTCTAGAATATTTATAGAGTATTCTAGAAGGTTCTAGTATATAGAACACTCTAGAATATTCCAGGACATTCTATAATCTAGAGTAATCTAGAATATTCTTATGATATTAGATCATATATTCTAAAAACTATACATATAAACATATCTTTACAATGGTGAAGGATTTGACACGTTGTCGTAGTGTAATTCGCACACTACGTGAAATATGTAAGAATTATCTGATTAAGTATGAATAAAGAAATAAAAGAAAATATTAAAATATATGTTACATGCATAGGGCAAGATTCAAACCCTATACCTCCATGTAAACAAACCCCAAACCTTACCATTGTACTAACATATCAGTGATCTAAGTATAGATTTAATAGATATAAGACTTATATTTACGCCTATTTTATAAAAAGCAACCCATGCACATTTAGAGTGCGTAAAAACTTTATTTAGAAGAAAAATGCAAATAAAGAAAAAGTTACTCATGCAAGTCTAGAGTGCATGAGTAGTATATTTAGAAATTAAAAGCATGGTAGAAAAAGCTATTCAGGGACATCTAGTGTGCATGAACACTGTAGAAAAACATTATTTAATTCCCAAGGATGGTAAAGATCTAACTATACTTGATAATTGGCGACCTTTGACGATTCTCATTAATGCATATAAGATCATGGCTAAAGTTGTAAGTAGTCGATTGAAGACGGCCCTAGGGGACATAATACATACTACGCAAACTGACTTCCTCGAAAACTGGAGCATTGTTGACAATGTGATAACTTTTTGGGAGTATTCAGCATGGGCAGAGGAGCAAGGAGTGGACCTAGCAGTAATGTTACTTGATTTCGAAAAAGCATATGACAGGATCTCATGGAAATTCCTAGAAGCAGTGATGGATGCCCTAGGCTTCGAGCAGCAATGGATCCTTGGATTGGCTGCCTTTTATAGGGATGCTTCCAGCCAGGTTTTAATGGCTGGAAGCTTGGGGAAGAGCTTTAGGATGATACGATCGGTACGCCAAGGATGCCCATTGGCCCTGTACTTATTCATTATTGTAGTGGAAGGGTTGCATTATCAGATTAGTGATAGATATTGGCAAATACAAGGCCTTCCCCTACCCGAGGATGTAGGAATGATGCTTGATACAAAATATGCTGATGATACAACAATCTATGTTAAGGGGGATGCAAACAACTTGGACAGACTACAAAGTGCAATAAATGAGTTTTGTAGGGGGTCGGGTGCGAATATAAACTGGAATAAATCTGTGGGCATTTGGATTAGCAATAAGCCTGTGGTAAATTGGGCTCCAAACCCTAATTTCAGATGGTTGAGGAGAGGAGAAGCTACTAGATACTTGGGTTTCAAAATCGAGATGGACATTGATCGCTCAAAACACTACACTCTACTTGTGGACAAAATAAAAGCGAAGTTAATATGGTGGAATGCAAGAAAACTATCCTTTGCTGCCAAGATTGTGATTGCAAATCAGGTTCTAATGGCCACTATATGACATACTGCGGCATGTTGGATAATCGCACCCAAGTCGATGAAATTGATAAAAAAGTTGATCAGAAATTTCTTATGGGGGGCACTGAGGAAAAACATGCTTGTGTAAAGGTTGCATGGACTACACTCATAAAAGATAAAAGTGAAGGTGGGGTGGGACTAATAGATCATGTGGTGCAAACGAAGGCCTTGGTAGGCAAATTGGTGGTCAGGAGCTTGCAACCACCTGAGGCACCTTGGAAGATTCTCTGGCGACGCAGATGGAAGATGTGGTTGCCAAGACATGGTGGAAGTTGGCCAAGTAGCGCTTTTTGGGGGTTTGTGCCTGAAATGCGACCCAAATACCGGGGATGTACACAGAATATATGTGCTGTTGGAATTATGAAGGCATGGAATGGAATAAGAAAGGGAATCGTTTGTAGGTGGAGAAATGATGCATATGCTCGAATGTACATGCCTATTGTTTGGAACCCATTAATTAGAGATGTGGATGGGCTGATGATAGGACAAAAAGCAGGCTTCAAATGGGCCAATTTAATCAATGCCCAAGGGAATACATTGGCAGATTGGAAGAGATTTCTATGTAATGATGTGGGCACTCAAAATGCTAGAATATGGAGGATAAACATGGGTAAATGCATGCTAATGAGGATGACAGATGCCTTTGCATGCAGCGGGCAAATCTTGGAAGATGCAACCATAAGTCCCTCTGAAATGGAATGGACAGGACTTATCGATGCTGAAAATTATCTAATTGGAATTCAGGGAATGAAAGCCGGTTCTAATGAGGCATGCTACTACAAAATAGAGCATAGAAGGGTAATATGTGAGTAACCAGCCTATCAAACTGAAAGGCCGATTAGGTTGCTTGCAAAAAATGGAAAGGCTATGATAGTTGACCCCGAGCCGAGTGAGCTCAAACCAACGACAATGTGTTGGCCGATAGAAGGGCATTCAAATACGCTATCATGGGACCTCGCGATGTATTTCTAGAAAACTCAAGGTCAAAGTGATGGTGCCAAGTTGGTGCAATTTTTCAGGTACAACACGAAAATCGGGAGGCAAATTATCCTAAAACAAGAACACCAAGATATTGCAGCTTGTAAATTTTGGATACAAGAGGGCATTAGTGAAAGGAGATTAGCTAAATTCTGGAAAATGATATGGCATGACAGTGGTGATTGCAAGATAATGATGTGCTTATGGCTTATTGTGCATAGAGCCTTGCCAGTAGGGGCGTGGGCTAAAGGCCCCAATGTAGACCCTAGATGTACTTGTGGACAACTAGAAAGCATTTCCCATTGTCTCTGGGAATGTCATGAAGGTATGGTTGTATGGAGAAGGGCATTACAATTGCTTTGCCATGCCTCTAGCTCATTTACCCTCAATTGGGGACATGCTTGTTGGAATTGTCTTGATGATGACGTAGAGAAATTTGATAGCACATGTACAACTATGTACAGAGGGGAGAATGGAACTATTCGATTGATCACTGGTAACAATGCACCTAGAAGTAATGCCCAGAAGCAGAAAATTGAAGATCTATGGATGTTGCTAGCACCCATAGTATGAACCATACGTACCATACGTGCATTCGCATTCGCGAATGATTAAATCATTCGCGAAAGAAAAACACCCTCAAAGAATGATAAATATCATACTTTTGGATTAACTATTTATTATGAGGTAGATAAGCGTAAAAATAAAAAAAAAACAAAAAAAAACATTAAAAAAATGGGAAAAAAACAAAAAAAAAACACAAGAATGTTAGGATAACATTCACATTCGTTTTCCAAAGTAGGAAAACGAATGTTATACTACACGAACACGAATTTTACGTACTATGCTAGCACCCATTATCATATGGAACATTTGGACCGCAAGATGTACCAGGGTATTTTCAGCAAACAAACGGCCTACAGCAGAATCTATTAAGCTAATATGGCACATGTTAATAACTACATTGAGGGCCCAATATGAGCGGATTGATGGAATAGATGATGCTTCAGATTTAATGAGGCTGAATTTTAGAAAACGATGGTGTACTAAAGAAAGGGTTGATTAATAAATTATATTCGTGGGATTCCCGAATTTGCCATCTATTTCTCTCTTGCAATCTAAATTCATATGGTTGTTGATTTTTATAAGGGTTGATTAATAAATTATATTCGTGGGATTCCCGAATTTGCCATCTATTTCTCTCTTGCAATCTAAATTCATATTCTTTCCTAAACATTAATTAAGACACTATACTCGTAGGATTCACGAGTTTCATATCTTTCTTTCTTATAATCTATTCATATTCATAACTAAACTCGTCTCAAATTATTCCTCCTCCTAGTCCAAAACCCCAGCGGTTCCCAACCGACTCACGCAACGATCCAGCGCCGAAAGGCACGACACAGTTGGTGAACTCGACGTGTACATGGGTGGCAAGGAGATGGAAAATCAACAAGAGGCTAACAATATGATGACAATGTTCGAGCGGATGCTACAAGAACAACGCGCGATGTCGGAGATTGCGGCGGCAGTAGAGCGGCTTGTGTAACGGAACGAGCAATTCAACGGGAAGGATGTGTCACGTTATTTGCGGGACTACAAGGCGGAGATGCTACGGTGCGGAATATCGGAAGGATTGCAAGTGACATCCTTCAATCGGGTGGCTACGGACGGGCTTCAAGGGAGTATCCACGGGATATGACAACAAAATCCGATGTGGGAAGCGTTTGAAGAAGCGCTGAAGAACACGTTCGCTACGAGGACTCTTCCAAGGCAAAGCGGAGGGGATTCAAAGATTGGATGGAAATGCCGGACAAGGGACTGAAGGTCCTTGATGTGTTTTCGGCATTCGAAAGTCGATTTGGGAGGTTGTCCGCAAGAGATCAAGCTATCCTCACATTGCACAAAATGATCATGTTCTTACAAGCCGTGGATGTCCGAGACTGGGAAGACCTTGGAGTGCTTCTAGAGGACATGACTACTGAGAGTAGTGGCCTTACCAATACATGGGAAAACGTGCGGGACATTGTCATGCGATACACAAAAAGGGGCCAATGGCTTGGTAATGAAGAAAAGAGGGTTTCAGAACCGAATCCGAAAATCAAGATCCGGATTGGAAGACCATCAACCATGGGCTCGGGAGACTACGACCGAGAAGGGAATCGATGCAACCACGGTGGAGCAGTTGCTGAACGAGATGGAGAATCTGAAAATCATAGTGGTGAAGAAGTTGGAAGACTGTCCCACAAGTTCCAAGTATATGGACCGTCGGTGCATATGGTGCGATAGCACTGAACATGATCGGAAGGATTGTGATGAGCACAAGGAGACGCTATGATGGGATCTTATCTACTACGAGGGAAATCAGATTCATTCGATGGACTCTCGGAAACCACTCCGGCCGAACTTCCGAAAAGGCGGCATGAAGAAGGTCCTAGAGGAGATAGTGGCGAAAAGAAATTATGCGACAACTGCGGGAATACGTGTGGGGGAGTCATCTGGAGCACAGACATCTTTTTGGCCGAAAGTGCTAGAAATCTCGGAGAAAGTCGCTTTTGATGAACTCCGGAGCACTGCGGAAGGCATTCGGGAAGCTATGGGATGGGAGTGCCCCGTAGATAAGAATAACATACATGCATTATGTCAATTGCATGAGGTGTATGTAGATGAGAAATGATGGTGCACGGATGATGCGGCCAGGCCATCAGAGACACCGGAGAGTTGGAACTCTGAAGGGAAGGGGAAAGGAAAAACAATTCCGGCATTCAAACTCGCTTCGGACATCGAATAAAGGACGGACCTAAAGAAGGTGTTCGAAGAGAGAATCCTTGATAGTCTGGTGGAATTTTTTCTCGTTGGGAATTACTCGGAATAACAAAGAAGGAATTCCACAATCTTCTTGTCGATCTCGTAAAACGAAAGAGACAAACTACGGAGGAAAATGCTCCAAGGGTGAATGAGAATACCGTTCTAATGAATGACACGAAAGTGGAGGATGAAATTCCGAACTCCCACTACACAAGGCCACACTGGGCACACGCAACTACGGTCCGATTCGGAAACATCAAAGAGCCCATACTAGCATTGATTAATCACGGGTAAGAGATCAATTTGTTGTCCAAGGAGTTCTACCAAAAGGGGAAATGGCCTATAAACACCAGCCATGGATGGAAGATCCGGGCAGCCACAAAAGCCACGAAAGATCTATTTGCGGCTTGTCCGGATATGACGGTGAAGATCGGAGATGTGGAGATTGACCAAAATTTCTTTGTTCAAGATGAGGTCTCACATTCCGTGATCCTCGGGCAACCCTTTATCACGGCTTCACGGATGGAGACAAAGGTGCTCGATAGTGGAGCGGCTTTTGCATGAATTTGGAGCCAAAGCAGAGGGAAAACCATCCAATTCCTAACTATGCCATCGAATCACGAAAGGAACAAGAGAGAGCTCTTGTCCCAACCAAAAATGGTTTTTTAAAGTGGATTGTTGCGGAGTGGGGAAATGATAGTCCGAGAAGCCCTAATACCCCACATAGGAAGAAAACTCTCAGAGCAAAACAAGTATGAATCGGTCTGGATGGGGCATGTACATACACGGACATAACCGGAGTAATGAAGAAAGAATTCCGAAAGGTGCAAGATGAGTTATGGTTTGCATCAATCATAAAAGAAGATGAAGAAATCGTGGGAGTAGTCAAAGAAGTGTTCAATGGGAGCACACTACAATGGCTTGAAGAGCTTGTGGAAGAGAATAGCCAGGGAGACTGGGTAGTCCCGGTGGAATTAGTTGAGATTTACGAGATCATTGCGAAAATGGGGCCGGATGCGCTCCGCAAAGAAGAAGCAATGGTATGTACAAAATATAAGACCGTGGAAAAGAAGGTGAAACTGTCCGCGGGACCGTTACCCGCCAATAGCGAACAAAAGAGGAAAGAAGTCTCGAGAGATCTGACACTTCGGAAGTCCGTGGATATCGGACATGCCTTCACGAATGAAACCTGGAAGAAACTTCGGATCGGTGGAGGTGGGTTCCTCTTACAGAACGAAGAAGAATGGTTTCGTGAGATGCTGGAGCAACATGGAAAAGCATTCGTATTCACATCAAGAGAGATAGGGTGCGTTAATCCGAAGATAGTAGAATCGATGGTGATCTTCTCGATTTATCATGTGTCGTGGAACCTGAAGCCGATTCCGGTGCCACGGGCGCATATTCCGAAAATCATTGACTTGCTCAAGGAGAAGGTGGCGATGGGGATTCTAGAGCCATCAAATGCTCCGTACTCAAATAGATGGTTTACGGTTCCTAACAAGAATGGGTCACTCCGATTCATTCAAGATTTGCAACCGATGAACAAAGTCACGATCCGGAACTTCAGAGTCGGTCCGATAGTGGACGAATTTGTGGAAGTGTTTGCCAGACATGCGATATACTCCATCGGAGACCTATACTCCGGGTATGACCAATTCCAACTAGCCGTGCAGAGCCGAGATATCACTACAATGCAAACACCGATAGGATTAGTTCGGATGTGCATGATACCACAAGGAGCGACAAACTCGGTCGCACATATGCTGAATGCAATGAACAAGGTGCTCCGAGACTGCATTCCGGAGATAACAATGTCGTTCCTACATGACATTCCGATGAAAGGATGTGCGGTGGAAGAAAAAGATGAGACTATGGATGATCGAGGATGCTGAAAGTTTGTAGTTGACCATATTCGCGATTGCGAGAAAGTGCTACAGAAGTTAGAAGATGTGCACCTAACACTCTCCGGAGAGAAATCGGCATTTGGACAAGAAGAGATATTGCTAGTCAGACATCTATCTGGGCCCTATGGCCGAAGACCGTCACTAGTCAAGATTGATGCGATTCAAGCTATACAAGAAATATGCGAGTCACAATCTGAAGTTCGTAGATTTCTTGGTGCATGTGCATTTTATCACATATGGATTCCACACTATGCACACATTGCGGACCCACTCTATCACTTGCTGCGGAAGGGTAAGAAGTTCGAATGGAGGCCGGAACATATCAAAGCCATAAAGAAGCTCAAGAAAACACTACGGAGGGCAAAAGCACTTAAGAAGCCAAACTATGACCGACCGATCATAGTGATGGTTGATACAAGTTCAATCGGGATCGGATGGGTCATCAATCAAGTCGAATCGAATGGTTCGCAATATCTGATCCAATTCGGAGCAAAAGTTCTCAATGAAAGGCAACACGGATATGCACAAGTTAAAAGAGAATTATGGGGAGTCATGTTAGTGATAAAATCAGATCGAGATTATTTGATCAGAGCCAAAGTAGTGATCGAAACAGATTGTCTTCTGATACTCGGGATGATGCGGTGTTGTACGATACCGGATATGGCTATGCTAAGATGGATTGCATATGTAAAGTTGCTTAATCCGGAGGTACAACACATCTCCAGAAAAGACAATGCGGTAGCGGATATGCTTTCAAGGGCATGGTTCGGAGACGACATAACCGAATCCGATAATGAAGAAGTTTCCGAAAACTACTTTAGAGCACATATGCCGGGTGAACGTAATCCAAGAATTTCGGGAAGCCGAATACGAGGGAGAAAGCCTGATGATCGGGAAGGTGCTAAAAGAAATCGAGGAATCATCGGACAATATGGAAAAGAGAGCTGAGATCCGAAGTAAGAAGCGGCAAGTATGGAAGTTCTTCTTGAACAATGGATTAATCTGGAGGGAGCCGAAAAGACCGGATGGCATACCGCTGCGGGTAGTCGGAACAAAAGAGCAATGAAATCGAATAATATTCGAATTTCATGAATCCGATTGGGCTGGACATCGGGGAACATGGGCAACATTTTCGAAGATCAAGCAAAAATATTGGTGGAAGAATATGTACAAAGATGTAGTGGAGTTCACGGGAAGCTGCGAGAAATGCCAAATCTACTCAGGAGTTCGGCACCGAGATGAATTACATCTGACATTCTCACCGAAAATCAGCTTCAAATGGATGGTCGACATTGTGGCCATGCCCACCGGGATCAGACAAAAGAAGTACTTGGTATTAGCTCGGGAAGATCTGACGAACCAAGTAGAAGGTCAGGCGCTAAGGAGGAAAACATGTTTTGCAATATGTCAATTTCTCTTGGAAGAAGTGTTCTGTAGGTACGGGTGCATAGGACAAGTGATTGCGGATCAGGGAGAACTTGACTATGATAAAGCTAGGGAATTCTTCACCAAACATGGAGTACGATTAACACTAGCCACGACATACAATCTGGAAGCCAACGGGAAGATCGAACGAGGACATAGTCCAATCGTTAAAGCACTTGCAAAAGCATGCGATGGAAGGGTGAAAATTTGGCCGTAGATGCTTTCGTATGCACTATGGGTAGATTGCACAACGCATAGTTCCGTGATAGGTTATATGCCAGCGGAACTTATGACCGGCCAAGCACTGGTAATGCTGGCGGAAACCGCAATTGCGACATGGACAGTGCTGCCGTGGAATGAAGAGATGAGTTGAGAAGAACTACTAGTGGTTTGGATACGACAACTGCCACGACACAGTGACGTCAAAGACACACTTAGTGAGGATTGAACTCGTAACCTCACATCTAGTATTCTTGTTCCATTCCATCTTGTCTCCTTCATTTTTGTCTTCATGCTCGTGTCATTCCCAACTTCTTAAGTTCCACGCTCTTAGCCCCATCATGCATGCTTCGTCGTAGTCCATGGTTGGTGTGTCTGTGACAATTTGAATCCCTTCCAACTAGAAGCATCACCCTTCTTCGTCATCGCCTTCGCCTCTAGAGTTACCATCATCACTGTCCTTGCTTCCGGAGTTACCATCATCAACATCCCTGTCTTTGACATCATCATTTTCAACACCTCTTCGCCAAGCTTCATCCTCATCAACACTACTTTGCATGGTCTTTCATCATCATCATTGTTCCACCCTCTTCATTGTCATTATTATCATCTATAGGCATCATTTAGCATCACAATTTTGGTGAGGATTGCCTTCGATCGCTCACCTTCCCAGTTGCTGTGGGGGTCACAACCGCTCACTTTCCTGGTGAGGATCGGATCATTGCTCGCTTGCACTCCATTTCCATTTTAGTTCAAGTCTCGCTCCACATTCCTTTGGCAAGGACCGATTTTGATCTCTCACCTTCTACTTCTGGTGGGGGCCACAACCGCTCACTTTCCTGGTGGGGATCGCATTAGTTTCTCGCTAGCACCTCTCATGATAGAAGAAGATTTTGGTGAGGATTGATTTCGATCGCTCACCTTCCCAGTTCAAGTGGGGGTCACAACCGCTCACTCTTCTCGTGGGGATCGGATCATTGCTCACACGCATTCCATTTTCATTTTAGTTCAAGTCTCGTGCCACTTTCCTTTGGCGAGGACCGATTTCGATCACTCACCTTCAAGTTCCGGTGGGGGTCACAACCGCTCACTTTTCTGGTGGGGATCACGCTAGTTTCTCGCTAGCACTACCATTTGTGCTGTGTTTTGGGTCAACCTCGACTTACCCTCTCATAATAGAAGAAGTCGAGTTGACTGCTTCACTTGCACTCCTTTGCCCGTTCGTGTTCCAATTCTTGGTGAGGGCAGCATGGTAGCTCACCAAGGTTCGTGTTCCAGTTCTCGGTGAGGACCCCATGGTCTCTCGCTCCCGTTCGTGTTCCAGTTCCTAGTGATGATCGCATGGTCGCTCACGCCCGTTCGTGTTCCCGGTGAGGGCAACATGGTCATTCACGCCCATTCGTGTTCAAGTTCCCGGTGAGGGCCGCACATGGTCGCTCACGCCCGTTCGTGTTCGAGTTCCCGGTGAGGGCCGCATGGTTGCTCACCTGTTCCTGTTCGCGTTCCCTATGAGGGCTACATGTTCGCTCACTCCCGTTCGTGTTCTAGTTCCTGGTGAGGGCCGCATAGTCGCTCACTCCCGTTCATGTTCCAGTTCCCGGTGAGGGCTGCATGGTCGCTCACTCCCGTTCGTGTTCCAATTCCCGATGAGGGCTGCATGGTCGCTCATGCTTGTTCATGTTCCCGGTGATGACCGCACATGGTCGCTCACGTCTGTACGTGTTCTAGTCTTCGGTGAGGGCCATACATGGTCGCTCACACCCATCGGGGTTCCTCTCCGGTGAGGACCGTACATGTCGCTCACGCCCGTTGGTGTTCCAATCTCCGGTGAGGACTGCACATGGTCACTCACACCCATTGGTGTTCTAGTCTCCGGTGAGGACAACATATGGTTCCTCGCCCGTTAGTGCTCCAATTCCCGTTCACCCCTACACCACGGTTTCAAAAAGGCGATCGTAAAGGGGAGGATAATGTCACGACACAGTTAGTGAGGATTGAACTCGTAACCTCACATCTACAAGATATCATACTCAACCATTTTGATATAAACATGCATTTGTATATAATATTGGTTTAGTATTATATAGTCTAGCATATAGTACATTTCAGAATCAAAATATTCTAGTCGGTAGTATATTCTAGAAATATCGTACGTCATATTCGAGATGAGTATATTCTAGACATATTTCTCGAGTATATTCTAGAGATATTAATTCTCGGAACATGTATAAATACTTGTAACCTCCTTGGTCCCTTTCAAGGGATTCAACACGAGTCATTGACACATCAATCTAGTATTCTTGTTCCATTCCATCTTGTCTCCTTCATTTCTGTCTTCATGCTCTTGTGTCATTCCCAACTTTTTAAGGTCCACGCCCTTAGCCCCATCATGCATGCTCCGTCGTAGTCCATGGTTGGTGTGTCTATGACAATAACTAGAGAGAAGACCGAAAGACATAGCGGAAGCATTATGCCGACAACAAGAACCATGGTTCCAAAACAAAAGTCGGTTCCAGAACAATAGTCGATTCAACACAAAGCACCGTCTATGACCATGAAAAATTGAAGAACGAGATTGGGTGATAGTCTATGACAATAGTTTGGATCATCAACACACAACAATCCGGAAATTCGCTAAAAGGTGGTTCAGACCATACGAAGTTCGGAAAGTTTTCGACAACGGAACCTACCAACTAAGTGAGTTCGATGGAATGGTACTACGGGTGCCTATAGCGGGGAAATGGGTGAAGATTTTCAAGAAGCGAACTGACGATGAACCCTACGTGACCTTGTAAAAGAATAACGTGTGTGGAAGCGTAACAGACACAACCACGTAACACAGATGACAAAGAGAAGGTTTAATGGAAATCTTTGAACACGACACAACATATGCAGGAGAGACAGAGAATGAGAGAGAGAGCGAGCAGAACACACAAAACTTAGATTAAAAAATAACTCTCTGTAACTCTATACAAGATGCGCTCAATCGACGCTTTTTATACAAGTCCTTATGGACAGACAGAAGTATTGTCAGAGTACTGACACATACTTCAATGCTCATTAATGAGCCTCCTACACTAACTCCCAAAATTATTCCTTATGAGGAATAACGCTCTAACGGCCTCTCGGCTTACGCACCGTTACGACCTTTGTGCGTACGGTTTTATGCACCCAGTCTATGCACTGGGTTACGCACCCAATGTTGAGCTTGTATCTCAACAGACCTTAAACAAGATTGTCAACGAGGAGCAATCGGATTGAAAGATCTCGGTGGTGCGGAAAGCGAAGAAAGTGGGCTAGAATTGATAATCGACATAAGGGGAGAATCTGAGAGTGCTACAGATGAAGGAGAATAACATGGATCGGAATTTCGGCACATACCGGAGGATGTGCGGGTTCGGAGGGGGCGAGTGTCATAGTGTAATTTGCACACTACATGAAATATGTAAGAAATATTCGATTAAGTATGCATAAAGAAATAAAAGAAAATATTAAAATATATTTTACATGCATAGGGCAAGATTCCAACCCCATACCTCCATGTAAACAAACCCCAAACCTTACCATTGTACTAACATATCATAAGTGATCTTAATATAAATTTAATAGATATAAGACTTATATTTACGCCTATTTTATAAAAAACAACCCATGCACATTTAGAGTGCGTAAAAACTTTATTTAGAAGAAAAACGCAAATAAAGAAAAAGTTACTCATGCAAGTCTAGAGTGCATGAGTAGTATATTTAGAAATTAAAAGCATGGTAGAAAAAGCTATTCAGGACCATCTAGTGAGCACGAACAATTTAGAAAAACATTATGCTATGTTTAGCCTCTTCCATCACTATATAGGGAAGAGAGAAAGATGTATATGGTTAATTTTTTGTAAGGGTTGATTAATATATTATATTCGTGGGATTCACGAATTTGCCATCTATTTCTCTCTTGCAATCTAAATTCATATTCTTTCCTAAACATTAATTAAGACACTATACTCGTGGGATTCACGAGTTTCATATATTTCTTTCTTATAATCTATTCATATTCATAACTAAACTCGTCTCAAATTCTTCCTCCTCCTAGTCCAAAACCCGACTCACGCAACGATCCGGCGCCGAAAGGCACGACAACGTATATAACAAGGTTGTGGGTTCAAATCCTTTTGAGTCATAATGACAAGTCATCATGATACTACCCCCCTTCTTCGACGACACGTATGACGGATCTTATGGTTTGTACTAGGACTTGGTTTACGAGGATATCGGACATTCGCAAGATTTGTTACAGGTTCCCAAGTTCGATCATTGGGTGTATAGCCTAACCAATCAACCAAGTAATACAACTTGTTGTGCATGATTCTAATCGAGAATGGCAACAACCTCCAATTCGGGCCCTTCAAAGAACTCAACAGGTGGCGGGGGAGTTGTAAGAGGACCCAGAATTGAACTTGTGGTGTAAGGTTCCAAAAGGGATACATGAAATACCGTATGAAGACGCATTGCGGAGGGAGGCCAAGATGAAATGCAACATCACTTATCTTACTAGTGATCATGTACGAACCAAAACATTGGTAATCCAATTTACCGCAAGGCTTATTGGTCTTGATGTTGTATTCGAGAAGCCATACACGATCCCCAACACAAAACTTTTTGGAGTCTAGGTGATGACAATCCACAAGCCTCTTGTGTGTAACTTGAGTATCATGCCAATTGTGGAGACTCCCAAGGAGGTTACGTGTGTCAGGAACAGTACTAAGACAGAGAGGGAATTAGTACTAAAAGATGCGAGTTAGTACTAAGAGAGAGAAAAGGGTGTAGAACTCACGAGAGAAGGAGAGAGAAAGAGAGAAAGAGAGGAGAGATAGAGAGAGAGAGAGACATAGAGAGAGAGAGAGACATAGAGAGAATGATGATAACAAAAGATATATTATATTATATGAAGAGTAAGTATAAGAATAGCTATGAGGCGTAAGACTGGCGTTGAACCGATTTGGTTCGAAATAATGCCTTGTGCCTCCTTTTATAGTATTTTCAGGAGTACTCTTGAAGTTTCTAAAATGTTCTAGAGAAATCTAGAAATATACATCAATTTTCTATAGTAATATAATAAATGAAAATAATATCCTTCGTATTACAATATATAGTCTAATGGCAAGGGATCGACCCATGTAACATAAGGTCATGGGTTTGAATCTGGCCATATCATGAGACTATCCCCCTTTGAAAACGACGAGTGTTACGAGTCGTTTTGGATTGAGGACCCAGTTTGTTTGGATATTGGCAATGGAAGTCTTCAAGAAGAGTACGAGCATTGGACACATTCTCAATTGGTTCCCAAGTACGCTCGCTAGGGCTATATCCTAGCCAATAGACCAAATAGTAGAGCTTGTTACGAACAATCTTTGAATCGAGGATGGTGGCAACCTCTTACTCAGGTCCATCTTCAAGTTTGATTGGAGGTGGAGGTGGTTTGATACGACCTAGGATAGTGCTGTCTTGATAGGGTTGTAGAAGAGAACTATGAAATATCGGATGTATCTATAGTTGCGGAGGTAGATCGAGACGTAAAGTGACATCATTAATTTTTCCGATAATTGTTGGCCGGAGTATGATCCAAGGAGCAAGTGAGAAAGGGGCGAGCCGAAATAAGTAGATAATTATTTAATTAGAAATATTATTCGGAACGGACGGATTTGGAATAGTTGTACTGATCTAGATCCGAACCAATTCATAGCCGGTTGCCAATATGGCACCGTTTTGTATTTAGACCGGAGGCCTATAAAAGGATCCGACGCAATGTAAAGAACTACGGAAGTAATATAAGTTTTGGAATTAATTAAGTAACGTGTTGATTGTCTCGTGTACTTGTCGTCTGTGCTTAATCATCAATCTTATGTGTGTTAAAAAATCAAATCATCCTAACCCTAACCACACCTTTGGTGAAGTGATCCGGAAGGACACCTTGTGTTTGTGGCTAGTCCGGCCCAGGATAAACACAGTTTTGGCGATCACGATTCCTGCAACGTGTAGAGAACACTGGGGAATGGATGACTAGACCGACGAACGACCCGATTACTGAATGAGGAAGAAGACTAGCTGAAAGAGTGCAAAGGCGGGAAGCCTTCCAACAAGCGACCGAGGAGATCCGATAGGACTAGTCTTTTCCCAGAGTGCTTCGGCGGGTCACGGAGGAAGCACTTCAGTTGCAAAATCAACAATTTTTCGATGAGGGCAGCAACATGAGTAGTTTGTAGGAGGCAGAATCGATACTGCAAACCCTCGCCGTAGGCGATGGAGACTCGAAGGCATTCTCCGCCATGGAGTTGGAATTAGATAGTGAGTAGAGTGTTTAGTCGAACTATCATAGCAACCACAATACTCCAGACGACCCGGAGGAAGACGATTCGGAACACACATCGACACCGGAACCGACAGAAAAATTAACCATATTACTAGTGGTGCGGCAATCTAATGATAAGACCGAATGCCAACCGATGCCACCACCGGAACGACTAGCGGAGAAAATAGAGGAGCGCAAACCGACACCGCCACTAGATTGACAGGCAGAGAAAGCGGAAGAGGGCAAACCGACACCGCCACTAGACCGAGAGGTGGAAGAGCGCATACAGACACCACCACCCCCGACACAACCTTTTGAAGAAAACATCATGCCGTACCCCTACTTGAAGACCGAGATGAGCTAGATGCGGAGGCACACGTGTATACTTGCTTGCAAACGTGGGAAGCAAACCATGTCTCACAACGACTGACGGACACAGAAGCCGAACTGTCCAAGATTGCGGAATTCGGTATGACGCTGGAAGGATCAGCGGCACGGTGGCACGCAAAGCACCTGCCCGGAAGCTTTGTGACATTTGATTCCCTAAATACCAAATTCCTGCGACTATTCCACTGGCAGGTGGAATAGAGAGAGTTGGTCGGCCAATTTTACACAACTTATCAAGAGGAACACGAAACAATGCCATAGTTTATTATCCGGTTTCAAACACTCCATAATCAAATGAGGAGCCCGAAGATGAGGCAAAGGCAGTATTTTTGGCTGCACTATGGGAACCCCTTCGAACAGTGTGCGTGGTACTGGACTTTCGGACCAGTACAATAGATCAAGTCATTGACCGGGTATTGGAGATGGATAAGAATAGCTCTCTGATGTCAATGGGAGATCTCCAACGAGCTCTTCCGAAAGACGAGGATCTCCAATTCCATTAGGCAGTGCAATGCACAACATGCCTGAACCTTGATCATTCCACACTAGAATGTACGATGAGAACACACTGCATGCTATGCCACTCACGGTCACACACAATGGACCGGTGTGAGTACAATTTGCTAAATGGGCAAGCAACACCCGTTCGGCACATTGAACCCTGGAATGAGTAGGAACCTGACGAAGAATGATTCTGGAGGGAGGACCGATACCGACAAGAACGCGGAGATCGGTATAATGATAGAAGATGGGATGACTATGACCGAGACCACGATGACCAACGCAAAGACAACTATAACCGAGATCGATATGAGCGCGACTACTCCCCGAAGTACGACAACAGACGGTACCCGGCATGACAGGGTTACCGGAATCATCGATGCAACAATCGAAGAGGACATTTTCGCTGGGACGAGCATCGGGAGGCAGCCCGAGAATACAACTGGGGACTGGATACAAACACAACTGTGGCACCACTGGAACAACGAAAGACGGAAGACAACAACCGAATGACTTCTGGCACTATTATTATTATTATTGCTGGAAGGAAGGTCACTATAGTAGCCAATGTCCGGTCAAGACGAATGAGAAACCACCGGCGGTAAACATGGTAATTGTCATGATATGACAAGACTCAAACCGATGACCTTATGTTACATGGGTCGAGTTCTTGACCATTAGACTATATGTTGTAATACTAAAGATATTATTTTCATTTAAGTTTTACTATAGAAAATTGATATATATTCCATATTTCTCTGGAACATGGTAACTGTCATGATATGACAAGACTCAAACCGATGACCTTATGTTACATGGGTCGAGTTCTTGACCATTAGACTATATGTTGTAATACTAAGAATATTATTTTCATTTAAGTTTTACTATAGAAAATTGATATATATTCTAGATTTCTTTGGAGCATTCTAAAAACTTCAGGAGTACTCTTGAGAACACTATAAAAGGAAGCACAAGGCATTATTTCAAACCAAATCGGTTCAACGCCAATCTTAAGCCTCCTAAGCTACTATTTTATATTCTCTTAACATAATATATATCTTTTGTTATTATCATTCTCTCTCTCTCTCACTCACTCTTTCCTTCTCTCAAGAGTTCTACACCTCCCTTAGTACTAATCCTCATCTTTTAGTACTAATTCCTTCTCTGTCTTAGTAATGTTCCTGACAATACTTCTTTTTCTTAGTACTGTCTGTTCCTAACATTTTGAACCGATTTTCGTGTCCTTCCTTCTCTACCTTATCTTCTTACTTCTCACTCCCTTCATACTAATCTCTTATTCCTCTTTTCTCTCATACTATGGCCATTGTTAGTGCTCAAGAATATCAATCTGTTTTCTTGGAGTTGCAATGCTTGAAAGAGAAGTTTCTCGTATTGGAACAAGAAGATCAACGACTGTTGGGGGAGCTTCAAAAAATCTCCTTAGAGAAGTAGCAGATGCAACAACAACATGGGGAACTAGTGTTACGCGTGCAACCACTCAAAGCAACCATAGTAGCGATGCAACAACAAGGACCCAGTATGCAAGGGATTCATAAAGAACCCAAGATCGGTCTTCCCATGAAATTCGATGGAACACGATCGCAGTTTAGAGAATTCCTTAATCAGGTACGATTAATAATTCAAATGCATCCTTCCCGATATCCCACTGATGCATCACGAGTGGGTTTAGTAGGCATGTTGTTAAGTGGCTCAACTTTGGCATGGTTTGCTGCGTTGTTAGAAAAGGAATCTCGTTTACTAAACAATTTTGAAGAGTTTTTAAGTGAGTTTAAAGCCTGTTTTGGAGGTACTGACAACATAAGGACAACAATCAACAAAATCCGAAGATTACGTCAAGGTGATCATCCAGCCTCTGCATACGCTGCAAATTTCTTCCTACTCGCCTCCGATATCCCCTGGGATGATCAAGCACTAATGGAGCAATTTCGTTACCGTCTACGTAATGATGTCAAGGATTTACTCTTGACCTTCCCCGAAGAACCAAAGTCATTGACAGAAGCAATAAGTCACACGGTGAGATGTGACAACCGTCTTTTCGAACAACGTTCGAAACGTCAGTTCCAGATGCCAAGGGCAAGATTAGAGCCCACCTCAATGGTAGCAAAACCTTTTCCAAGGGAGTCATATAATGTGTGTCCAGTGAATACTCCAACTCTGATGGAAATTGACACTACACGTCGTCGTGGACCATTACCTTAAGAAGAAAAGCAACGACGCCGAGCAAATCGACTATGTCTTTATTGCGGTGGACCAGGGCATATTGCAGTGAACTGTCCCCATAGGCCAAGAAGACAAGTAAACCAAATAATTGCTAGTTCTAATTGTACTAAACCGGAGTCTAGTTAAGTAGGAATATATGATAGTCCTACTAGTACTAATAACCCAAATCTATCGAACAAATTTGATGTCCTTAGTCAGTTAGAAGAAGAGTTAAACAACTAAGTCCAACCAAAATAGGAGCTGTTTGGTTGGACAACCGTAGATCTGTGTCGCCCATTAGTGGTTCCATTCCCTCTAATCCAATTAGCAATGTGTTCTTAGCCCAAGTAACACTTAGTACTAAAAGTACCTCTCCAGTAGATGTGTCAACACTCCTAGATTCCGGAGCTAATTCTTGCTTCATGGATAGGAAATTTGCCCAAGCTCATCAGATATCCCTAAGAAAACTATCGTGTCCAGCCTCTGTAGTAGTCATTGATGGTCGTCCCACTGCTTCTGAAAATATCATACAAGAGTCAGAGCCCGTTAATATTGTCCTAGATAATTTAGCATGTGTAGTATCCTTTAATATAATTAGTATCCTAGAACATCCCATTGTTTTGGGATTACGATGGTTCGAGTTACATAACCCAGACATAGATTGGAGAACAAGAGAAATCCGGTATTGACAAACCCGAGGATCTACTCATAAGATTGCAACCATTTCGCTACATCAGTTGCGTGAGGAAGGATGCAAGGAAGAAATGTTTCTCTTCGCAGTATCAGTAAAACCCTCTAACACCACTAAAGAGGACTCCACCATTCAACTTCTAGAGAAGTATCGTCATTATGCCGATGTGTTCGATAAAGTACAAGCCAATACGCTTCCTCACCATCGACTGTATGAATGCCCCATCAATTTACAACTGGGAAAAGAGCCACCATGGGGACCAATCTACAATTTGTCACCAACCAAGCTAGAAGTCCTTTGAGCCTATATAGAGGAGAATTTGGCAAATGGTTTCATTCGACATTCGAAATCTCCAGCCGGCGCACCCATTTTCTTCGTCAAGAAAAAGGATGGATCACTTCGTCTCGTCGTAGATTACCGTGACTTGAATAAGGTCACCATTAGGAATAGGTATGCACTTCCCCTTATCTCACGTCTTTTAGAATGGATCAATGGTGCAATGTTCTTCAAAAAGATCGACTTACGAGGAGCATATAACCTTGTATTGATCCGACCAGGAGATGAATGGAAGACTGCATTTCGCACCAGATATGGGCACGTTGAGTATACAGTCATGCCATTCGGCTTCACTAATGGAACAAAAGTATTCTAGCACATGGCAAATGATATATTCTGAGACCTCTTGGATGTTTGTTTGATCATCTATTTGGATGATCTACTGGTTTATTTGAAGGCCCAAGAAGAGCATGATTCTCATGTACTGTTAGTACTAAAACGACTTCGAGAACATGATCTTTATGCTAAGCTGGAAAAATGTAGTTTCAAGTGCAACCACGTAGTATTTCTCGGCTATGTCATTTCCTCGGAAGGCATTTCCATGGATCCAGCTAAGGTCAAAATGGTGGTAGAGTGGTAGACTCCGCGTTCATTGCGAGATGTGCAATGCTTTTTAGGCTTTGCCAATTTCTACCACAAGTTTATACATGATTACTCAAAGCTTGTTTTGCCTCTCACACAACTTACCAGGAAGGGACAATCGTTCGTTTGGTCTGAAGAAGCAAACATGGATTTTGAGAGTCTTAAGAAGGCATTTACATCAGCTCCTATTCTAGCTCATGTTGATTTGGAGAAATCATTCATTATCGAAGCATATGTGTTAGATTTCGCCTTGGGTAGCATTCTATCACAACAAGGCGATGATGAAAAGCTACATCCTGTTGCTTTCTACTCACGCAAGTTTGACGCCGCCGAAATCAACTATGAAATTCATGATAAGGAGCTATTAGCAATAGTGGACTCTTTTACGCAATGGAGGCATTTTCTAGAGGGATCTTCTCATCAAGTCACCGTATTCAGTGATCACAAAAACCTTGCCTACTTTCAGAATGCTCGTGTGTTAAATCGACGTCAAGATCGGTGGGCACAATTCGTCACTCGTTTCGACTTTAAAATTAGATATCGTCCGGGGAAGCAACAAGGGAAGGGAGATGCATTATCACGACGCTCGTATCTAGCACCACGTCTTGTCGAGCCAACTTTCGATAACCAAAAGCAAGTAATCCTGGGACCAACACGATTGCAAGCAACACATGTCTTCGGTATGCCCTTGGATTCCCACGTTATCGATACCATACGTGAGGACTTGAGGACAAATGCTTTCACCCAAGCCATTCTAGCACAAATTGATCCCTCTCGACCATCTTGTTCACAGTCGCAACAACTAGGTACGGACTATCGACAATTCGAATGTCATGATGGATTACTATTCTTTAAGAAACTCTTGTATGCTCCTAATGGTTCTTGTCTCCTTCAAGTAGTCCAAAAATGTCACGACACATATATAGGTGGGCATTTTGGTAGTACTAAAACATTAGATTTAGTACAACGAGCATTCTGGTGGCCCCATATGCGACAATTTGTCGAAGATTTTGTTCGGACTTGTGATACATGTTGCAGAGCAAAAATGCCAAGGTATTATCCATATGGTTTATTAGAACCATTACCACTTCCAAGCAAGCCGTGGTAATCCATTGCTCTAGAATTCATCATAGATCTTTCGGTCTCTAAGGGATTCGATGCGATCTTAGCAGTGGTAGATCGATATACGAAGATGTCCCATTTCCTGTCCTGTACTAAGGAAATCTCCAGTGAGGAAACCGCCGAAACTGTCATGTGTGAAGTATGTCAACATCATGGCCTTCCCGATAGAATCATTAGCGACTATGGACCCAATTCGTCTCGAAATTCTGGAAGCACCTCTTTAAAATGCTCAAGGTCACTTGTAACCTCTCCTCTGACTACCACCCACAAATAGAAGACCAAGCAGAACGAACAAATCAAATGTTGGAGCAGTATCTTCGGTGTTTTCTAAGCTATCATTAGGATGACTGGGCGGATATTCTCCACTTCGCCGAATTTGCGTATAATAACTCTATCCACTCATCAACAAAGGTTACACCATTTTATGCTTATACGGGCTGTCACCCCCGATGGTGTGTATTTGAAACCCCAGAGCTACCCACAAATCCTTGTGCAGAGGATCGTTTGGTGCGGTTATGCAAGATACAAGCGGATTTATCTACTCATCTACAACAAGCTCAACAAACACACAAGGTTTATAAGGATCGTCATCGGCTTCCATCCAGTTTTAACATTGGAGATCGGGTATGGCTACTACAACGACACATCAAGACTACTCGCCCATGCAAGAAGTTGGATTATTGGCGATTAGGTACTTTCCGTATTATCGGAAAAATTAATGATGTCGCTTTTCATCTCGATCTACCTCCACAACTTCGAATACATCCGGTGTTTCATAGTTCTCTCCTTGAACCCTATCAAGACAACACTATCCCAAGTCGTATTAAACAACCTCCACCCGTGATCGAACTTGAAGATGGACCTGAGTACAAGGTTGCCGCAATCCTTGATCGAAATCGACAGAGATGTTGTAGAAGGATCAACCCACTGGACCTAATTAGCGATTCGACAAACCGTCGAAGAAAGCGAACCCAACGATCATTCTACCAAATCTAAATCAGCAAGAGGTCCACTAGTCAAAATTGATTCAACTACAAGATTGACAGGACACGAAAACGACAGAGTTGATATGACCAACTTGCGGAAACAAGCTGAGGTGCCAAGAGGCCAAGCCGAACCAGCCAAGGCACAATTCCCTCCGTCAATCACTCCTGAAAAAGGGGAGGATGATTCAACATCGTTGAAATCCTATTACAGGGGTGAGTCATCCAACATGACTCTTGAAGATGGTTCAAGTAATACGAATCGGCCGCCTAGACCAATTGAAGAAATCGAACCAAAAAAATTGGCACCCAAAAGATTTGGACGAGTTTGAAGGTCAACAAAATTTTATTAATCGGGTCTTGACTATGTCAACTACACAGATGTAGGCGAACCGAGGAAGCCATCGCTGCGTCAGATGTCGACACATGGCTACAAGCCATGCAATCCGAGATGGACTCGATTCATCGGAATCAAACATGGGAGCCAGTTGACTAGTCACAAAAGGATTCAAACGAGGACATGGGGTCTACTACAACGAGATATTCTCACCAGTAGTCAAGATGACCACCCTTCGACTCGTACTTGGGGTCATGGCAACTGAAGACCTAAAGCTTGAGGAATTCGAGGTCAAGATGACATTCCTACGAGGATATTTGGAAGAAGACATATACATGTCTCAACCAACAGACTTCATGGCGACAAGGGAGGAAGGCCGCCTCAGATGTGGTCCCAAAAGTTTGACTTCTACATCAGGCAGCTTGGCTACCACTGATCTAACTCTTACCCATGCATGTATGTTTGGCAACTGGCCGATGAGTCTTGGATCTATTTGATCCTATACGTTGATCACAAGCTCATTGTAGGGAGCAATTGAGTAGAGATCAGAAGCTAAAGCGGAGCCTTCAGGACAAGTTCACAATGAAGGAACTCAGACAAGCCTGACACATACTGGGCATGAGGATTGCACGAAATAGGAAGACAAAGACTCTCCAGCTCTTCCAGTCCAAGTACATTCGAAAGGTGTTGAGGAGCTTCAACATGGAGAAATCAAAGCCAACACCAACACCACTTCTGACATCAATCTGACTATCGAACAGAGACTCTCCTTCGACTGAAATACGGATAATCGGAAGTCGACATTAGGCTAACTTTTCACCTATGGTGGCGGTGCCATATCATGGTTGATGCTTCAATAGTGCATAGCCCTGTCTATAATAGAGGCAAAATACATAGCAACATCGGAAGTAGCGAAAGAAGCAATCTGGCTACATGGATTGTCCGTCGATTTTTCTGCGACAAGTTGAAATAACCATCAAGAGTCGACCATCTATTGTGACTCTCAGAGTACAATACACCTCATTCGAAATCCAGTCTACCATGGGAAGAGTACCATGGGAAGAGTCGACCATCATATCTGGGAGCTCCATATTGGAGAGGTATATCGACCCCCACTCCTTGCAAAGCCGTAGGGAAAACCCTAAATTGTGATGCTAATATCTTGTGGAGGGATAAGACCTAAGTGTAAAATCCGCCGTCATGAGGTGACTTTTAATCAAGGGCCTCTGGTGGTTGTGTAGTTCACGCTTGTAACCGGTGTGACGTTTGCAATCGATATACCATCCACTTGCAGGTGACCGCCAACCACTTGGCAGGGATCAATGTGTAGCACATTCCTACCTAACTTGGCAACTCACATGCCATGGGTTTTGTGGTTGTTTGGATGCCTCACGCATTGCAAGTTAAGCGTGGTTGAGCCAAAACATTACTTGGATGGGTGACCTCCTAGGAAGTCCTGCTTACATCTACGGTAGCAATGGGTTTGGGGGGACCCATTGCTATCAAGTGTGGACACGCTCCATATTCGAGTGGTATATCGACCCGCACTCCTTCCAAAGTCGTAAGGCAAACCCTAAAGTCGAAGACTGACCCAATCAGACGAGCTGAAAGGGCAAAGTCCATAGAATCGGACTGTCAAGAGGCTAATGATGCAACACTAAGCAAGGATGCCAACTCGACAAGAGATGATCAAAGGGTGAACGAACCTGAAGACAGATTGCGGCTCCAGCAAGGAGCATAGAAGCAAGCACGAGAAAAGTAAACGATCAACCCGAGGCCGAGAGTCAGAATCAGACATGAGTGATCTAGACAAATGAAACCGATTCAGATGCAAGATGATTCGAGAAAGTTGATACAACCGACTCAGACAAGCCTACCTCGATGACTTAGATCCTAGACTACTAGCCGAATTGGGCTAGATCTCGACTATACCTCTGTTGATTCGGCCATATGCCGACCGACGTGCAATCGTAACTTTAGTTTACAGGGGTGTTTGTTAGGATAAAAGACCGACTCCTTCTATATATATTGTATTCTTAGTGTGAACATGATCTTGAGCTAGAGCTTGAGTATAAAAGCTCACTCTAACATTATAATTGATGTACTTTTCGAGTTCAAAGATTATTGCAATACAGTCTTCCTTTTAGCATATCTCTATCTCTCACTCTCTCCCCTCCTATGGAATAGTCCATATTTACTCTTACATTGTCTATTGAACTAACCAACAGATCCTCAATCATCTTCCGCATCAACATTTCTACATATTATCTTCCATCAGATAGGTTGACCGGATGGTTGACGACAAGACTGACTAGTCGGACCGGCCAGATAATCGATGACAAGACTAACAAGTTTGACCGACCGGATGGTTGACGACAAGGCCGACTAGTCGGGCAGACTGGATGGTCAATGACAAGACTAGTGAGTCAGACCGACGGGATAATCGACATAGGAGTTGGCTAGTCGAATCGACTAGACTGTCAACTTGTGGGTCAAACAGTCGAGTCGACTAGTCAGGTGAGTAACTGTTGTTATTGAATAATAATAACAACTTATTCCTCCTATAAATATGTGGAGCTAGGGAAAACCTTAGTGTGTCTATTGTAGTAGGAGTGGAATAAAGCGTTGTCATGAAGATTTTCAGCAACGGTGTGAAAATCACGTGGAAAGGAGAAAACGGAGAAGGGTTCACTTTCACGGTTCTCTGACTGTTTTTTATTAGTGAGTTATCCCACATATATATGCAGCTAATACAACTGTCTCTATATATATACCAACTTATCTCACTCACTCTCACACACCCACACACATATATATATTTGTATATACATATATATGTGTATATTTGTATGAACTTCTCTTTGGCCAACTACCTTTCGATCGAATCCCGTTTCGACTTTCGGTCGATTTCGGCCGACCGACTCTTGTTTCGGCTTTTTGACTGATTTCGGCCAATCGAATCTCGTTTCGGCCTTTGAAGTTGATTACGGCCAACCGACTCTTGTTTCAGTTTTCTGACTGATTTTGGCCAGCCGACTCTCCCACAAGGAGGGACAATCTTACATAACACAATTGACTTACCACAAAGCCAAGTTATTTCTTTAAAAAGTTGTATTTTCATCATTATACTTTTTCATATGTAAATTCTCATACATGAGAGCTTGGATGAATGACATGGTTATTAGGCATCACATGTAATGCATGAGCGCCAAATGGCAAACATGCATCGCATGCATTTCATGCATCGCATGCATTTCATGCATCACATGCATTTCATGCATTACATGCATTGTATGCATGTCTTGCACCCTCACATGTATCATATGCATGGGGGCATCTATAAAAGAGTGGAGGAAGAAGAAAAGAATCTGTTGGGAATATGGGGCTAAATCGAGATGATTTAAACTTGAAGCACAATTAACACTAGATGAAACCACAAGACGAAAATGAAAGTACACCAAAATTTTTAACGTGGAAAACCCAAAATAGGGAAAAAACCACGGGAACCATAGGTTCCAAACAACTTCACTATACTTCTGAGTACAACGGAATACAACCTCACTAGAGGAATGTATCTACCTTAAGGCAATGGCCTTGGTTACAACCTTCACCCAATCGGGTGGATATAATAACAAAGATTATAAATTGTGTACGACCTCTCTAGGTTTTGACTAGAGGAACGTACAAACCTCAAGGCAACAACCTTGGCTATACAATAGTGGGTACAAATGAGTACAGACTCTTTAGGTTTTGACTAGAGAAAATGTCTTAGCCTCAAGGCAACAACCTTGGCTACAATCTTCACCCGATTGGGTGGACAATACAACAATAAGAACAAGAAATGTGTTAGCCTCAAGGCAACAACCTTGGCTGCAATCGTCACCCGATTGGGTGGATAATACAACAATAAGCACAAGAAATGTGCTAGCCTCAAGGCAAAAACCTTGGCTACAATCGTCACCTGATTGGGTGGATAAACCAACAAGAAATAATCAAGATTATAATTCTTCGCCCAACTGGGTGGATGGAAAAACTAAGAAAAACGGAAATAAGAAAAACATAAAACAAAGAAACCTAATACAACAAGACAACATAGCTATTGTTCAATTGTGGTTCTCTGACAACATGAACAACCCCTTGTAGGTCTCTGTCTCTACGTTGGTAGAACACTCTTCCTCTTGCTCACTCTTTCGTTTTCTGTTTTTCCTTTCTCTCTCTATTTTTCTGTTTTCTCTCTGTTTTCTGAATTGCTATATATTCTCAGAAAAAATCAGCACCTGCTTTGTTTCCTCCTTCTCCTTTTATCTTTTTCTCCTTGTTGTCCAACATTTATGTACCTGTGTTCACACACAAACGACACACACCAAAGAAAAAACATACAAAAGAGAAAAGGGCATACATATATAACTATATAAATATGATTATAAGTAATTATAACTTATCTCCTTCTTGGCCATATGCGCATTTGGTGCTTAGTCGACTCCCAATCGACTGTATGCTCAGTCGACTGCTGCCACACCACTGATTCTCAATCAGCCCTTCGGCTCTCAGCCGGATCCAATGTTGTGGGCTCCACTTGAGTGGACAAGTTCCTACAGAATCATCAATAAATTAATCAAGGAGCTATGTAATCAATCAAGGAAACAATAATAAAAATCTAGTTATCTTATTTGTGATGTATCTTGTCTCTAAAAATTGAAGTAAATGGTTCAATCTCTATCTCAATCTGTCTCATAATTGGAATCTCCATCTCTCAATCTCTCTGTATCTATCTTAAATATTTTCTCACTAAAGCTAGTACAATCTTCGAATCCTTCCGGTCAAGGACCCCAGTGGTCCCGCTTCATTTCACGAACACGCGAGGATTCCCTCGACATATTTCTTGGTGAACCCTACGTGAAGAAGCGGTAGGAAGGATCAAGACGACGATCAACTGATACTTGGAGATGGCATCCTCAAGCCATCAAGCGGGAGAGTTCGAAAGGATGATGGTAATCGTCGAACAAATGATGAGATCTTGGGACAACGATGCGAGCATGGAGAAGGCTATCGACCGTGTCGTGGAGATCGAGGGTCAATTTGATGGAAGATATATTACGAAGTTCCTTGATGCATAGAAAAGGGAGATGAATCAGAGGGATGTGTCTAAAGCACGTCAAATCTCGAGTTTCAAGTGAGTTATCACCAACAACATCCAAGGGCGGGTCATCGAGCTTCAAGAAGGGAAAACAACATGGTATGAGTTGGAGAGAGCAATATTAGCATAGTTCGTGACCGAGGATTTGTCGAGGATGACTCGACGTGTCTTGATGATGTAGATAGAGAAGAAAAATAAGAGGATCAGCGCCTCAAGGGTGTATGACGAGTTCGATCGGATGTTTAGTCATCTTCCCCCCACGGACCAAGTGCTTCTTGAGGACAAAACTTTGTACTTCCTGAAACCTGTGGATATGAAGGATAGACGAGAATTGGGGACTCTCCTTGAAGATGATACCCAAGAGAATGGGCTTGCGACAGACTGGATTATGGTGAAGCGAGTGTCCAACAAGATCGACAAGCGTTGTGAATGTGTTGATGACACTGACTTGGCATGATTAAGTGGGGAGAAAACGGTCACGATAGCGAACATGAATCATCGGGGCCCGAAAGGAAAAGAACCCTTTAGATGTGTGTGGTGCGACAACATGGACCACATGAGAAGGGATTGTGTGAACCTTCGAGAGGCCATTCGACAAAATATCGTATACATGGATGACAACATGATCTGCTTGAGTGAAACTCGAAGACCCTTGCGAGTGAATTTCGGAAAAGGGGAAATGAAGAAAGTGATGGAAGATGCTAAGGTGACTCGTGTGGATGCGATGCACTATGCTGCATTGGCCGGAATGAGAGTCGCAAAAGACGAAAATGAAGTTGCTAGAATGGGAACAAAGTTTTTGTCTATTGTTCTTGAGTATGAGAAGAAGAGGAAAGTTACTTCGAATGAAGTACAGCTTGCGGACCGAAGTGTGCAAAGTATAACCGGATGGTCGGATCTAGTAGACGACAACACCATACTTGTGGAAGTGATGTGTGAAAGCCACGAGGTGTTTGTGGATGAAAAGAAAAAAAGAATGGAGGAGCAAAATAACCCATCAAAAAGACATGAAACAAGGAGCATGAAAAAGAAAGAAGATGCAAAAGCAAGTCGAGCTTTACGGACGAAGGATGGAGACTCAAGCCGGAAAGGGGAGTTGAGCAAACGAGTCAAAGAAACGGTTCGGCCAATGAGGGTTGATGTCAAAGACGCCACTCGAAAAATGTCAAATATGCCCACCTATAAGCTAAGGTCAGACATAGAGCAAACGAAATATTTGAAGAAGATCCTCGAGGAAAGTGTTCTTGATAGCCACGTGACCTTGTCCTTGAGGAAATTGCTCAGCATTACGAAGAAGGAGTTCCAGGATACGATCGTGGACCTCGTAAAGAGAAAAAGGCAACAATCGGACAAGGAAGAAGAGAAGCCACGAAAAGCAAAAGAAAATGCCATAACGATGGCAAGGGACGAAGTCGATGAAGATATGGTGGACAGACAGTATATTCAGCCTCATTGGGCACGAGCATTGATGGAGACGCCAGTAAAGTTGGGAGAGAGAAAAGAGACAGTCGTAGCTTTCATAGACCATGGGTCCGAGATCAACCTTTTGTCGACTGAGGTCTGCAAAAAGGGAAGACGACTCATAAATATGAATAATGGGTGGAAGATCTGTGCGGCTACGAAAGTTACCGAAGACTTGTATGGGGCATGTCCTAATACCCCCATCACGATTGGCGACGTTGAGATAGATCAACATTTTTTTGTTCAAGATTCGGCGTCCCATCCTATCATTCTTGGGAAACCGTGTATGGAAACCAAAGTGTTCAACAATAGTGTTGCATTTTCTCGAGAAAGGAGTCTTGATGGGAAGAAGGTCGTATAGTTCTTGACTATATGTGCCAACCATGAAAGGAATCGAGATTGTCTCGAAGAAGATGCTTCGGATTTTTAGGACGGGCTATTTGCGAGCGGGACGTGAATAGTCCAAAAAATCATATGCCCCAAGAAGAAAGAAAAATTTGCGAATTTGCGAAAGGAGGGTTGTACGTATCCTCTAATGGAGTGTGCAACATCAACATGTTTGTCAAAGAAGATAATTCTCGAATGCAAAGCTTCGAGGAAACCTTTAAAGAAGAACAAATAATGGAAAGAGATGAAAGCATCGAATGGGTAATGGAGGAAGCCTCATTTAACGACACCATTGGTGAAATGGAGAATGTCGTGGAATTGAGCCCTCGTAGCTAGGGATTAATTCAGAAAAACTCCATGGACATGTACGTTGCCATCGACAAGTATAGCAAAGAATGAAGGAAGTTGCTCGGGATCCAAGCCTACGGGATCTAAGAGGAATCAGACATGTATTCACTAAAGAGACAAGAAAAAGCTTCGTGTCGGGAAAGATGAATTTCTCTTGTTAGAAGAGGAAGTCACATTTCGGGAAATGCTTGAAAGACATGGGAAAGCATTTGCTTTCTATTCGAATGAAATCGGATGCGCATGTTGGCATAAAAGGCCGACTCCTTCCACTTTGTATCCTAGTGTGAACTCGTCCACATAGTTAGGGCTTAGTATATAAGCAATGACCTAACGTTGTAAAGTAGAACTTCTTGATCAAATTATCGGATATCGAGTCTCTGAGTGTGAGAGACAGAGAACATAATAGAACTTCCATTAAAGCTTCAATCTGTGTATATCTTTGCTTCTCTTTCTGTGTTGTTTTTTGAGTACGAACTGAGACAAATCCTCATACGTTTCCGCATACACTTGCTTCAACTGGTATTAGCGTGATCTGCTGCTCGGCGGCAACAGACAACAGAAAAGGTTGAAACAAAAGACCAGGTTAGTAAATCTCACTTCCGAGAGAATCATGGCATCAACATCTGGTCCAAGAGTTGAAATCCAAAAATTCGACGACAAAACATTGCCCTATGGAAGGAGATGATGCAGAACGTATTGATTATTCGAACACAGGTCGAGGCCATTTGACACTCCGAAAAGCCTACTCCAATGTTAGCCGATGAGTGGAGATCAGTAGACGAAATTGCACGCTCCACCATTTGAATGCACCCAGCCGAAAACATCGACTTCAGCATGGCAAAAGAGACGACAACGTTGTCATTGTGGGGAAAGTTACAAGCCAGGTACGAGAAAAAGTCCTCATCCTTAAAACTGATATTGATCAAACAACTATTCAACATGAAGATGAGAGAGACCGATTCGGCTACCACCCACATCAACACCTTCAACTAGGTGTTCTCAGAACTCTCCTTACAAGGGATCAACTTCGAAGAAGAAGTGAAAGCGCTTGCCCTCTTATGGAGCTTGCCTACAAGTTGGGAGGTATTCTGTACGACATACGCCAAAAGTCGACCGATCCTAAATCTGGATGAGAAGATCGGCCAAGTCCTCATCGAGGACATTTGGCGAGAATCGATGGGACTTACCATCGATGAATTGGCAGAAGCCCATCACTCGATGGAGTTGTTCGGCCGACAGAGTCGAACGAGAGAACAACCTGACAGAACCAGTCGAAATACCAACCGATCAAAATCAAGGGGAGATCGACAATGGTCGAAGTCGAGAACGGCCCGATCAGGTGAATTCTACACACATTACATAAAAGCTTGCCACAATGTTTCCGACTGTTGGTCGATCAAGAGAAAAGAGAGTGGTTGGCGATCCAAGCAGAATCGAGGACGACCCGACTCCGACCACTCTCCTACAGGCAACCAAATCAATGTTGCCCATACCCGATTAGGAGAAATTCTCTCCTTAGAGGATTCAGTGATCGGAGAAGTCCTCTACAATGCACAGGATGCACACACATGGCTATTGAACTCCGGTGACACATTCCATGTGATCCCGAACATTGAACGGTTCATGAACTTTTCAGCCGATGCCAGCGGCACAGTTCGACTAGGCAACGGGCAAGACTGCAAAATAGCAGGGACCGGAGAGGTCCCCATCAGATTGCCAAGGAGTCTCGTCTCCATCAACATGCTAGCAGGAGTGCAATAGAATAACCCTGCACCGAGTTCGGCACGTAGCTGATTTGAAAAGGAGTCTGGTTTCCATCGACATGCTAGCCGAAGACGGGTACAAACTGATTTTGAGTGAGTTGGTATGGATGATCAGCCGAGGAAACCTGAAGATAGGAGGAAAACAAAAGTATAGTAACTTGTACCCATTAATGGCGATCAATCCAGAAGGGGTCGTGAACGTAGCCGAAAAGACCGACCCAAACTTATGGCATGGTCGACTCGGTCACATGTCTCAAGCCAAACTTGATCGGCTGATGGCGGTCGACTACATCGGGCCTAAACTCCAAGCAAAGACAGACTTCTGCGAGGATTTTCGATATGGGAAACAAACCCGAAGTCCACACACTCTCCACTACGAGATGGTACGACAACCCCTAGAGCTCGTGCACACAGGTATATGTGGGCCCATGCCAGAGCGATCACTAGGAGGCTCCTGGTACTTCATCACCTTTGTAGAATACTATACATGGAAGGTCTGGGCCTACTCGATCAGGTCCAAAGACGAAGCACTCGAGGTCTTCACTTGGTGGATATTTGAAGTGGAGAACCGGTCGAGACACAAAGTGAAGACACTCAGATCTGACAATGGAGGTGAGTACACGTCCAGATCCTTCAAAGAGTACCTATCCAATAAAGGGATCGAGCATCAAAAGAATGGAGTGGTAGAACAGATCAACCGAACAATCCAGGAGAGGGCGACGACAATGCTCCAGCAAGCCGGACTGAAGCTTGAATACTGGGCAGAAGCTTTGTAGATGGCAATATACCTAATAAATTTGGCGCCGTCAAGAGCAATCAGGTTCAAAGTGCCATAGGCACTATGGTCAGGCAAACAACCGACCTACGATAGGCTCCGTGTATTCGGATGCGAAGCCTACACGTTCATCCCTAGGGATAAAAGGACAAAATTGGCACCCTATGCAACGAAATGCATATTTCTCGGTTATGGAACCAATGGGGAATTTGACTACAAGATATGGGACCATGAGAACCGGAAACTGATCTGGAGCAGTGACATAGTCTTCAATGAAGACTCTATCTTCCCTCAGCGGAACCACCAGAGAACAGTTGGTAAGAAGGTATCCTTCGAAGACGACAGAGTTATCATAGAAGAACCATCCCACCCAGTTTAATCAGAGATTCGACAAAAAGTCGAACTCGAAGACAAAGCCATCAAAGATAGAGCCGATCCGACAAGAGTCAAACAAGGAAAAGTCAACAAGATGCGAGTAGGAAACATAACCGATTCGACACAGTCCAAAGGAGAGGACAACGTGACACCAACAAAATCCCGACTTGGGGGTGGGTCACCTAACAAGATTCCTGACACAAATGGTTCAACATATACCGATCGCCCAACCGAGTCGATAGAAGAATCTGAACCACTTATCTTGGCGCGTAGGAGATCTAGACGAGCTCGAAGGCCAATAGAATTTTTTCAACCATACCTCGACTACGTCAACTAAACCAATGCAGGCGAACCAAGCACTTATGAAGAAGCTATGACCGCAACGGACGCCGACACATGGCTGCAAGCCATGAGATCCGAAATGGACTCGATTCACAAGAATCAGACATGGGAGTTGGTTGAACTACCAGCTCGAAGGAAGCCGCTACCTTGCAAATGGGTTTTCTGATACAAATATATATCCGACTCAGGAAAACCCAAGTACAAAGATTGGCTTGTCGTGAAGGGATTCAAACAAGAATATGGGGTCGACTACGACGAGATATTCTCGCCATTAATCAAGATGACCACCTTCTGACTGTTACTAGGAGTTGTTGCGGCAGAAGACCTAGATCTAGAGTAGTTGGATGTAAAGACGACATTCTTGCATGGAGATCTTGAAGAAGACATCTATATGTCTCAATTGGCAAGCTTCATGGCGACGGGGGAGGACAACCACCTCGTGTGTCAGCTAAAGAAAAGTCTATCAGGCTTGAAACAAGCGCCGAGGATGTTGTATTAGAAGTTTGACTCCTACATCAGGCACCTTGGATACCGCCGATCTGACTCCGACCCATGCATGTACACTCGACAATTGGCTGACAAGTCTAGGATTTATCTAATCCTGTACGTCGACGACATGCTAATTGCAGGAAGCAATCAAGCAGAGATCAGAAAGCTGAAGTGGAGCCTTCACAAAAAGTTCACGATGAAAGAACTCGGACAAGCCCGTCACATACTGGGCATGAGGTGTTATTGCTAGGGCCGGACAACAGCCTAACACAGGGTGTCCCCTTAAGAAACTTTACCAAAGTGTGGTACGACAGAATGATTTACGGCACAATGCTTAATTAGACCTTAATTGGTTACTTAGCAATCCATAATTAACACGCGTAAGATATAACAATGAATAAAGAACGGTAATCAACACTGGAAGATTAAGACAATAAGCTTTATTAATTATCCACTCTTGATTACATTGTAATCGGGCCTTTATATAGGTCTCCGGTGCGAAATACAAACCGGTGCCAATCGGCACCTTTACGGGATCGTTCCGGATCCGGATCGGCATACCGATTCCGGTCCGTCCGTCCACATCTTCTTATATATTAATATATATATTAAGACTACTAATTACAACAGTTCCCGAATAACTATTCCTTTCACACTCTGGTTTGGACCTCCTTAAGCCTTCTTGCCGGCCGGTAACACATGGCACGCCCGTGGGACAGTACCTTGTACGTCGAACCCATTATCCGGCCCTTTTACGCTTCGTCCAAAATGTCCAGAATGCTTTGCTCCAAAATTTCCAATGGCTCATCGGGAATCTGTTGTTGCTGTTGTGGCTACTGCTGTTGTTCCGTTTGTGGCTGTGGCTGCTGCTCCGTTTGTGGTTCTCGCTCTGTTTGTCGCTCTGACACCAGCGTTTCCTTCGTTGGTTCCTCCGTCGGAATTGTTTGTGGCTGACTAACCCTGGCCATTTCCCCCTTCGGTCCTCGCATCGGCGACGGTTCCTCATCACTAAGGTTGATCGTTGCCGCCTTTCGTGCTTTTTCTTCCCGGATCCGGGACCACTCATAGCTTTCGAACTGGATCTGAGCCTCCAGCCGATCGTCGTCCAGTTGAGCTACGAGCTGCCGGACCTGCACCAATTGTTCATCCGCCAGGGCTGTGAAATCTTCCGCCAGCTCATCCCTTATGGCAGTGAAGTCCTCCGAGGTCAGCGTATAACAGTCGTCGCCCTCCTTTCGCCGGTTTTCCACGTCCGCCCTAAGCAATTGGAGTTCCGCCGTATTCTGCGCCCATTTCGCCCACCAACGCACCGAGCTGTCATCAATCAAGGTTTGGTCTTAGTGAGCCATGACCGAAGGATGCACTGATGTACGGAGAGTCAAGTGTGATGAGCGAGGGTCGAATGTTATCATGATGTTGTGTATGTGTAGGGGGCATAAATGTAATTGTGAGTCTATACGTATGTGAACACATGCACACATGTGTGCATGTGGATGGATACGAGGAGGTGTGAGTGAATGTCCAATATGAATGCTCGAGGGGGCTTACACCCCTATGTATCTACCCCCTCTTGTACTATTTAACCCCTTATGGGGAATGAATGAAACATGAATAACCATTTTCTCTCTCAATCTCTCAATCTCTCAATCTCTCAATCTCTTGTCATCTCTCTTTCTCTCTCTCTCCCCCTCAACGTTGAATCCCCTTGGGAGGGGTGTGGAGCCATTCTAGGCACCACCCCCCACCCCGTAATGCTTCTCAATGCACATGATCTCTTTCGCCATCAATCCCATACTCTCCATCATCATTATAACCACCATGTCTATCTTTATCATGATTATCATCGTCCTTAACCCTAACCCTAAAACCTACAACACCTTTTGACGACCGCAATGGCGAACCCCCTTTGAAGAAGAAGTCCAAGAAGAATACGTGACGGCGCGAGATGCAAGAAATGGTGAAAATGTGCGAGTAACGACAACGACGTAGATATGCGAGTGCGCAAAATGATGACGTTGTGCGAGTGTGCGGTTAGTGAGAAATGACGGTGGCAAAGTGCGAGACGAATTCGAAGCATGATATGCGATGACAATGTAAGAGAAATCGAATCGACGATGTGCGGTAAAGTCATAGAATGAGACACAACTATACGGATGTGTGAGTGTATAAGAACTAGCAATGTGCGTGTGCAGGAAACGGATACAGAAAGAGACGGTCGGATGGGACGACGACGAGAGAGACACTGAAATAGGAGGTGCAAACGATGATGGCAATGGAGAAAAGGAAAAGAAAAAACTGGAATCAAGTCAGAGTCGAATAGGGCTACGGATGTTAGACCGACCATTAGACCAACCACGACAAAACAATAAGAAAAGAAAAGGAAGAAAAAAACTAAAACTTTGGCCGGAATGCAGATGCAGCCGAAAATCCTAAATAGGGACAACAGCCATAGGAGCGTGTCCGTACAAGCGGTGACAGAGCGGTTGTCTGAGAGTGATCAAACCAACCAACGACCGAATGAAGCGGCGGCGACCAGACAAGGCTGATAGAGACGGCGAAGACGTCTGACGACGGCCAGAGAATTAGCGGCTAGAATGGCAACAAAGCCGGAATGCCGACCAAACAGTGGTACGGCTGGAGAGTGACAAGAACGACGGCCAAACAGCGACCGAAGCGGTCGTAATGGTCGGACGGTGGCCGGAAAGCCCACTAGAGTAGACGGCCGAAACAACGACAGTGAAGCCGAAAAGTGACGGATGGAGAGACAACCGTCAGACATCAACGGCCAAACGACAACCGGATGACGACTGAACAGAGCGACCAAGCGACGAACCTCGGCCAAAACAGATGGCCGACTACGGACTGGCCGGATAGGGCCGACAACAACGATAAATGGAGATGAAGATGACTAGATGGGCCAGACAGAGACACGCTGGACAAAGGCGGACAAGAGACAAGCTGGATAACAAAGGTGACAATCGGGACAACAGAACTAGACAAAATGGCCGGACGGTCAAAACGGACCACAAGCCGGGACAACAGTCGCAACCGATGCCGAACCAACAAAGACGGTGACGGAGATGGACGGACAACAGCCGAATGTCCAGAAGAGCCGGAAGGTCAAAATAATGGCTGGACACCGGCCGGAGCGACAGCGGTGGCTGGAAAATCGACGACCGGATCGGCGATGACACTGAAACAACGAGCCAGACAAGAGACACAAAAGTAGACGACGACAGAGAGGCGGCCGCCGAACAATGGCCAAGAAGAATGACGACGGACATCAATGGTGCTGGTCAGACTACGGCCAATGAGGAAAATGGAACACAAGAAGGAAAGAAGAGGGGTATAGAAGAAGAAGAACAGACAGAGAAAAGAAGAAGAGAAGTGGGAAACGAAAGCAGAAAGAAGTAGAAAGAGATGAGGGATACGCACAAGAGAGAGTGTAATAACGGACCACAACAATAACCTAGAGATAAAGACGAAGTTGGAGCATTACAAAAACAAGAAGACAGGAATGGATAAAGACAAAATTGAAGCAAAAGATAGGAAGGGAAGAAAAATAGAGAAAGGGCAAGAGAGAATGGTAGGGGTATGGAACATAATTTAAAAACATGAGGGTATTTGATAATATTTCAAAAACAAAGGGTAGCAACCTAAAATTTCATAAACTTGAGGGCACCGACGAAATTGTAAAAACTCATCCACCTAAAGAAATGGATGTGATCAACAACGACAACTCACACAAAATTAAAGGAAGAACACACATACACACAACGTGCTTTTGGACCCATGATGAAGTTCGTAAGCCGACAGAACGAGAATGTTTGTGTCGCGGACGATTTGCTGACCGACAAAGATGTTCGAGTCAAGCATTCCGATCGAGGGAGTCGATCGTTGAAAGGACCGATGGAAGTTCCGGTCGAAGAAATATCATCATCAAGGCATGTGGGATCACGTGCAAGGCACTTTCCCACGGGCGTGCCATATTGTGTTACCCCGTATGAGATGTACAGAGAGTCAAGTGTGATGAGCGAGGGTCGAATGTTATCACGATGTTGTGTATGTGTAGGGGGCATAAATGTAATTGTGAGTCTATACGTATGTGAACACATGCACACGTGTGTGCATGTGGATGGATACGAGGAGGTGTGAGTGAGTGTCCAATATGAATGCTCGAGGGGGCTTACACCCCTATGTATCTACCCCCTCTTGTACTATTTAACCCCTTATGGGAATGAATGAAACATGAATAACCATTTTCTCTCTCAATCTCTCTCTCTTTTGTCATCTCTCTTTCTCTCTCTCTCCCCCTCAACGTTGAATCCCCTTGGGAGGGGGGTGGAGCCATTCTAGGCACCACCCCCCACCCCGCAATGCTTCTCAATGCACATGATCTCTCTCGCCATCAATCCCATACTCTCCATCATCATCATAACCACCATGTCTATCTTTATCATGATTATCATCGTCCTTAACCCTAACCCTAAAACCTACAACATGAGGATCGAGCGAAATTAGACGACCAAGACTCTCCGACTCTCCTAGTCCGACTATATCAGGAAGGTGTTGAAGCGCTTCAATATGGAGAATGCAAAGCCAACACCAACACCGCTTCCAACGTCGATCACACTATCAAACAAAGAATCTCCCTCAACGGACAAGGAGAGAGAGAGCTTAATGGAAAGATGCCCTATGCATCGGCCATAGGAAGTATCATGTACGCAATGGTGGCGATCTAACCCGACTTAGCCTTTGTTGTAGGAGTGGTGAGCCGGTAAATATCAAACCTAGGACGGAAGCATTGGTAGGTTGTTAAGCACATCCTGAGGTATCTGAAAGGAACCATACATGCATAATTGACTTTGAGATTGACAACCTCAACCAAATTCGAAGGCTACACCAATTCTGACTATGCTGCGAACAAGGACAATCAGAAATTGACATGAGGTTACATCTTCTCCTATGGTGGCGGTGCAATATCATGGAGGTCAAAACTTCTAGAGTGCACGGCTCTATCGACCACAAAAGCCAAGTACATAGTAGCATCGGAGGCAACAAAGGAAGCGATCAGGCTGCATCGACTTTCTGTCGACTTCTCAGCTATAAGCCAACCTGACCGACCAACGCCGACCATCTATTGCGACTCACATAGTGCAATTAACCTCATTAACAAGCCCGTATATCACGCAAAGACGAAGCACATTGAGGTACAGTATCATCACATCCCAGAGCTCACAACCGAGAAGAGGCTCGAAGTCCGGAAGATCAACACCGAGGCGAACATCGCTGATTCCTTGACAAATCCACTCCTAGATCAATGCTTCAGAGCACTAAGGACAAAGATGGGACTACGACAAGCAACTGGGCAAAAGAGAGTCGATCGAGGAGCAGAAGCTAAGAGTCGATTGAATCAATCATGATAATTAGCCATGCTAGGCTCGACACGGACCTCACCTATGCCGACTCAACTATATGCCAACCGACTTGCAACATAAATCTAGATTAGTGTTGTAATCTAAGTTTACGGGGGAGACAACCCCAAACACATGTACATGTAGGCAAGAGTTTTGTTGGCATAAAAGGCCGACTCCTTCCACTTTGTATCCTAGTGTGAACTTGTCCACATAGTTAGGGCTTAGTATATAAGCAATGACCTATAGTTGTGAAGTAGAACTTCTTAATCAAAATATCGGATATCTAGTCTCTGAGTGTGAGAGAAAGAGAATGTAATAGAGCTGCAATCTGTGTATATCTTTGCTTCTCTTTCTATGTTGTTTTCTGAGTATGAACTGAGACACATCCTCATACATTTCCGCATACACTTACGCTTCAACGCCCATCCAAAGATAATAGAATTGATGGTGATATTCACAATACCACATGTGCCGTGGAACCTAAAGCCGATACCAGTCCCAAGAGCACACATTCCGAAGTTAATCAAGCTCTTAAAAGAGAAGGTCGAGATGGGAATTCTGGAGCCGTCAAATGCTCCTTACTCGAATAGGTGGTTCACGGTACCAAAGAAGAAGGGCACCTTAAGGTTCATACAAGATCTTCAACCAATGAATAAAGTGACAATCCGCAATGTCGGGATCGGTCCAAGTATCGATGAGTTCGCAAAAGCATTTGTGGGAAGGTCTATTTATTCTATTGGCGATCTCTACTCAGGCTACGATCAATTTCAACTAGCAGTCAACAACAAAGACATCACAACAATGAGGACTCCGATTGGATTGGTATGGATGTGCACCATACCTCAAGGTGCAACCAACTTTGTAACACACATGGTAAATGCCATGAACAAGGTACTAAGAGACTGCATCCCAGATATTACGATGACTTTCCTTGATGATATCCCTATAAAAGGGTGCCCTGAATTAGAAAAGGACAAGTTTTTAGATCAAGATGGATGTCGAAGATTTGTTTCAAACCATATTGAAGACTACGAGAGAGTGATACAAAAACTAGAAGGAGCTCGGCTCACATTTTCCGGAGAAAAGTTGGCATTCGCCCAATGCGAGGTCGTAGTAGTAGGGCATCTTTGTGGAACATATGGACGGAAACCTTGTCCTGAGAAGGTGGATGGTATATCCTAGACAGAGGTGTGAAGATTCTCGAGAGCGTGTGCCTTTTATCAGATCTGGATTCCACACTACGCTCATGTCGCCGAGCCATTATATGGATTGCTAAAGAAGAGAAAGAAGTTTGAATGGTGAGAGGAGCATACTGATGATGAGAGAGAAGAGAAGAGGAAGAAACAAGAATACTTTAATATACTATTACGAAAATAATACAATCCTCTTAGACTCCGAAAGTAACAACCCCAAACAACTACTTCAACATACTATTAACAAAATAGCCTTTCCTTCTTCTCACTTTCTTCTACTAATCTTCTTCTTACTTCTTCTAATCTTCTTCTTCTTCCTCACATCTTCTTCTTCACATCTTCTTCTTCACTTCTCCTTGTAGATCTTCTATCCCTTCCTTGTAGATATTCTATTCTTCCTCCATCCCCCATATTGCTAAGAATACTGCATAGTTATAGGCTTTTAGTTGCGTTATTCTTGCTTTTTTCTTTTCTTTTCTTTTACATATCCTCGAGTTTGTGTGGCACTTGTGTCGTGCCTTTCGGCGCCAGATCGTTTGCGTGAGTAGGGTGGGAACCACTGGGGTTATGGACTAGGAAGAGGAAGAATTTGAGGCGATTTTAATTATGTATAGATTATTAGAAGCTTGTGAATCCCACAAGTAGAGTTGTTTTAGTTTGTCTTAATCATAGTAATAAATTGAAATAGTTTAGAATAGTTTAGAGTAGAAATAGAAAAGAGATCAAACCTTGTGAATCCCACAAGTATTACATTAATCAATATTTATGTAAGAATATGAATTTAGATTGAAAGAGATAGATTATATAAAACTTCGTGAATCCCAGAATTATATTAATTGGTGTTTTAGGAAATATATCCAATTTCCCAAATATTTTTCACACACCTTACATTGTGCTCCCCATCCTTATGTAGTGATGAGGGAGTCTTAGCAATCCATGCTTTTTCTTCTCTAACTATAGACTCCATGTTTTTTCTGTCGATAGACTACATGCTTTCTTTAACATGCTTTTTCTAAAAGTGATCATGCGTTTTTATTATTATTATCTAACTATAGCTTTTTTATCTACAAAATATACGTGAAATAAACCTTCTATGTGGGATGTCTACTTTTTAAACATTAATGAAATGCTAGTGTAATGGTAAGGTTTCACATTATTAACATGGAGGTGCAAGGTTTGAATCTTGCCCTATGCATGTTATATATATTTTATTGTTTTCTACTATTTATTCATATTTATTAAATCGGTACTTTATAAGTTTTTCACGTAGTGTACAAAATACACTACGAAACTCGCCCCCTTTGAACCTGCACATCCTCCGGCATGTGCCGAAGTTGTCGGTGATTGTTAGTCTCGTCCGTCCGTTCTCCGCATGGTTGGTTTCGTCGCCGGTCATTTTTGGTTGCCGGCCCCGTTCGGTCTCTGGTTTTTGGTTGCCGACTCTGCCCGGTTTCCGATTCAGTTCGGTTGCCGACCCTATCTGGTCTCCCATTACTGGCCCTTGTAATTCTTCTTTACTTGTAGTACCCTTCGTTTCTCTTTCTAAGTCAGCTTTGTCTCTCCATTTTGAACACATCCATTCTTTCCACCCGAACCATTGTCGCCATCCGATCTACCATAGTCTTCGTTCACTCTTTGCATTGCCATGAGTGGTTGTCATGGTCCCTTGTGGTCCTCTTAAGCATCTCTGCATGTTGTCTCTCTCCGCTCCGCGCTTGTCTTCCGTAGGTTCTACCCACGCGTCGATGTCGACCTCTGAATACACACTCGTTGTTAGGTCCTTGTGCGGCTTTAATGCATGCTTTATTTCTCGTTGTTGCGCATGCGTCGTATTACGCCATAGCACATGCTTCGTATTCCATCGTAGTGCATGCGTCGTATTACCCCGTAGTGCATGCTTCTTTTTGCACTGTAGTGCGTGCTTCTTTTTGCACCGTAGCGTGTGCTTCTTTTTACGCCGTAGCGTGTGCTTCTTTTGGTGCCGTAGCGCGTGCTCCGTATTACATGCTTCTCCCATCGTAGACCCGACCTTCGCGTTGTCGTGCTTTTGTTTAAATCGTAATTTCAGACGGATCATCTTCCATCCGAACCGGCTTCCGACTTTACCTTCCTTGCCGCCACCTCCCGTCTCTCCTGTCTCACGTTGGTTCTCGGACGCAACCGCCGAAGTCTCTAAGATTAGTGCGCATGACCCCTCGGTATTATCATCCTTTGTCATTTCAACCATAGCCACCTTTTCAGCTATCTCTCTATCGTATGCATCGGTCTCGGCCTTCGTTTTCTCTCCGCCATCTTTTGTCTCTTCGGTCTCACGTTGCTTTTCGAATGCAACCGCCGAAGTCTCTGGAATTAGTGGTGGGGAAGTCTCGATATGGCCATTTGCCATTGATTCGTCCATAGCCACCTTCGATTCGATGTCATCTTTCGTGGCGACCTCCTCAATCAAGTCCTCCTTGCTCTCTTTCACTGCATCAATTATGCAAACATCAATTATGCTTACCCCTTTTTCACCCGATGTTTCAGACACTTGTATTCCGAAATCTTCTTCTACACTTAGGTTATCGGCCTTATCCTTCGCCGTCGTTCTTTCGCAACACAAGAGGGTAGCTTGTTGTACACCCTCTTCCGTCGCACCATCATGTTGTATTTCGGCCTTCATATCGGCTCCATCATTTGTCTTCAATCGACCATCCTTCATCAACCATGTCATTGACAAGATTCTCATCTTCCTCTCATCATGTCTCCAACATACCCTTTGGACTTCGGCCCAATCTTCGGTAAGACCATTCGCACCGTCATCGTCTTCGAGTTCAATCCCGATGTCCTTCCTTTCTTTTCAATTGATCGATTTTACGAACATTAGGACTTTATCCTCTCCCACCAATCTTTGTTCCCGCTTCGAGAGTCGAACAAAACGATTCTCGAACTCTCGGAATACTTGTGTTGCACTCCGGTAAGTCTTCTCCGATGCCACCCATTCGTCCAATTCTCGCCGATCTTGTCACTTCGATCTCTTGAAATCATATGCCTCTCGTAAAGCTTCTTCAAAGGACCCCCATGTCGGGTTTTGTTGCCCTATTTTGTGGATTCTCTCTTGTAACTCATCTGTGACTACTCAATTGAAGGATGTCACTTGCAATCCTTCCGGTATCCCACATCGCATCATCTCGGCCTTGTATTCGCATAGATAGCGTAACACATCCTTTCCGTCGAATTCCCTGTTTCTTTGCACAAGCCGCGCTACTGCTGATTTCATCTTCGACATTGTGCGTTGCTCTTCTTGCATCCGCTTAATCATCATCATCATCATATTCATCGCTTCTTGTTGATTCTCCATCTCCTTACCACCCCTCTTCACGTTGGGTTCACCACTTGTGTCGTGCCTTTCGGTGCCAGATCGTTTGCGTGAGTCGGGTGGGAACCACTGGGGTTATGGACTAGGAAGAGGAAGAATTTGAGGCGATTTTAATTATGTATAGATTATTAGAAGATTGTGAATCCCACAAGTAGAGTTGTTTTAGTTTGTCTTAATCATAGTAATAAATTGAAATAGTTTAGAATAGTTTAGAGTAGAAATAGAAAAGAGATCAAACCTTGTGAATCCCACAAGTATTACATTAATCAATATTTATGTAAGAATATGAATTTAGATTGAAAGAGATAGATTATATAAAACTTCGTGAATCCCAGAATTATATTAATTGGTGTTTTAGGAAATATATCCAATTTCCCAAATATTTTTCACACACCTTACATTGTGCTCCCCATCCTTATGTAGTGATGAGGGAGTCTTAGCAATCCATGCTTTTTCTTCTCTAACTATAGACTCCATGTTTTTTCTGTCGATAGACTACATGCTTTCTTTAACATGCTTTTTCTAAAAGTGATCATGCGTTTTTATTATTATTATCTAACTATAGTTTTTTTATCTACAAAATATAAGTGAAATAAACCTTCTATGTGGGATGTCTACTTTTTAAACATTAATGAAATGCTAGTGTAATGGTAAGGTTTCACATTATTAACATGGAGGTGCAAGGTTTGAATCTTGCCCTATGCATGTTATATATATTTTAATGTTTTCTACTATTTATTCATATTTATCAAATCGGTACTTTATAAGTTTTTCACGTAGTGTACAAAATACACTACGAAACTCGCCCCCTTTGAACCTGCACATCCTCCGGCATGTGCCGAAGTTGTCGGTGATTGTTAGTCTCGTCCGTTCGTTCTCCGCATGGTTGGTTTCGTCGCCGGTTATTTTTGGTTGTCGGCCCTGTTCGGTCTTTGGTTTTTGGTTGCCGACTCCGCCCGGTTTCCGGTTCAGTTCGGTTGTCGGCCCTATCCGGTCTCCCATTACTGGCTCTAAACGCCTCTAACTTTATTTCTCCTCAATTTCATTTATCTTTTAACTCTTGAACCTTTCATATTGTGCTTTATTCTTCTATACCTTTGCATCCAATGTATTTGTCACGGTCTTTTCCTATGAGCAAAAATTGACTTGACATTTAGCCCCCCTCCTTGCTTTTTGGTGAACCATTTATGGTGAACCCTAAGCTACTAATAAAACCAAAAAATTCTCCTTCGCCTTATTCATGGATATAGACAAAGAAGGAGAGAATAAATAAAAAGAAACAAATTATGTGAGTAAAACCCCCGCTAGTTGGTAGGAAAAACCTCACACTCCTAGACACATACACACACACATAGACATTGACAATAGCCACCACTATCTTTCTCCTTGTCAACACAAAGAAAGAGGTTACAAAAAATATTATATCTTCCGCAACTCTCCAAATACTAGGTGGACGATCGGATACATAACTCTTGATAGAAGTAAGCATGCCAACATATGAATAAATCTTTCAAGCGATCAAACTTTTTGCACAAACACCTTCAAAACTTTGAGACTTTTTGGAATTTTCACCTTTTGAATTTCTTCGATCTTTGATTTATCCATATAAATTCCTTCTTGGGACACGAAATTCTCCACACTACCTTGTTTTGTATGTATGACCATTTCATCTAGAATCTCATCTCGAAAAGGAACCAAAAATTGATCTTCTTTGGTTGAATCAATCGAGGGTTTGAAGTTTATGTCATTCTTCTTTAGAACCACAACAATAGGTGAGACAAACTTCAAATCTTCCAACTTCATGTCTTCTCCTCTTATCTGTGAATAGTCAACAATGAATAACTTTGGAAACTTAGAAATAAGAGAAATAAACCTTTGATGCTCTCCTCGAATATTTTTGGAAATCATCTTTTCTTTTTCCCCCAAAGTCATAATACTTTTCTCCTCAATGACTTCTTCTTCCTCGTTAGACACCATGTGGAATGATTTGTTTTCCCTATCCCATGAAGATTCATCAATTGTTATGCTTTCCTCTTCTTGCTTGCCATTGTCGATAGATGATTCCTTCTCCTTTATACATTTGATTAGTTGTTGTGGATCCTTTGATGGTGATAAGTTCATGATACTCCAGTCATGCATTACAAGTAATTCTCTTGGCTCTTGATCAAATTGTTGTTGAAGAGTCGATGCCCACATAACTTTGTTGCTACTCAATGCAAATCCAAAACACAAATGTTCCACAAACACCTTCATACACTGCAACTTGGCACTTACCAATGCTTCCTTACACGTATTGATCTCCAAAAGCCAATCTCCAGCTATGACTTCTAGGTTACCTTCTTCATCTTGCAACTCTGTTGTGGGTACTTCACCATCAACAACGTTTTCGATCATATCTTCCATTTCATCTTACACATATTCATCATCAATCACCATATCGCTTGTTGTATCAATAATGTCCTCAACATGATGTACATTGGCATCACCATCCATAACATCGCTTCTCAGAACAATCTCCTTGGATTCTTCTTTCACATCATCATTCTTTGTATCATGGTTGTCCTCATGAACTAGATGGGGGAATTCCACATTCATCACCTCTTCTTCTTTGTCTTTGGAATCACCTTCATAGACATCATCATAACTCCAAAAATTTGAATAATGATATGAGGGAACCTGTTGAATCGGACATTGCAAGTATGCTTGTTGTTGGCTCATGATTGATCCACAATTATCATAGCTTGGACTTATAGTATATGACGTTGATACTCCATATGCTTCACCGAATATCACCTTCTTCAATTGTTGATCATAACTTTGACATACTTGAAGCAAATCATGGAAAGACCTTGGATACTTCATATGCACTTCATATTGAAAATATGGATGTAGCCCTGCTTTGAATCTTTGCATCTTGAAATATACATCTTCAACACCTCCAACAAGTCGAATCCAAGTGGACCATATATCCAAAAACGTCTTCTTATACTCGAAGTAGCACATTGATGAAACCATACGCAATTGGAAACGTTCTCTTCGTAGATCTGTCGCATCATGAACTCCATATCTTGCCATTAGTTTGATGATGAATTGGTAGATCTAACCATCAATGAGTGGATAACCGTTCCTCCCGTTATACGAAAAGGATCGACCCTCCCTGGAGCGCCAAAATGATGAAGAGAGAGAAAAAAAAGATAGAGAAGAGAAGAGGAAGAAAAAAGAATACTTAAATAAACTATTAAGAAAAGAATATAATCCTCTTAGACACCAAGAGGAACAACCCCAAATAACTACTTCAATATACTATTACTAAAATAGTATTTTTGCCTTCTCTCTTTCTTCTACTAATCGTCTTCCCACTTCTTCTAATCTTCTTCTTCTTCCTCACTTCTTCTTCTTCACTTACTCTTGTAGATCTTCTATCCTTCCTTGTAGATATTCTATTCTTCCTCCATCCCCCATATTGCTAAGAATACCACATATTTATAGGTTTTTAGTTGCGTTATTCTTGCTTTTTTCTTTTCTTTTCTTTTACATATCCTCGAGTTTGTGTGGTGCGTTTTTCATATAATTATTTCTGGGTTTTCATACAAGAAAGCTCTCTGTGTTAGTTTTCTTGCGAATCTTTTCTTTTGAAATTTGGATAAAAGATGAAGAAGTTATGAGCTTTTTTCTCTACCTTGCCTTTTCTGCTTAATTTCCTGCGTTTTTCTTCTTTTTCTTTTTTTCTTCTTTTTCTACTTTTGAAAAACGCCTCTATCATTGTTTCTCGTCAATTTCATTTATCTTTTAACTTGTGAACCTTTCATATTGTGCTTTATTCTTCTATATCTTTGCATCCAATATATTTGTCACGGTCTTTTCCTATGAGCAAAAATTGACTTCACACTTACAAACGCGAAGATTGTAGAAACTACTTCTTGAAGCTTGAGCGCTAAGGAAGGCCGACTATAATAAAGGAAAGCTGATTTATGTGAGTGTGGATACAAGCCCAACCGGAATCGGGTGGGTCATCAACCAAGAAGGAGAAGATAGTTTACAGTATGCCATTTGGTTCAGAGCAAAGGTGCTCAGCGAACAACAACAAGGATATGCCCAAGTCAAGCGGGAACTTTGGGGTATTGTGTCTACGGTTAAGGTAGACAAAGACTACCTGATCGGGTCAGAAGTGATAATTGAGATGGTTTGTCTCCCAATCCTCGGGATGATCTTAGTGTGTGTGACACCAAATCTGGCTATGTTAAGGTGGATCGCTTATATCAAGTCTTTGAACCCAAAAATCCGCCACATTGTAGGAAATAACAACACCATGGGTGACATGCTCTCAAGAGCAAGATTCAAGAATGAAAGTGACATGGTTTCGGAAGATGAAGACGTCACCCTCGACTTCTTCAAGACAACCCAACTGTCGGCGGAAGACAAGGACATGCCAAACCTCCACGCCTTCAACGAGAATGAGTACGAGGGAGCGTGGTTACTGATCGGCAGGTTCTTGAGAACAATGATGGCGGATGCTTCGTGGACGAAGTAGGACGCTCTACGAATCCGAAAGAAAAATAGCAATGCCACGTCAAGTAATGGTGAAGAGAGAGGACCAAGCAACGATGATGTATAAATTCCACGAGAGTCCTTGGGCATGTCATAGAAGAACATGGGTGACGTTTGAAAAGCTGAAAGAGAAGTACTAGTGGTTGAGCACATATAAAGATGTACTTCATTTCGTGCCCACATGCGAAAACCGTCAAGTACATTCGAACATACGTCACCATGATCAGTTACGACCGACATACCCACTCGCCATACACTTCAAATGGATGGTGGATCTAGTGTCAATGCCAATGGGAGTGGAATAGATGAAGTACTTGGTACGGGCAAGAGAAGATCTGACAAATCAGGTAGAAGGACGAGCCTTGGCAAATAAGATGATGTCAGCCATTTGCAAAATTTCTACTCGAAGAGGTCGTTTGCCGATATGGATGTGTAGGAAAGATAGTGGCTGACCGAGGGGAGTTGGGCGCATGCAAAGCAATGGAGCTCTTCGAGCGACTAGCCGTGAAGCTCTCCCTCACGAATGCCGACCATCTGGAAGCAAATGGAAATATCAAGCGAGGGCATGGACCAATAGTTAGAGCCATCGTACGAGCATGTGATAGTCGAGTCAGGAACTAGCCGCGACTATTGCCCTATGCCTTGTGGGCCGACTGAACTACGCACAGTTTTGTGACAAGCTATATGCCAACAGAGCTTATGTATGGGCACAAACCAATAATGCCCATTGAAAAGAGGATCGCCTCTTCGGTAGAGATACCATGGAAGAGCGAGATGACCCGAGAAGAATTATTAGCGGCACCAATAAGACAACTCCAAAGAAGACCTAAAGATCTAGAAAATGCGCGAAAAATAATGGAGGCAGCCTGAGTGAAGAACAACATTCGGTTCGACAAGACACATCAAATGCGTGCCAAGAAAATTGAAGGAGATTGGGTATTGGTCGACGACATCAGCCTTGACATTAAACACAGGACAACAAGAAAGTTCGCGAAAAGGGGGTTCGGACTGTATGTGTTGACAAGTGCCAACGACAATGCCACCTACCACCTTGCGAAGCTAGACGGATCAAGGTTGGCCATACCCATTGCAGGGGAAAGAGTAAAAATCTTCAAGAAAAGACAAGATGACGATCTTGACCTCGATGACCTCAACAATGAAGATGGTAAGCCGGAACTCGCAAATGTGAGTGAGGTCAACGAGGATGTGGAGGAATCAGATTGATCACCGTAACTGAAATCTCACACTCTCTTCTTGGCACGTACTAGAGGACATGCGGTTTGGTGGGGGTGGAT